>NC_069499.1:1517127609-1517462609 GCF_027579735.1 Bombina bombina | reverse complement strand
CATGTGCGTATATATGCTTGTATATGTGTTTCAGAATACTGTCAAATTTGGTTTATGCAAAAGGTTCTAGATAAAATACAAATATGATGGATCGTATAGTTTTTAACTTTTCCAAGTAATGATTTTGATCACTTTGATTTGATACTTAGGGGCCTATTTATAAAAGGCCTGTCAGACATGATCCGACATTGCGGATCATGTTCGACAGACCTCGCTGAATGCGGAGAGCAATACGCTCTCCGCACTAAGCATTGCACCAGCAGCTCTTGTGAACTGCTGGTGCAACACCGTCCCCTGCAGATTTGCGGCCGCTAGCAGGGGGTGTCAATCAACCCGATCGTATTCGATTGGGCTGAATTGTGGCAATGTCTGTCCGCCTCCTCAGAGCAGGAGGACAGGTTATGGAGCAGCGGTCTTTAGACCCCTGCTTCATAACTGGTGTTTCTGCGAGCCTGAATGCTCGCCAGAAACACGGGGCTTCAAGCTCCATACGGAGCTTGATAGATATGCCCCTTATTCATAACTGTTTCTTCTGGCATTATTAGTATAAGTGTCAAATTGATATTTGTCAAACTTTGAGTGTGATTGATATCCCATAGTACAACTTAAGCTATGTTATCATTTGTTATATTGCATTACTAAATGATTTTATTGCAAAAATGTATTTTGTGATTCGGGTAGAGCATGCAATTTTAAGCAACTTTCTAATTTACTCCTATTATCAAATTGTCTTCATTCTCTTGGTATCTTTATTTGAAAAAGCAAGAATGTAAGTTTAGATGCCGGCCCATTTTTGGTGAACAACCTGGGTTGTTCTTGCAGATTGGTGGATAAATTCACCCACCAATAAACAAGTGCTGTCCAGGGCCTGAACCAAAAATTGACTGGCTCCTTAGCTTAGATGCCTTCTTTTTCAAATAAAGATAGCAAGAGAACAAAGAAAAATTGATAATAGGAGTAAATTAGAAAGTTGCTTAAAAACATAATTTATGCTTACCTGATAAATTTATTTCTCTTGTAGTGTAGTCAGTCCACGGGTCATCCATTACTTATGGAATATATCTCTTCCTAACAGGAAGCTGCAAGAGGATCACCCAAGCAGAGCTGCTATATAGCTCCTCCCCTCACATGTCATATTCAGTCATTCGACCAAAACCAGACGAGAAAGGAGAAACCATAGGGTGCAGTGGTGACTGGAGTTTAATTCAAATTTAGATCTGCCTTAAAGACAGGGCGGGCCGTGGACTGACTACACTACAAGAGAAATAAATTTATCAGGTAAGCATAAATTATGTTTTCTCTTGTTAAGTGTAGTCAGTCCACGGGTCATCCATTACTTATGGAATACCAATACCAAAGCTAAAGTACACGGATGAAGGGAGGGACAAGGCAGGAACATTAAACAGAAGGAACCACTGCCTGAAGTACCTTTCTCCCAAAAATAGCCTCCGAAGAAGCAAAAGTGTCAAATTTGTAAAATTTTGAAAAAGTGTGAAGTGAAGACCAAGTTACAGCCTTGCAAATCTGTTCAACAGAGGCCTCATTTTTAAAGGCCCAGGTGGAAGCCACAGCTCTAGTAGAATGAGCTGTAATCCTTTCAGGAGGCTGCTGTCCAGCAGTCTCATAGGCTAAACGTATTAAGCTACGAAGCCAAAAAGAGAGAGAGGTAGCCGAAGCCTTTTGACCTCTTCTCTGCCCAGAGTAAACGACAAACAGGGAAGAAGTTTTACGAAAATCTTTAGTTGCCTGCAAATAGAACTTCAGGGCACGGACTACGTCCAGATTATGCAAAAGTCGTTCCTTCTTTGAAGAAGGGTTAGGACACAGTGATGGAACAACAATCTCTTGATTGATATTCCTGTTAGTAACTACCTTAGGTAAGAAGCCAGGTTTAGTACGCAGAACTACCTTGTCTGAATGAAAAATCAGATAAGGAGAATCACAATGTAAGGCAGATAACTCAGAGACTCTTCGAGCCGAGGAAATAGCCATCAAAAACAGAACCTTCCAGGATAACAGCTTGATATCAATGGAATGAAGGGGTTCAAATGGAACGCCTTGAAGAACGTTAAGAACTAAGTTTAAGCTCCACGGCAGAGCAACAGTCTTAAACACAGGCTTAATCCTAGCTAAAGCCTGACAAAAAGCCTGAACGTCTGGAACTTCAGCCAGACGTTTGTGTAGAAGAATAGACAGAGCAGAAATCTGTCCCTTTAACGAACTAGCAGATAAGCCCTTTTCTAAACCGTCTTGTAGAAAGGACAATATCCTAGGAATCTTAACCTTACTCCATGAGTAACTCTTGGATTCGCACCAATATAAATATTTACGCCATATCTTATGGTAAATTTTTCTGTTAACAGGCTTCCTAGCCTGTATTAAGGTATCAATAACCGACTCCGAGAAGCCACGCTTTGATAGAATCAAGCGTTCAATCTCCATGCAGTCAGCCTCAGAGAAATTAGATTTGGATGGTTGAAAGGACCCTGAATTAGAAGGTCCTGTCTCAGAGGCAGAGACCACGGTGGACAGGACGACATGTCCACTAGGTCTGCATACCAGGTCCTGCGTGGCCACGCAGGCGCTATCAGAATCACCGAAGCTCTCTCCTGTTTGATCTTGGCAATCAAACGAGGAAGCATCGGAAATGGTGGAAACACATAAGCCATGTTGAAGACCCAAGGGGCTGTCAGAGCATCTATCAGCACCGCTCCCGGGTCCCTGGACCTGGATCCGTAACAAGGAAGCTTGGCGTTCTGGCGAGACGCCATGAGATCCAGATCTGGTTTGCCCCAACGATGAATCAGTTGAGCAAAGACCTCCGGATGAAGTTCCCACTCCCCCGGATGAAAAGTCTGGCGACTTAGAAAATCCGCCTCCCAGTTCTCCACGCCTGGGATGTAAATCGCTGACAGGTGGCAAGAGTGAGACTCTGCCCAGCGAATTATCTTTGAGACTTCCAACATCGCTAGGGAACTTCTGGTTCCCCCTTGATGGTTGATGTAAGCCACAGTCGTGATGTTGTCCGACTGAAATCTGATGAACCTCAGAGTTGCTAACTGAGGCCAAGCTAGGAGAGCATTGAATATTGCTCTTAATTCCAGAATATTTATTGGGAGGAGTTTCTCCTCCTGAGTCCATAGTCCCTGAGCCTTCAGGGAGTTCTAGACAGCGCCCCAGCCTAGAAGGCTGGCGTCTGTTGTTACAATCGTCCAATCTGGCCTGCGAAAGGTCATCCCCTTGGACAGATGTGGCCGAGAAAGCCACCATAGAAGAGAATCTCTGGTCTCTTGATCCAGATTTAGTAGGGGGGACAAATCTGAGTAATCCCCGTTCCACTGACTTAGCATGCACAATTGCAGCGGTCTGAGATGCAGGCGCGCAAATGGTACTATGTCCATTGCCGCTACCATTAAGCCGATTACTTCCATGCACTGAGCTACTGACGGGTGTGAAATGGAATGAAGGACACGGCAAGCATTTAGAAGCTTTGATAACCTGGCCTCTGTCAGGTAAATTTTCATCTCTACAGAATCTATAAGAGTCCCTAGAAAGGGAACCCTTGTAAGTGGTAATAGAGAACTCTTTTCCACGTTCACCTTCCACCCATGCAACCTCATAAATGCCAGAACTATCTCTGTATGAGACTTGGCAGTTTGAAAACTTGACGCTTGTATCAGAATGTCGTCTAGGTACGGAGTCACCGCTATGCCTCGCGGTCTTAGTACCGCCAGAAGTGAGCCCAGAACTTTTGTAAAGATTCTTGGAGCCGTAGCTAATCCGAAGGGAAGAGCTACAAACTGGTAATGCCTATCTAGGAAAGCAAATCTTAGGTACCGATAATGATCCTTGTGAATCGGTATGTGAAGGTAGGCATCCTTTAAGTCCACTGTGGTCATGTATTGACCCTCTTGGATCATGGGAAGGATGGTACGAATAGTTTCCATTTTGAATGATGGAACTCTTAGGAATTTGTTTAGGATTTTTAAGTCCAAGATTGGTCTGAAGGTTCCCTCTTTCTTGGGAACCACAAATAGATTTGAATAGAATCCTTGCCCGTGTTCCGTCCGCGGAACTGGGTGGATCACCCCCATTAGTAAGAGGTCTTGTACACAGCGTAGAAAAAACGCCTCTTTCTTTATTTGGTTTGCTGATAACCTTGAAAGATGAAATCTCCCTCGTGTAGGAGAAGTTTTGAAGTCCAGTAGATATCCCTGAGATATTATCTCCAACGCCCAGGGATCCTGGACATCTCTTGCCCAAGCCTGGGCGAAGAGAGAAAGTCTGCCCCCCACTAGATCCGTTTCCGGATAGGGGGCCCGCTCTTCATGCTGTCTTAGGGGCAGCAGCAGGTTTCTTGGCCTGCTTGCCCTTGTTCCAGGACTGGTTAACTTTCCAGCCCTGAAGTTGATGCTGCTCCTGCCTTGAAGTTACGAAAGGCACGAAAATTAGACTGTTTGGCCTTTGATTTGGCCCTGTCCTGAGGTAGAGCATGGCCCTTACCTCCCGTAATGTCAGCTATAATTTCTTTCAAGCCGGGCCCGAATAAGGTCTGCCCTTTGAAAGGAATATTAAGCAATTTTGATTTAGAAGTCACGTCAGCTGACCAGGATTTAAGCCATAGCGCTCTGCGCGCTTGAATGGCGAATCCGGAGTTCTTAGCCGTAAGTTTGGTTAAATGTACAACGGCATCAGAAACAAATGCGTTAGCTAGCTTAAGTGCTTTAAGCTTGTTCATAATTTCATCCAATGGAGCAGTGCGAATGGCCTCTTCCAGAGACTCAAACCAGAATGCCGCCGCAGCAGTGACAGGCGCAATGCATGCAAGGGGCTGTAAGATAAAACCTTGTTGAACAAACATCTTCTTAAGGTAACCCTCTAATTTCTTATCCATTGGATCTGAAAAAGCACAACTATCCTCCACCGGGATAGTGGTACGCTTAGCTAAAGTAGAAACTGCTCCCTCCACCTTAGGGACCGTCTGCCATAAGTCTCGTGTGGTGGCGTCTATAGGAAACATTTTCCTAAATATGGGAGGAGGGGAAAAAGGCACACGAGGTCTATCCCACTCCTTGCTAATAATCTCTGTAAGCCTTTTAGGTATAGGAAACACGTCAGTACACACCGGTACCGCATAGTATCTATCCAACCTACATAATTTTTCTGGAATTGCAACCGTGTTACAATCATTCAGAGCCGCTAATACCTCCCCTAGCAATATACGGAGGTTCTCAAGCTTAAATTTAAAATTAGAAATCTCTGAATCCAGTCTCCCTGGATCAGATCCGTCACCCACAGAATGAAGCTCTCCGTCTTCATGTTCTGCAAACTGTGACGCAGTATCTGACATGGCTCTCACCTCATCTGCGCTCTGTCCTTAACCCAGAGCTATCGCGCTTGCCTCTTAATTCTGGCAATTTAGATAATACTTCTGTCATAACAGTAGCCATGTCTTGCAAAGTGATTTGTAAGGGCCTCCCTGATGTACTTGGCGCCACGAAATCACGCACCTCCTGAGCGGGAGGCGAAGGTACTGACACGTGAGGAGAGTTAGTCGGCATAACTTCCCCCTCGTTGTCTGGTGATAATTTCTTTGCATGTAAAGATTGACTTTTATTTAAAGTAACATCAATGCAATTAGTACACAAATTTCTATTGGGCTCCACATTGGCCTTTAAACATAGTGAACAAAGAGATTCATCTGAGTCAGACATGTTTAAACAGACTAGCAATGAGACTAGCAAGCTTGGAAATACTTTTCTAAATAAATTTACAAGCAATATAAAAAACGCTACTGTGCCTTTAAGAAGCACAAAAAGCTGTCACAGTTGAAATAACAATGAACCAAAATAGTTATAGCAACCAATTTTTCACAGTAAATGTATTAAGTTAGCAAAGGATTGCACCCACCAGCAAATGGATGATTAACCCCTTAATACCCAAAAACGGATAACAATTAAATAATTAACGTTTTTCTCACAGTCAAAACACACTGTCACAGGTCTGCTGTGACTGATTACCTCCCTCAAAATGAATTTTGAAGACCCCTAAGCTCTCTAGAGACGATCTGGATCATGGAGGATGAAGTAGACAGATTGTGACTGAATTTTTACTGCGCAAAAAAGCGCTAAAATAGGCCCCTCCCACTCATATTACAACAGTGGGGAAGCTCAGATAACTGTTTCTATGCAGAAAACAAAGATGGCCATGTGGTAAAAATCATGCCCCAATAAGTTTTATCACCAAGTACCTCACAAAAAACGATTAACATGCCAGTAAACGTTTTAAACATACATTTTAAAAGTTATGAAGTGTTATTAATAAGCTTGCTACCAGTCGCTTTTACTGCAGTTAAGGCTCATACATTATTTCAGTATTAACAGTATTTTCAGAGTCAATTCCATTACTTAGAAAAATACATTCAGTGTACACACACTCATCATCCTAATACCAGTCGCTATCACTGCATTTAAGGCTGAACTTACTTTACATTGGTATCAGCAGTATTTCCTCAGTCAATTCCATTCCTCAGAAAAATAATTTACTGCACATACCTCTTTTGCAGGGGGGGCCCTGCATGCTATTCCCCTTCTCTGAAGTTACCTCACTCCTCAGATGAGAACAGCCAGTGGATCTTAGTTACGTCTGCTAAGATCATAGAAAACGCAGGCAGATTCTTCTTCTAATGCTGCCTGAGAACAAACAGCACACTCCGGTGCCATTTAAAATAACAAACTTTTGATTGAAGAAATAAACTAAGTTAAAAAACACCACAGACCTCTCACAGCGACCTATCTTTAGTTAGGCTGCAAGAGAATGACTGAATATGACATGTGAGGGGAGGAGCTATATAGCAGCTCTGCTTGGGTGATCCTCTTGCAGCTTCCTGTTAGGAAGAGATATATTCCATAAGTAATGGATGACCCGTGGACTGACTACACTTAACAAGAGAAATTGCATGCTCTATCTAAATCATAAATTATTTTATTTTTTGGTTCGGTGTTCCTTTAAGAAAAGGGAAACAAAGCAAAAGCACCCCCTTTTTTCCATATTAATAAGTATATTACTTTTAATATATATTCCTCTTTATGGGTTGTACACTGATTGATTTTCACTGTCTTTATATAACTTTCACTGTCTTTATATAACTTTCACTGTCTTTATATAACTTTCACTGTCTTTATATAACTTTCACTGTCTTTAGTGACCTGGAGAAAACTCAACTACTAATGCAAATAGGCAAGGCTGCTAATGACAGTGCTGTAATTATGGGAGATTTTAACTACCCTGATATAAACTGAGCCAATGAAACTAGTAATTCAGCTAAGGGGGATAGATTTTTAAATGTTCTCAGGGATAACTTCTTGTTACAATAAATAGAGGAGCCAACTAGGAGTAACGCTATATTGGATTTAGTGCTATCAAACAAGACAGATATAATATCAAACATAGAAGTCAAAGAACATTTGGGTAACAGTGATCATAACATGGTCACATTTGAAATCTCTTTTCATATGCAGTGTCTTAAAGGTTTAACTAAGACTTTTAACTTCAAAAAAGCAAAATTCAACTATTTAAGGAAATCATTAAATAATATAAATTGGGACAATGTATTCTCTAATAAAAATACAGAGGATAAATGGATACTATTTAAAACTTTGTTAAATAAATATACATATCAACAAATACCATATGGTTATAAAAATCAAAAAATCAAAGCCGTTGTGGATAAATAAAAATGTGTTAAGAGAAATTAGGAAAAATGTAGGGCATTTAAATTATTCAAAGAAAATGGTACAGACTCAACATACAATATGTATAAGGAATGTAACAATGCATGCAAAAAAAGCAATCAAATTAGCCATAATTGAAAATGAAAAATTAATTGCAAAGGATTCTAAGTCTAAACCTAAAAGGTTCTTTAAGTACATAAATAGCAAAAAATCTAAGAAGGATAATATAGGTACATTAAAATGTGTGGAGGGTAGCATGATAAATAATGACAGGGAGAAGGCTGAGGTACTAAACCAGTTTTTTTCTTCAGTATACACAAGAGAGGAACCATTGGATGATACTTTGGAACAAAATAGAACATGCCAGTCCATACCATCAACTGGGTTATGTTTAGAGGATATCAGGAAAAAACTGGATAATATTAAGGTAAATAAAACTCCAGGTCCAGATGGAATACACCCAAGGATGTTAAGGGAACTTAGCACTGTTATAGACAAACCTCTACTCTTAATTTTTAAGACTCATTATCCTCAGGCATGGTACCCCAGGATTGGCGTAAAGCTGATGTGGTGCCACTCTTCAAAAAGGAAAGCAGGGATGATCCAGGATCCTATAGACCAGCTAGTCTGACATCAATAGTGGGGAAGATATTTGAAGGGATTATAAGGGATTATATTGATGAGCATATCCGTGTAAACAAGATTATGAGTTCTAATCAGCATGGTTTTAGGAGAAATAGATCATGTCAAACTAATCTAATTAGATTCAACGAGGAAGTAAGTAAAAATATAGATAAAGGGGAATCAGTTGATGTGATATACTTAGATTTTGCAAAGGCATTTGATACAGTGCCACCTGAGAGATTAATGGACTGGGAATAGCTGAAAATGTTAGCTCATGGATAAATAACTGCATAAAAGATAGGAAGCAACGAGTAGTAGTAAATGGATCATACTCAGGTTGGACAAAGGTAATCAGTGGAGTCCCCCAGGGATCAGTACTGGGCCCTGTTCTTTTTAATATTTTTATAAATGACTTGGAGCAAGGATTAAATAGCGACATCTCTATTTTTGCAGATGATACTAAATTAAGTAAGGTCATTAGGTCAGAGCAGGATGAACTTTCATTACAAAGGGATCTGCAAAAATTAGAAGTATGGGCAAGTAAATGGAAAATGAGATTTAATACAGAAAAATACAAGGTTCTACATTTTGGAAGTAAAAATAAGCTGGCAACGTATTTTTTAAATGGGACAAGACATAGCCAAACAGAGGAGGAAAGGGATTTGGGAGTAGTAATAGATAACAAGCTAAAGATGCGTGCACAATGCAGGGCAGCGGCTTTAAAGGCTAATAAGATACTAGCATGTATTAAAAGGAGGAAAGCATAATTATGTTACTATATAAAGCCCTGGTAAGACCTCACCTTGAGTATGGAGTGCAGTTCTGTGGACCGATCGCAAAAAAAGATATTGCAGAACTAGAAAAAGTTCAGAGAAGGGCCACAAAGCTAATAAGGGGATTGGAGAAATTAACCTATGAGGAGAGGCTAGCCAAACTAGGTCTGTTTTCTTTAGAAAAAAGGCGCTTGAGAGGTGACATGATTACTTTATATAAATATATTCAAGGCCCATATTCAGAGATGGCAGAAGCTCTGTTTATTCCAAGAAAATTGTTTCTGAGAAGAGGTCACAATTTAAGGTTTGAGGAAAGGAGATTTAATCTCCTGCAACGGAAATGTTTTTTCACTGTAAGAGCAATAAAATTGTGGAACTCATTACCAAAGGAGGTAGTGAATGCCAATACCCTAGATACATTTAAAAATAGTCTGGATACATTTCTGTATATAAACAAAATTCATGGATATGATTGCTAGTATTAAATGGGTCACCTTTTAGTGGTGCTATTTAAGCTTAACTGGAGCTTTTTGTAAGTATTTTAGATTTGTATAGGTTGAACTCGATGGACTTCAGTCTTTTTTTCAACCTTATCTACTATGTTACTATGTTACATAACTTTCACTGTCTTTATATAACTTTCACTGTCTTTATATAACATATATGAAGACTATTGAAACTGATGTATGCATTTATGACTAATGACAAGTGCATTTCACACTTGCATCAAGGCTAGTGAAGTTAATTAGGTATTTTACCTTTAATTATGCTAATCATTGCGAACCAGCTTCTGCTGTTTTTAACCAATCATTGGTCGATACAGGGTACATAAGTCACGTAACAGGTGTACTCACTAGCTATGATTACGGCCCAGTGCTGAAACATGTCAGGGTTCCATTTGCTGTAACTCTATAGATTACTTGTCTGGTACCTTCCATATGTATTTTTAACCTTTTTGGAATAAAATTGGATGTTTTAAACTGACAACCGCCTCTGCAAACTTCTATTTTGAATTATATATACATATATATATATATATATAGGTATATAAATATATTTGCACAAATCCCGAAGAAACCCAGCAAGCCTCCAAGCAAACATGAGGAATCATTTATTGATAAAACGGAAAAACATGATGATAAAAACTTTAAGAGACTAGCAGCACTCTGTCAGGCTGACGCGTTTCAGCCAAAGTGCCTTAATCATAGACATTAACACAATGTACCAATAGATGTTTATATAGCACAGTGATTATCTTAATTGATAGAGGCTGAAGTCATTAAAGAAACAAGTACACATTTACATCTGACTATGTGGCATAGAAAGCCAACAACTTAGAATGATTAGGCAAGTATACATATATGGAAAACTTTAGCCCATTTATATATTTACCAAAATACCATCAGATATATGTAGAAATAATGATTTTAGGTTGTTAATTTAGTCCTACATTTGTTGTACTGTTATCCAAGGTCTTCTAATGTTTTGTTAATTGCCATGTGATGTTCAATCCTTATCAATACTTGCTATTATTCTCCAAATTATAGCTGTCTTATGTCATAGTTTTAACCTCATTCAAATTTTATTGTCTGTTTACTTAACTCACCCTGACCAGACCAGAATCTAACTTTAAAATTGGCCCTTCATTTGTCTCTGATTTATCAATCAAGTAATTTAGTGGACACAGCTGACTTCCCTGCCTATATATTTTAACATCAGCTTGGGATGTGCATTGCACTGGGCTGTGCATTGCTACAACAACATATGTTCACATTTTCAAAGTGAACATTATATAAGTGAGGCATTAACAATAGAATTATACAAGAAATAAGTGAACATTTTATAAGTGAGGCATTAACAATAGAATTATACAAGAATTAAGTGAACATTTTATAAGTGAGGCATTAACAATAGAATTATACAAGAATTAAGTGAACATTTTATAAGTGAGGCATTAAAAATAGAATTATACAAGAATTTAGCGAACATTTTATAAGTGAGGCATTAACAATAGAATTATACAAGAATTGAACAAGGATTGGGCTAGGGGCAAGACAAAAGGCAAGTACTTTTATAATAATATGTTTTATGTACCTCATTGTTTCCTTATGCAAATGCTGCTGTAATACCGTGTCTTATTTGTTTAATTGGTTCCCACTTTTGTAAAAATGCTCAATATATTCATATTCCTTTTTGCTACCTCTTGTCTCTATAACAAACTACATTATTCAATTACTCCTTCTCCCTCTCCTCCTGCACTGTTCATTAACCCATCTCTCTTAAACTCACCTTACTTTTGTACTTATGAACTTTACCTATTCCTAAACACTCTCTCTCCCCCCTGCACCTCGTCTCAAAAGCAGTCTCATTACTGCAAATCTGTATCTCATCTCATGTCACTCTCCCTCTTGCTTTTACTAACTACTGGTGACATCTCCCCTAATCCTGGTCCCCAACAACTGCCTAGCCGTGAACATTCATGTGTACCGTCCCATAGACTCCGAAAACAAAACTCAGCCAACCTTACTCACATTCCTCTTGCATCAAAAGCCACTACCCCTTTCACTTGTGCACTCTGGAATTCTCGCTCTGTTTGCAACAAGCTCACTTCTATACATGACCTCTTTATCTCTTGCTCCCTCAACCTTCTGGCCCTAACAGAAACCTTGCTCTCTCCCCTAGATACCGCATCCACTGCTGCTCTGTCACATGGGGTCTCCACTTCAGCCACACTCCTAGGTCTGGTAATAGACAAGGAGGTAGTGTAGGTATTTTTACTCTCTCAAACTTCACAAACTCCCCCTTTCCTCTTTCTGACCACCATCTCCTTACTTGCAACATATCATCCATCCCTACAACTCTCCCTCCTTCTACTCCTCACACCAAACTTCACAGAAGCATTATCTCATTAGATCAGCAACAGCTTACTAATTCCCTCAAACCTCTCATCCTACTCCTCCTTTTCCTGCCCTGACCAATCTATCTGCCACTATAATTCCACCCTTACATCCGTCCTAGGACAATCTGGCCCATCTTACCATAGCTCGGAAAACACACACTCATCCTCAGCCCTGGCATACGCCTCTGACATGGTACCTACGCAGATGCTCCCGTACTGCTGAGCGGCACTGGAGAAAATCAGCTGATTTTCTTCATTACAAATTCATCTTGAACTCCTACTATCCTGCCCTTAATCTCCATAAGCAACACCACTTCTCTACTCTTATTTCTAATCTTTCTTCAAACCCAAAACGCCTGTTCTCCACTTTCAATTCTCTTCTCTGCCCTCCCCCACCCCCTAATACAACTTCTCTGTCAGCTCAAGACTTTGCCAGCCACTTCATTAACAAAATCGACTCCATCAGAAACGAAATCAGCTCTCAACATAATTCCATTCTCTCACCCCCTCAAATGCTCTCAATCAACCACAACCCACATAACCTTAAATTTAGCTCATTCTCCCCTGTTACTGAGGAAGAAGTTTCAGCACTTATACTGCACTCTCACCTCACTACCTGTCCCCTTGAGCCTTGACCCTATCCCCTCACAGCTACTCCCCTCCCTCTCTGCTAACCTTACCCCTATACTCACACACATTTTCAACCTCTCCCTCAGCACCGATATATTTCCTTCATCTCTGAAACATGCACTGGTCACACCTATCCTCAAAAAACCTTCCCTTGATCCTACCTCCCCATCCAACTACCGCCCTATTTCCCTCCTCCCTCTTGCCTCAAAGCTTCTTGAAAAACTAATATATGCACGCCTATCCCACTTCCTTACATTAAACTCCCTCCTTGACCCACTACAATCTGGATAAGGTTACCAATGACCTACTTACAGCAAAATAAAAAGGCCACTTCTCTCTGCTTATCCTCCTTGATCTGTCCGCAGCCTTTGACACTGTTAACCACCCTCTTTTGCTCCAAACCCTCCAATTCTTCAGCATCTGTGACACAGCCCTCTTGTGGCTCTCTTCCTACCTGTCAAACCGTACCTTTAATGTAGCCTTCTATGGGGTCTCCTCTGCCCCGTCACCACATTCTGTTGGAGTACTGCAAGGCTCTGTCCTCGGTCCCCTTCTCTTCTCAATCTACACGTCATCACTAGGTTCCCTAATAAAGTCCAACGGTTTCCAATATCATTTGTATTCAGACGACACCCAAATCTACTTCACCAGACCTATCTCCTTCCTTGCTGTCCCATGTCACTAACTGTCTTTCTCACATCTCTTCCTGGATGTCCTCTCACTACCTCAAGCTAAATATCTCCAAAAGTGAGCTCCTTATTCCCCCCCCCCCTTCTTCCAAAATCTCCACCCCCAATCTCTCTATAACTGTCGACAACTCCATCATTACCCCTACTCTGCATTCCTGATGTTTCGGGGTCACATTTGACTCAGATCTTTCTTTCACTCCTCACATTCAGTCCTTGGCTAAAGCCTGCCACTTCCACCTTTAAAAACATCTCTAAAATTAGACACTTCTTTACACAAGACACAACTAAGATTTTAGTCCACTCTCTCATCCTTTCCCACCTCGATTACTGCAACTCTGTCCTCTCTGTTCTCCCCACCTGCCACCTAGCTCCTTTACAATCCATAATAAATGCCTCTGCCAGGCTCATCTTCCTTACACGTCGCTCTTCATCTGTTGCACCTCTCTGCCAATCCCTTCACTGGCTTCCTCTTGCCTCTAGGATCAAACACAAAATTCTCACTCTGACATACAAAGCCCCCAACTGCACTGATCCCCCCTATATCTCAGACCTTGTCTCCAGATACTCTCCCTCCCGTCCCCTTCGCTCTGCTCATGACCTCCTCCTCTCTTTTTACCTCATCACACTCCTGTTTACAGGACTTCTTCAGACTGGCTCCCATCTTGTGGAACTCTCTGCCTCGCTCCACAAGACTCTTCCCTAGTTTTAAAAGCTTCAAGCGCTCCCTAAAGACTCTACTGTTCAGGGATACATACAACCTACGCTAACCTTTCTTCATACCAGTTCCTCTTTTCCATTGCTATCCCCTGAACCCCCTTAGCATGTAAGCCTAAGAGTCCAGCTGTTTGTAGATCACCTTCTTAAGAGCTAACTACAACAGGGCAACTCTTGGCAGGGCCCTCTACCCATTTTATCCCTATAATTGTTTTGTTGTACTCCGCATTTGTTTATAGCACTGCAGAATCTGTTGGCACTCTACAAATAACCGATAATAATAATAATAATATGTATTTATAAATAAATATAACATATTCTGCTCTGTGAAGAACATTGGAATGGAAAATATTAATATTTTCATGTCAGGTTAGCGAACTTGAGAATATGTGATCGGGTTTGACAATGAATAAGGTTTTAGGCTTTTCCCCCACTTTTTTTGCTCCATTAACGTCAATGTGAGAATACGTTAAAGCAATTGCGATATTTAAAATCCGTCTTTTTGCGCCCATGGGTTAGGAACATTTTACTTTCAACTTGTAAAACGAATGCTACCCGACGTACGCAAAGACCTTACTTCAAGTGGAGTTAATGCGCGAGCAGGAGAGCGTTAAATACCTCTCCACTTGTAAACTGGCCCTTAGAGGGAGTGAGCGGTAAAGTAAAATGTGATGTGTGTGGGGGGAAATGAAAGTGAGAGTGTGAGGAGGAGATTGTGTGTAAGGCCGTGAGAGGATAAGGAGGTGTTTGCAAAAGATGAAATGAAAAGGTGACTAATTTAAAGGAGAGTGGGATTAAGAGCTCCATGTACTAAGAGGCGGGCGGACAGCTTCTTAACTCAAGAAGCTGTCCGCCCGCCTCCGCTACACACGGGCAGCGGATCTATTGATCCGCTTGCCCGTATGTATCATTACACACTCAGCGGAGTGTGTAATGCCCGCCCCTTCAGTCGCGCGACCAATCACGCGACTGAAGGGGCTGTCAATCACCGAGAGCGAGCGAGCTCTCTGTGATTTTGCTTCGCCACCTAACTGGTGGCGTAGGGTGTAGGAAGCAGCGGTCTAATGACCGCTGCTTCTTACATTGCGGGAAGCAGGCTCGCATATGCGAACCTGCCCCGCAAAGGCTCCGGAGCAGCTTTCGCTGCTTCGTACATGGAGCCCTAAATGGTGCAGGTTCCCTCTGACTGTAGGGTGATGTCATTAGTGAATCCATTGATGGTGTCAGAAAAAGCTCCCAAGGGGGAATGGTGGCAGTTTAAGTTAGGAATTTCCTTGCTTTAAAAACATTTTATAGAAAACAAATTGACTATAACAAATGTTTTGTTGCCAAGTAATATATATTTTAAGGTTGCGTTTTACCTAACTGAAATAAATATGCTGCTCCACTATCTAATTGTCAGATTAGGCACACTCCTAGTAAACAGTGACTGCAAATACCTAGCAGATTCATTGTTTACATTGGTGTTCCACATGTTTTCAGTGCGGACAAATTGCAATTGCACAGTTCGTCTGCACAGCTTACCAAGACTTGGGAGAGCAACTTATTAAATCAACTGAACATGCAGCCGGGGTTCACATTGTCTGTGCCACTGGAGCAAACACTTGTTTCCAATGGGTCAGGCAGCTGCAGTCTAAAGAGTAAGGATGGACAGACAGATAGATAGAAATATATATAAAAAAATACATAACGCAAAATGACTTTTGACACATTCTGTATCAAAGCACTACTTACATTTACTGCATGAAGTCCATCCTTTACAATTACCTTCATGTTTTTATTCTAAAATTTTAAAGAGAGAGGTTTTGTGTCATTTAAATATACATGTGAAATGTCAAGAGTCAATCATAGTCCATCTTCATTTTGCATAAACTGTGTCTAACCTAATTTTCTCTGCATAGTTGCTTTGAATGTCACTACAATACAGGCAGAAGCACTAGCCATGCAAATGCCAAAAGGAGAGATTTTTAAGAAGTTTGGATTTCATGCGATACTGTGTGTGGTCCCTAAGGTTATGTGTGTATATCAGTGTGTGTCTTGTCATGGTGTGTGGTCCATGGTAAGGCTGCGGCAGGAGCAAGGGCATAATTGTATATAGGGAATAGATGAATTCTCTCAAACAAAATAGCAATTCCCCTGGATAGAATAATTTGAAAAAGGGCAGTGTTGCAAACCCTATATGAAAGAACAATGGTTAAACAAGCTAAAATATTTTTTTTTAAATGACAAAAAAGTTAAGTAAAAGTTCTTTAAAGGGACATAAAACCTAACATTTTTATTTAGGTCAGACAGAGGGACCCTTTGGATTTCGTTGTGGTGAATTGACAGCTGGATCGGTTATTGACCTAACCGCACCTACCTCCAGCGTACTGACTGCTGTATAAACGTCAGCCTGCTCGTTTGCACTTTTTTCATTAAGAGTGCCACCATTCTTGTGAGTACGATTTCACCGGACACATCACACTGTGTTTCAAAATGTTTTGAGTTATCCACACCATTGAGGCGCTTTCTTTTTGTTTTCACTTTTTAGATCTACTGATTCACCATCGGCCTCAAGAAAAGCAGCCTAATCACCTATTTTCAAAAAACTAACTTTGTTTTATTGTCATCACAAACTTTATATTTTTACTTAGGACATTACTCAGTTGATTGCAGACTTGTTTAGTATTACCAATATTGTTTCTTTTTGAGCCTGACTCTGCATACCAAAGTTCATTGCTAGTTTACTGCTAGTTTATCATATACACTTTGTCCTTTTCGGATTGACACTACATTATTACACATTTTCTATTGCTATTTGTATCTACTTCTAATTGCACAGATTTGTTTATTGTTCTGGTTACCAATTACCTATTCCTATGTTTTTGTATAGTTTTTCAGTATGAATTCAAAAAGAACTCACAATTTTAAACAACTTTCCAATTTACTTTTATTTTCACATTGTCTTTATTTTCTTGTTATCCTTTGTTGAAAAGCAGGAAGGTAAGTTCAGGAGTAGCCATAGAACAAGCTATTTTGCTATTGTTCACTCCCAGGTTGAACATTTCTCTCTTTTAGTATATGCAGATTATGACCCTGAGGGAAGTCTCCCTAAGGCTGATGTGGTAAACCAGACGTGGACCCATTGCTTAGTGTGCTTAGAGGGATATGGTTGCACCTCACTGATGAGGCCCAAACTAGGCCGAAACGTTATCTGGGGTTTTGCCATTTCTCTTGTTCAGAGTGGGATTGCCTGGTATTTCTGTAGTGGACCAGACTGATATAATACAGGAAAGTTCTTCTCTGTGAAAGGCACACGTTGAGCAAAAAGAGGCTGCTCCTAGTTTGGTAACTAGCCATAGAACAAGCTATTAAGTTATTCTTTCCCAGGTTGAGCGCTTTTCTCTTTTAGTAAGCTCAGGAGTGTGCACGTGTCTGCAGCTCTATATGGCAGCAGTTTTGCAACAATGTTATACATTAGCAAGAGCACTAGATGGCAGTACTATTTCCTATCATGTAGTGTTCCAGACACGTGCATGCTACCTATCTAGATATCTCTTCAAAAGTATAAACAGAGATCAAAGCACATTTGATAATTGAAGTAAATTGGAAACTTTTTTAAAATTGTATTCCCTATCTGAATCATCAAATAATTTTTTTTTCAGAGTTTAATGTCCCTATATACATAATGGAAACAAATTGGAAAGTGGTTTAAACTTGCATCTGCTCTCTGAATTATGATATCATTTTTTTTTGTCCCTTTAAATATTAAAGAGTTTTGAGTTGTACAATTTAGTTTCCATAAAGAAATGGACACTGCCGTGTTGTAGCTGATGTTTTCATGTTCCCTAAAGCTAGATAGGGACTGTTTACTGACCTCCCAGCATTTGAAATAGCCAAAGAGGGACAGTTTTCTCCCCATTAACAGAGCCCTGCTGCCCCCCCCCCCTCCACACACACACACACAGGTACATACAGTATATCCTATTAGAGGATACATACATATATTCATACACACACAATTAAATATTTACACATACACACTCATACACACATATTTACATGCACACACATGCATATTTACACACACATATTTACACACACATACATACATATTTACATGCACACACATGCATATTTACACACACATATTTACACACACATTTACACACACATATTTACACACACATACATACACACTCATACACACACACATACATACATACACACTCATACACACATACACACTCATACATACATATTTACACACACATACATACACACACGTTCATACACATAGATACACACTTATACACACATACACACATTTACACACACACACACACACACACACATACATACACACTCATACATACACACTCATACACACATTTACACACACACACACACACATACATACACACTCATACACACATTTACACACACACACACATACATACACACTCATACACACATTTACACACACACACATACATACACACTCATACATATATATTTACACACACATACATACACATACATTCATACACATAGATACGCACATATTTACACACACACATTTTTACACTCACATATTTACTAGGGATGGGTGAATATTTCACAACATGCGCAATTTAAAATGAATTTTGATACATTTGTTCATTCAAATTGAATTTTGAATGTTCATATAACATTCTAACATTATTTTGACAAATGTTTGTTTTAGAATTAATAAAAAACACGAAAATAATGCAAATTCATTTTGATTTTGAATGTTCATTATAGATCGAATATACACATTCACAATTTGAATGTGTATATTCCATCTATTATGAATATTTAAATCTAAACCAACATTTGAAATCGAAAGTAACATTCAAAATCAAAAGTTACATTCGAAAACCAGAAATTACATTTGATTTTTGAATTTTAAAGAAAATTCGTTCTTATCAACATTTGATTGTCCAAATTGAATTTCAACAATAAAATTTGTTCTAACATTCAAATTTAAACACATTCACCCAACCCTATTTTTTACAAATACATACATACACCCTCATACACACATATTTACATATACATACATAGGGGCGGAATTATCATTGTGTGAGCAGACATGTTCCGTTTTTTGCGGATCATAATCATGTCCGCTGCACATCGATAAATGCCGACAGCATACGCTCTTGGCATTTATCATTGCACCAGCAGTTCTTGTGAACTGCTGGTGCAATGCCGCCCTTTGCACATTTGTGGCCAATCGGCCGCTAGCAGGGGGTGTCAATCAACCCGATCGTATTCGATCGGGTTGATTTCTGGCGATGTCTGTCTGCTGCCTCAGAGCAGGCGGATAGGTTATGGAGCAGCTCGCCAGAAACACGGGGCATCAAGCTCCATACGGAGCTCAATAAATATGTCATATAGTGTGTACATATATTTATATATATATATATATATATATATATATATATATATATATATATATATATATATATATATATATATATATATATATATATACATATTGTATGACTTGCTAGTAGTTGCAATCCTACAAAAATGTCATCTTTTGTAAAATTTTAAAGGGGCAAGATGTGTCCTTGTGTTGCCCCCTAGGCTAAAAGTTGCCAGTCTTCAATTGTTATATTACATTGGACACATTTAGGGAAGTTACTTTGTGAGGGCCAGTTTGCTAGCAACTCTCGCTGTGAACACTGAGGTATGTCTGATGCTGCGTTTCTCACTTTGTGTTGTTATTGTCATGGTTTGAATGCCAGAAACAACTCCTAGTGTTTTGTATATAAGTGCTTTGGGTGGGCGGTGCACAATAACATCCTATGATTGGATGCGTTTCAGCAGCTGGAGCCCACTGATTGGTTGAGCTTTGCTGGCGACGTCCACTGTGCACAGCTGGAGCTATACCTCCTAAAACCGGTGGTATAGTACAGTGATTTTCAACATTTTCTTTGCCGTGGCACACTTTTTTACATTAAACAAGCAAAATTTAAAAAATATGTCACACTGTTCTCAGTCTGCCGCGGCACACCTGAGGATCTCTCATGGCACACTAGTGTGCCATGGCACACTGGTTGAAAAACACTGGTATAGTATACTTAGAGAGTGTGACACTGGTATTGGAAAATAATGGGTTGGTTTTGGCACTGTGCACCTGACCACCCAAAATGTGACAGTTGGGAGGTAT
Organism: Bombina bombina; assembly: GCF_027579735.1. Classification (NCBI taxonomy): domain Eukaryota; kingdom Metazoa; phylum Chordata; class Amphibia; order Anura; family Bombinatoridae; genus Bombina; species Bombina bombina. Next base: position 1,517,442,369 of record NC_069499.1, on the reverse strand, counting down.
TCTGTTCAGAATATATCAGTGTTAAAGGGACGGTCAAGTCAAAATTAAACTTTCATGATTCAAATAGAACACACAAATTGAAACAACTTTCCAATTAAAGGGACAGTATACATCAATTTTCATTTAACTGCATGTAATTGACACTGCTATAAAGAACAATATGCACAGATAGATACGGATCTAAAAATCCAGTATAAAACCGTTAAAAAACGTACTTAGAAGCTCCCAGTTTAGCTCTGTTAAAAAGGTAGCTGGAACACCCACTGCAAGTGGGAAATTGCAGACACTCCCCCTCCCCCTTCCTTTGTATATGAAACGACCCTTTACACAAACAGGAGCAAGCTGGAGTAGGTATACATCAGTATTTTCCTCACACTTTGGGGCTTGATTAGGAGTCTGAAAATCAGAGCAATGTTATTTTAAAATAAGCAAAACTGTACATTTTTTTTTTAAAAAAACCCTGTATGGTCTATATATATGGATCATCTACAAAACATTTAGCAAAGAAAAATCTAGTGTATAATGTCCCTTTAATTTCCATTATCTAAATGTGCACAATCTTTTAATATGCACACTTTCTGAGTCACCAGCTCCTACTGAGCATGTGCAAGATTGCCATGATATGCATATATACATATTGTGATTGGCTGATGGCTGCCACATGATAAATAAGGAAGGAAAATGTAGCTACTTTTAAAAATTTGTAAGAACAAAACCTACTACTCATTTGAAATTCAAACTATGTGCTTTTGCATAGTCTATTTATTCTGAATGTATTGATTATGCATTTCTAATGTGTTTAGTTGTCCTTAAAATCTGGAGTCTGCAAGGAATTGGAAAGCCCTTCATTTTCAGAATTATATAACAGGGTTAAGAAAAAGTGAGAAAAAAATAATGAAAGTATATTGCAAAGTTTGTTTTTACTACATACCATTTTATATTATAATCTCAAAGGGCTAGATCACTAGTAGTGCAGTATTATTTTTTCCGCGATTGCGAAAACCCTGCTAGAGCTTTTTGCGCTAGTCAGGTTGCGTTTGTATTACAAGTTCCAAAAAAAGTATTTTGCGCAAGCAGTAACTCAAATAGCACAAAAATCCTAACTTAACTTTTTGCGTGCACGTGCATGTATTCCCCCATATAAATCAATGGAGAAAAAAAACTAACACCCGAGATCGTGCAAACGCCGTTGCATTTTCGCATTCCCTATAGAAGTCAATGGAGAAAACACCCATTGCGCAAACATCATAGCTAGGCTGACCATATTGCCGCTGTAAAAAGGGACACGTGAAAAATACATATGTCAGGGTTCTTATACAAAACATTGCTTTAAACAGCCCTGACATATGTATTTTTCATATGTATCCCTTTTTAAAGCGGCAATATGGTCACCCTAAACATAGCATATTCGCATTAGCAAATGTGACATATTTACAGTAAATACATATTTAATAAAGATTTTAGATATGAATATTGCATATATATGCTTTATCATGTTTTCATCTACTTAATAGCAAAGGGCTCTAATGCATATATATTGCTTCAGACTTGAAAAAGGAAGACACTCTTCCGAAAGCTTGTCATCTTATAAATGTATAGTTAGTCCAATAAAAATGTATCATTGCTCAATGCAATACTCTTGTTATTTTGATATCTAAATCTCTGGACTAACATGGCTACTCCAATCAACGTGACTATATATATATATATATATATATATATATATATATATATATATATATATATATATATATATATATATATATATATATATATATATATATATATATATATATATATATATATATTTTTTTTTTAATTTGAAAAAGTTCAGAGGGGATGCAACTGCTACTAATAATTAGAGCTTAAGCTAGTATGCTATGGACTTAGTACTATATGTCCATATATCCAAAAGAAAAACAGATTGGTGCAGACCCTTAAAATTGTATGTAATGGGTAAAATTAGAATAGAGACAACCTGAATCGTAATTCAGGATACAAAGACAGGGAATTCAGCACTCTTTTATAGAAAAAAATAAAGCTCACTAGTATGGAGGATGCAGAAATTGATTTAATCGTGGGAACAGCAGACCTTTTCACCAAAGGTACCATAGCACAATATAGGATGTCACCAAAGGTTACGAAAAATACCTAATACTAGAATGGTGACAAACCGTGCAAACAGTAAAAATTCAAATACAATAAAATATGAAGATAGAAACCTGACCAGTCAGGGATAAAATGTGAGCCTGTGGTGATACAGAATAATTGCTAGCATGTAAGGTAGCAGATAGGACAATACAGCATAAATTGCAAGTACACATTTGGCATATATGTAGCAGGAATGCCTCTTAAACTTGCTACACCCAGCTGCACACAGCGTCTCCTGTATAGAGGTACACTTTGCTGGGCAGGTTTAGAGTCGAGATCTAAGCAGTCTAAGAAGGTAAGCCTCCTAGATATGTACCTTGAAACAGCCGTAAAAAAGTGATTAGTGCATAAAGGTACACATGAATAAATTAGCAAGACCGCAACGCTTTCGAGGTCGCAGGGGATATTAGACTCCATGAAGGACAACTTTGAGATAATAAACTTGTCCTCCTTTAGGCTCAATATGGCACACATAGAGGTCCTTAAAAAGGGCTTGTCCTTCTGCCCAACCAACCCGTTGGACAAATTTAACTTTGTGAAAGATATACACCTGTTTGCAAGACGCATAGTCTTGTCTCAACTTATGAAAGGCAAAAGTCGACATCTTGTCGAAGACGTGTCGAAGATCAGCCATAGTGGACCTGCAAGATCTTCTCGCAGTAAATGAAGGTAGTCAGTATACTCCCTCCCAAGTGGGGGACTATACTGATAAGGAAACGTTATCTTCAAATTTTAAAGCAAAATCAAAGTACATGCCGCAGCTATCAATGGTCCCTGCAGTAAACATCTTTGTTAGACAGGTTGAAAAAGAGATTGCTAACCTGTCATTCACAGGCCTGGTTAATGATGACTTGGGCAAGGCAGAAAGAAGAGCACTGCAGGAACTAATAGATGCAAAAGGTCTCGTCGTAAAGCCGGCGGACAAGGGTGGGAACCTTGTCCTCTGGGACGAGAACATGTATGTCCTCGAAGCCAAACGGCAGCTCTTGGACAAAAAACAATACCAGTGTCTCACCTATAATCCTACCTCTTCACTACAGTTTACTTTGTTCAATATATTGAAGAAGGCTAAAGATGGGGGTGTTATAACATCTAATGAATTTAAATATTTGTATCCTGAGCATCAGGTAATGCCTTTGTTCTATTGTATCCCAAAGATACACAAAAATTCTAGCAACCCACCCAGCCGTCCCATCATAGCCGGCATAGGCAGCCTTACAGAAAATTTGGGCAACTATGTCGACTATTTTTTAACACCTTTTCTTAGTACTATGCCTTCGTTCATTTTGGACACTTCAGATTTTCTGAGGAAAATTGACGGTATGTCTGTTCCACCTGGAGCAATTCTTGTCAGTCTCGATGTGGAAGGGCTATACTCCTCTATCCCACACGAGACTGGCATTAGGGCCTGCAAACATTTTCTGAGAATGAGAGGAACCAGTGCTCAACAACACACTGACTTTGTCGTGGAACTCCTTAGGTTCATACTAACAAACAATACATTCTTGTTTGATAAAAAGGTGTATAAACAACTTCAGGGGATGGCAATGGGTGCGACATGTGCTCCCACCTATGCCTGTCTGCACCTTGGAACCTGGGAGATGGATGAAGTGTATCAGAGCCCTCTCTTTGGAGAGAACATCCACATATGGTTAAGATATGTGGATGATATCTTCATCATATGGGAGGGCTCTGAAAACACTTTGAAGGAGTTTGTCAACTCTCTGAATCTGAATGATAGGAATATCATGCTTACCTTACAATCAAGCAAAGAGGAAATCTCTTTCATTGATATAAAAGTAAGGATAAAGCAGGGCTACCTCACAAACGAAAACTATCGGAAAAGCACGGCCACTAACAGTCTTCTTCTTGCATCAAGCCACCGCCCTAACCATCTTAAAAGAGGTATACCTAAAGGGCAGTTCCTCAGACTTCGGAGGAACTGCTCAACAAAGGAGAGCTACCTCAGACATGCAACCGATATGGAAAAGCGGTTTGTGGATAGAGGGTACTCCAAGAAAATGGTGAGAGGGGCTTCTAATTTTGAAGCACATCAGAATAGGGATAATCTCCTTGTGCCTAAAAAGAAGGGCACTGATGCAAGAATAAGACTGATTGCAGATTACAATTGCCACTGGCCTGCCTTACGGCAGATATTGACAAAAAATTGGCATATCCTTCTAAGTGACGAAGGAGTATCAAATGAAGTGGGCGATCGCCCCAACATTACTGACCGCAGAGCACCAAATTTGAAAGACAAACTTGTGAGAAGCCAATACCAGTCATCACAGAAACAACAAGACTGGCTCACAAGACACAGGTCTATTGGAAATTACCCGTGCAGTAAATGTGTGGCATGTAAGTACATGGTTAAAACCAAGGAATTCGCCACCCACACGGGGAAAGTGTACAAACTGAAACATCATGTAAATTGCAACACGGAAGAGGTAATTTATCTCCTCTCCTGCAGCTGCCCTCGTTTCTACGTGGGCAAAACCAGGAGGGCGATAAAAGATCGCATCACTGAGCATAGGGATGATGTGAAAAACAAAAACCCCAAGAGTAATGTTGCTAGACATTTTGAAGCAGCACATAGCTGCGTTCCTGATTCTCTGAGATTTGTGGGCATAGACAGGGGGATAACTAACAATGGAGGAGGTGATAATGACAAAATCCTCCTTCGTAAAGAATGTAGATGGATATCAATTTTGGAAACTCAATTCCCCATAGGTTTAAATGACAAAATGGATATGGCCTGTTTCCTGTGACATATTTGATCTTTCCGTTTTTATCTTGCCCCACAACTTGTATTAATGAAACCATTCCGGGTATATTTCTATGTATCTTTAAATATATGTGTCTGCCCCCCTTTTTATTTTCATATATAACTGATAATTTTTTGGTTCTCAATAGGTAGATTGAATTTAGCGCAGTATTAATGAGCCTGGAACTACACTAAATGAGGTTTGTACTTCCAGTGCTTAAATCTGTATATAGATTTTCTTTTACAAAGTATTAACTCAGTGGGAAGGGTTAAAAATTATCCTTTCACACTGTTATCCACATTTGTATCACATTGTCTAAACTTTCACCCACCAGCAGAGGCGCAATTGCAAATTGTATAAATAGGAACGTAATAGTTCATGACGTATCACGCCCTGACAAAGCCCGGTCTAAGTAAATAGACGTGCGGGTGAAACGCGCATCGGCATCGATACAGCCGACCGGATCCTGTGATGAACGCTGACACTGTGGTGTGCTCTAGTCCCGCCTAGGAGGTGTGGCGCAACGGATGTTTGCAAAGGAATCAAGGCTTGCAGCATGTTTTACTCGACCTTGCAGGTTTAAAGGCATGAACTGACAAAACTGATGAACCAACATCTTCCAGCATACTAAAGTCGTATTGCATTGCATTGATTTAAAGTCCTGCTATCAACAGTTTGTTTCCAGTTAAAGTGTGCTTTGCTTCTATGTACTCCCTGTCGAGGGGTTCCTACTGCTTACCGGATGGAAAAGTTCCAATACATTGACAGATAAGGCTAATGACTGCTTGACAAGCTTCTCTTGCTACGTTTGTCTTCCTGCTTATATCTGTGGACATCATCCGCTTTGCTATGCTTGCACTTTACGGCATGTGTATTGAATAAGCTACTGCACAACATATTATATGGGATATCGCTGGACTCCTTGCAATCCTTGGGTATTTTGCTGGTTTCTTGCTAATTTATTCATGTGTACCTTTATGCACTAATCACTTTTTTACGGCTGTTTCAAGGTACATATCTAGGAGGCTCACCTTCTTAGACTGCTTAGATCCCGACTCTAAACCTGCCCAGCAAAGTGTACCTCTATACAGGAGGCGCTGTGTGCAGCTGGGTGTAGCAAGTTTAAGAGGCATTCCTGCTACATATACGCCAAATGTGTACTTGCAATTTATGCTGTATTGTCCTATCTGCTACCTTACATGCTAGCAATTATTCTGTATCACCACAGGTTCACGTTTTATCCTTGACCGGTCAGGTTTCTATCTTCATATTTTATTGTATTTGAATTTTTACTGTTTGCACGGTTTGTCACCATTCTAGTATTAGGTATTTTTCGTAACCTTTGGTGACATCCTATATTGTGCTATGGTACCTTTGGTGAAAAGGTCTGCTGTTCCCACGATTAAATCAATTTCTGCATCCTCCATACTAGTGAGCTTTATTTTTTCTATAAAAGAGTGCTGAATTCCCTGTCTTTGTATCCTGAATTACGATTCAGGTTGTCTCTATTCTAATTTTACCCATTACACACACATATATATATATATATATATATATATATATATATATACAGTGGGGCAAAAAAGTATTTAGTCAGCCACCAATTGTGCAAGTTCTCCCACTTAAGAAGATGAGAGAGGCCTGTAATTTTCATCATAGGTATACCTCAACTATGAGAGACAAAGGGCTCCATGTACTAAGCCGTCAATTCATCCGTCATTGTAGACGCGGATAAACTCGCCGTTACTCGCCGGGGGCGAAATGGTGTCCGCTGTCGCTATGTACTAATATTCCCCCAATAAATAGACAAGTCTAGCCCGCCGCGAGCAGTTGCGGATTGTTGATAAATTTGACGCCTCGCTCGCCGCGACTAAGCTGATGTACTTAACTTTCAGTTGAATTGTCTGGCCAATTATTAACACGTGACATGCAAGGTGTCACGAACATCATAGTAGTCGCGGGAATAGAATTTTGCTCCTATAAAAGTTCAACTTATCTAAACAACTTTATTATTGTTCAAAATTTTTTGAAGAGTGATAACAGAGCGTTATTTTTGTAATATTTATTTACAATTTGGATATGGCTTCATCTGGATCTGATAATATATAAATATTAATATAAAAATAATTATAAAGATTGACAACTATACAATACAAATTTAAAATATAGATTACTCTTTAATTACAGTCGACAAATTGGGCGCAATTTATGTACATGGAAATGAGAGACAAATTAGACGCCAGTTATGCTGTAAGTACAATGCTGATATTACTGCCTTTTATATATGTCTAGACTGGCGTCTAGATTGACTTTCCTATATAAAATAACGAGGTGGGAGCGGAAATTGTAGCGAGCGGACAAATAGATTTTTTAGTACATTTGTTTTTGGCGAGTTGGTGGTCAAATGTGTCTAATTACAGTGAAAAATGGAGCGGTAGCGAGGTTTGGCGGATAAGTACGCTCGCAATTTTAAAGATGCGAGTTTTAACATAATTGACGGCTTTGTACATATCAGTTTGCGAATTTTGACGCGAGATTTGTTGCGGGTAGCTCGCTGACTGCTTAGTACATGGAGCCCAAAATGTGGAAACAAATCCAGACAATCACATTGTCTGATTTGGAAAGAATTTATTTGCAAATTATGGTGGAAAATAAGTATTTGGTCAATATCAAAAGTTAATCTCAATACTTTGTTATATATCCTTTGTTGGCAATGACAGAGGTCAATCGTTTTCTGTAAGTCTTCACAAGGTTGTCACACACTGTTGCTGGTATGTTGGCACATTCCTGCTTGCAGCTCTCCTCTAGAGCAGTGATGTTTTGGGGCTGAAACTGGGCAACACAGACTTTCAACTCCCTCCAAAGGTTTTCTATGGGGTTGAGATCTGGAGACTGGCTAGGCCACTCCAGGACCTTGAAATGCTTCTTACGAAGCCACTCCTTCATTGCCCTTGCAGTGTGTTTGGGATCATTGTCATGCTGAAAGACCTAGCCACGTTTCATCTTCAATGCCCTTGCTGATGGAAGGAGGTTTGAACTCAAAATCTCATGATACATGGCCCCATTCATTATTTCATGTAGAGAAATTTATTTATTTATTATTTCTTTGCAGAGAAACAGCCCCAAAGCATGATGTTGCCACCCCCATGCTTCACAGTAGGTATGGTGTTCTTTGGTTGCAACTCAGCATTCTCTCTCCTCCAAACACGACGAGTTGTGTTTCTACCAAACAGTTCTACTTTGGTTTCATCTGACCATATGACATTCTCCCAATCTACTTCTGGATCATCCAAATGCTCTCTAGCATACTTCAGATGGGCCCGGACATGTACTGACTTAAGCAGGGGGACACGTCTGGCACTGCAGGATCTGAGTCCCTGGCGGCGTAGTGTGTTACTGATGGTAGCCTTTGTTACGTTGGTCCCAGCTCTCTGCAGGTCATTCACTAGGTCCCCCCGTGTGGTTCTGGGATGTTTGCTCACCGTTCTTGTGATCATTTTGACCCTATGGGGTGAGATCTTGCATGGAGCCCCAGATCGAGGGAGATTATCAGTGTTCTTGTATGTCTTCCATTTTCTAATTATTGCTCCCACAGTTGATTTCTTCACACCAAGCTGCTTGCCTATTGCAGATTCAGTCTTCCCTGCCTGGTGCAGGTCTACAATTTTGTTTCTGGTGTCCTTCGACAGCTCTTTGGTCTTCACCATAGTGGAGTTTGGAGTGTGACTGTTTGAGGTTGTGGACAGGTGTCTTTTATACTGATAACAAGTTCAAACAGGTGCCATTAATACAGGTAATGAGTGAAGGACAGAGGAGCCTCTTAAAGAAGAAGATACAGGTCTGTGAGAGCTAGAAATCTTGCTTGTTTGTAGGTGACCAAATACTTATTTTCCACCATAGTATGCAAATAAATTATTTCCAAATTAGACAATGTGATTGTCTGGATTTGTTTCCACATTTTGTCTCTCATAGTTGAGGTATACCTATGATGAAAATTACAGGCCTCTCTCATCTTCTTAAGTGGGAGAACTTGCACATTTGGTGGCTGACTAAATACTTTTTTGCCCCACTGTATATAAATATATTTGTGTACATATATATTTATGTGTTTATATGTGTATATATGTCTGTCAATAAATATATACACATATACTGTAAATACATAAATACATATATAGATATATAAAATACATCTTTAGCAATGTATCTTTATGTATCTCTATGTTAAAGTCCTTTGGCTTTTTTTTTTCTAACACCCGAGATCTCATATCTTTGAGCCCATATAACTTTTTTGTGGAATATTTGTTTGTTTTATGAGTGTTAATATGAGTGTAACTGTACTTTGTAATGTATTTTTGATTTGTTTTGTGAAACTTTTTTATTTTTGGAAAACAGTTAAGCACAGCTCTGAGATCACGGTAAGGATTGAAGCGTAAATGGTGATTGCGCTAGTGCAATCAGGATTGCGCTCAACTTGTAATATCAGCGCAATTAAAATGGCTTGTGAAAAGGCGATATCACTTGTGCAAAACAGTTTGCATCTCACTTCTAATCTAGCTCAAAGTCACAATTAGTGTGATTATAAAATATATTATAGTTCTAGTCATCTCTATGAGTTCATACTGGATTAAAAAATACAATCATGTTATAAGTTTGCTTTACAAGTTCTTGATAGTTTCTCTTATCTATGAGTCTTGATTAAAGATTCACTTCCTTAAGGAAACATTTCAGTGTCCTCCCAAATAAATTAGGACATAAACTGCGCTGTCATAACAACTCCACTTCCTCTGATCTGCTAAGTACAGGATCACTTTCAAGTTGCTGTCTCATTTAAAGCAGAGACAGGAGGAAAGGATAAAGCTAATTAATATTTATCCCCCCCCCCCTGTGGATTTACTTTAATTTTTTCGGAGTATTTTTTTTCAGTTATATTTTGATCAAATATGGATATTCCATTAATTTTGTTTAAAGGGACATGGAACCCAATATGATTCTTTCATTATTTATTTGCTTCGTTCTCATATTATTTTTTGTTAAAGAGATACCTATATAGGTAGTATGCACAAAAAAGTTTCAATAAAAAAATGTCACTTATTACTTACTATTTGTGCTTTTTCACCATTATCATGTTATTTTATTATTAAATTACTTCTTTTTCCAAACCCACCATGGAACTCAATATTACGAGTCCTATCATGGTGGTCTATCTGTGTAGGACTTTTGTTCGTGTTTACGATGATGCACTTGCACAGTTGGTGCCACTGACATTGTTGCTTTTGTCACCTACACAGCTACAGCATCTTCCCAGGATCAGAAGAGCTGTATCTGTAACAGAACGCAGCACAGAGCTGCAAGTATTGTGTACTGCTAGAATGAATTGCCCCTAAACATTGTTATTTATATATATATATATATATATATATATATATATATATATATATAATATAATAGAGCCTGTTCCCAATGCGCATGCGCAAATCCATGACTAAGTCCTGGTCCGATCATCTTTAAGACATATGGGGGCATATTTAAGAAGGTGCGAGCGGACATGATCCGATATTGCTGATCATGTCCGCCACACATCGATAAATGCCAACAGCGCTTTATCATTGCACCAGCAGTTCTTGTGAACTGCTGGTGCAATGCCGCCCCCTGTTGATTTGCGGCCGCTAGCAGGGGGTGTCAATCAGCCCGATCGTATTCGGGGATGTCTGTCTGCGTCCTCAGAGCAGGCGGACAGGTTATGGAGCAGCGGTCTTTAGGCCGCTGCTTCATAACATGTGTTTCTGCCGAGCCTGAAGGCCCCCTGGTGCGCATCCGATAATGGATTGCTTAATGCACATGCAGTCAGGAGTGCACACTTGAGAAATGAATATGCTAAACAGAAGCAGATGATTGGCTGCTTAGTTTGCTTGTGGCACAGCCCTTTTTTCTTGGGCTGTAGTTAGTGAAGTAATATAGAAAATCATTTTATTAATTTAAAATTGATCAGAAATTTAGTTTTTTTAATTAATAATAAATTAATCTTCTATTATTATTCGCAGTATATTTCAGAATATATGTTTTTTTTTTCCACAGTTTTGTAATCCTTTAAAGAGTAATCCTAGGTGAGCTAAGGAGCGTGCACACGTCTTAGTTATCTGGCAGCAGTGTTTGCAACTTTGTTTATAGCAATATTATACCTAGACTCAGGGCTGGCTCAAGACATTGTGCTGCCTGGGTCCGAGATCAAAATGACCCCCCCCGACGAAGCTCCGACCCCCCACCCCCCCCCACACACACACACACACTTAGACCTATCTAACTCCATCCATAGCAATGCATTAAATTCTTAATATTATTACTTATTAATATTATTAATATTACAGTGCCACTTACACTCACACTCTGACTGGGTGAAATAAGTCCCTTTCATCAGATCAAAAAATGGGACTGATGAAAGGGACTTGAGTTCCCTGAAACGTCATCTATTAAAGCTGACTTTTTGTTCACTAAATCCTGAGAGAGCATTATTTTTTGAAAGTATACTTTTGGCTATATTTGCACCCAGGTGGTTTTATCTGGAGGGAGGATTCGTTCTTCCTGGAATATATATATATATATATATATATATATATACATATACACACACACATATTTTATATACACACACACATATATATATATATATATATATATATATATATATATATATATATATATATATATATATATATATATATATATATATATATATGTCCTAAATAAGAATGAAAAAAGATGAGTTAATCCAGCACTACTAATATATAAACCAATTAATAGATTGAAAAAGGACTGTAAATGATCACACGGCAACTGCTGCTTGAAGTTAAAAAAAGGCAATTTATTAAATCAAAAGAATCCTCTATAAGGAATAGCAGTATAGAACACACATATATAGCTATTAACAAAATAAAGCAATCCTAGAAACCCCCCGGGGGGATATGTGACCAAGGTTAAACAACTGAATTGCCGTATATGCACTGCTGACTAATAATACAAAGATAAATAAATCAACCTAGAAAGAGGGATACAATATTAACAGCAAAATAACATAAACGGCAAATCAAAGTATCAACAAAAATCTCGATACCAATAAACAACTATATCATGCTTAGCCCTAAAGATGCATCATGCTAATACATATAAATTATAAGCACACGAACCGCTGAACAGAGCAGCAGCACGAGTTGAGAGCTCTGCCAATTTATTCAGAATAAAATATATTTTAACTAGGTATTACCTATTCAAACAGTGCCTAACTTCTAATTAAGGTAGCCAAGCAAGCCTTAAACCAGCCGGTGAACTTGGCTCCTGACCCGTCATTGGGAAGCCGGCTGCTGAATCGCTGGCTGCCTGTCACAGCACTTTCTATATAGTCTCCGCTGCTTCGGAGGGTCGGGGCTCCGCTCCGAAGTATCTGTGGAGTCACCTGCAGCTAGAAGGAGAAGGTGTGTTAGAACTTCATATGTGACACCCCATTGATAACATCCACCATCAGCGACAACTACAAATTAACCAACTGCGGCAGTGGATACAAGCCTATCGCTCTACGCTTAAGGTCAGTGTCTCTCTATATTATTAATCCCGCTTGAGGCAGGCACCTAATTCACCGCACCAGGGACTTTTACAGAGACGCCACAGTCTTGAGTGGCACGAACGGCCGCCATTTTAGTTCTCCCTGAGTACAGCAACAAACTGCCTCCACATGCTCCCTTTAGTCCCCAAGCATCAACCACAGTCTCCCGATCACCTTAACCTAAGCCCTCCAACAAATAAAGCTCAATAGGGGGATTCCCTTGTGCGTCCTAACAGACTGTCTCAAACCACGTTAGGTGTCCTGATTCTGGGGAGATTCCTGTAGAGGACTTTAGGCTGCTGCTCCCGACCCTGCTGGAGCCGCTTTTTCCCCTCTCTCATTTGATTGAGACCTAACTAGGCACAGCCTTGATAAAGGAGAAGGTCCAACCTCATTCTATACCTTTGGGATAGCGGCCCAATTCACCTTTCACTGGCCCCTAAGCACTTTGCATTGCCCATGAGGGTCAAGACACTGCAAATACATACCTGTATGACCCTTCTGCTAACATCAGACCTGGCTCACTCCCCTCTGACAACTGGAGCAGGCCCTTTACTAATTATCTGCCAATCCTTTCCTTCTGCGGCCTGCACAAAATTTTACTGCATTCTTACCCTAGGATGTACTAATCTGCCCACAATAATACTGTATTGAAAGTAATCACCACAACCCACCTCTGGGCCTTTAGATCTGCAACAGGTCAGGAGCTTCTTCTTGTCCCCCCCTCAGTGACCTTTGGGTACACATCTCAGCCAAGCCCTACGTTGGAGTTTCTGAACTTATACAGACATAATACAGGCCTCCCACTTACCTAATTGACCCCCTGACTGACCTCACACTTAATGGACAGAAAAACCAGAGATCTCCAATCTCACAAGCCAGTAACAATACCCAATTAGGGAGTCAACACTTATTAATAGGAGAAAACTTGTCTTTTCCAAAGCCTAAGCAACTGAACAGGAGACCCTTCTAAAGCCGGACTGCTGTGAGTCTTACATAACACCATAATTATGTACTGAGACGCATATTGGATTGCCCAGTTCCTTACCACATTGCCCCTGCTAATCATAACACCGCTACCTCCTAAGCCTAAAGTGGCAGAACCAGAGCCTGCGCTTTGGGAATCACATTGGGAGTGCTCACGGGGGCGAAAAAGAAGTCATTAGACTGAGGAACTTATATTATACTCCCTAGCTACCCCCCAATTTAAACAAGCTACCTATAGCACCTATGATGCTTACTCAGTGAGCGAAATGAAGTGAGGGTGAAGCAGACCAGCCTTGTATCTCCTAAATCAGATGCACAATTTAAGATCTCACCTTAAGCTAATGACACAGTAAAAGAAACCTTCTCCATTCAGCCTAATCCTGAGTTGATTGTTAAACCAAAGTTTCTCATCATATTAACGCTCTTTCCCTTTGGGGGTCCTCCTTCATAACACATGATGAAGAATAAAACTCAGACGGTCAAGGAGTGCCTGTCTAAATCCCAACTAAAGCACAAACAACAGAACAAAGGCTCCACTCCACAAGGAGACACGCTAGACACCAGTATGACCCCCCATACTGATACCCAAAATAAAGAACTGCTTATTCAAATTAAATCTCTCTTCCAAGAAGAACTGAAATCTGCATTGTCGGACCTTCGTCAGGACATAAAAGAAATAGGTACCCGCACGGCAGAACTAGAAGAAAAAACTGATGTGATAGCAGAAGAAATACCCCATATACAAAAAGCTATTTCAGACCATGAAGAATATATACATAAATTAGAGGAACAAATTGAGGACCTCGAGAATAGATCCCGTAGGTCTAATTTTCGAATCAGAAACTTACCAGAAACATATAAAAACCTAGATGAAACCATGACTTCACTCTTCCATCAACTGGTCCCGGACTTAGAACCAGACAAACTCTTAATGGACAGGGTACATAGAGCCCTCACCAAACCTCAACAGTCCTCTACTAGAGACATTGTTCTTAAGCTCCACTATTTTCATGTTAAGGAGCTAATCCTTAAGGCGGCAAGACAATTACCAACGATTAACTTCGAGGGCCATTCCATCCAAGTCTTTGCTGATGTGGCTCCAATCACATTGAGGAAGAGGAGAGACCTCAAACCTGTCACGCTAGCACTCACGAAAGCCCAAATTAAATATCGATGGCACTTCCCCTTCAAACTGGCCTTCATCCAGGCTAATGTCACATACTCTTGCTCCGACCTCAATGAAGGATTATCCATCCTACGCAGATTGAAGATTCCTTTTGAATCCCCCCAAACTCCCCCCAACAAGAACCCCCAAAGGAAGCCCATACAAAAAGAATGGACCCCGGTGGGGCAAGCAAAGAAACAAAGAAAAACTAAGAACACTTCAAACAACCATTCAGAGACCGAGACGCCTTCTGAAGAAGAACTTTCCTAGACCTGATAAATTAAATAGCTCAAACGAGTTTTGAGCCTCATTAACTTTGGTTTACCAAGAATGGACTTGTAGTACCCAAGTCCTAAAAGAACTAACATGGCTAACTGCCTCTTTAAAAACGACTTTAACATTTAAAAGTTGCAAATTATTTAAATTTTATCATTTATTGCCATTGCAGGTTAGGCTATCTCTGAGCCTCACTCAGGGGCTGTTGTTATTATTATCAATGTTACTACTGTTGTTATTGTTATTAATATTGTTAGCAATTGCTGCGAATGTTATGTTTGTCATTATAATCACATAAGAGATCTTTAGCATTGCAATTTTCTTCCTCCCTTCCCCTCCCTATTTCCCCCCTCATCAAGCTAAGCCATAATCATCCTCATCTACGTCATCCCTCACCCCTTTTCCCTTCTTTAACCGTTTTCAACTAATTTTTTCCCCTTCCCCCATCCATATCTTCCCCTAGCCTTACCTTTATACCCCCCTAAACCCTCCTTAACCAATCTCGGCTATACTGAAATCACTACAGAATTCCAGACCTCATTTTAACATGTCACTAATCCCATCCCCCCATCCCTTTAATAATCCTTGTTTGGGAGAGACTGTTCTAGAAGTCTCTAGGAAGACCCTTCACCCTCTATATCAACATATATTTCCCTGGCTAGGGATATTAATCTAAAGTTTAAGATTATTTCGCTCATTATTAATTGTTTTTTTTCTGTTCAGATATGTCATCAGTTAAGTTTGATTAATTCATCTGAATTATTTCAGCTAAAACTAAGTGTCCCTTGGTGTGCGATGAATACAGGTTTGTCCTTATGGTTTGGTTCCAAGGTAAGTCCCGGCTCTCTCACTTTCAGAATTACACCTACTGCATGGTCCAAGTCAAAATCCACAACAGTTTGCAGTCTATCGGCCCTCTCAAGGCTATCAAACTTATATGTCACACATAGCGGTATATATAATAAGGAAACTTTTTTAACCCCAACATGTCTATAAAAATCCTTTCACATAATGTCAGAGGGCTCAACTCGGACCTAAAAAGAAAGAAAGCTATTTCACATATAAATCACTACATGCCCACATAGTTCTGCTACAAGAGACTAATTTTACTAAAAATTTTACCCCCAAGTACTGGGATAAAGTATACCCAATACAATATCACGCGATTAGCGGGAAAAAGAAATGTGGGGTAACCGTGCTCCTACATTCCTCCCTAAACTTCAAAGAGGAAGAAATTATCAGAGACAGAGAGGGAAGATTTTTACTTGTTAAGGGACTGATTCAAAACACCCCGATACTCATTGTAAATGTTTATGGCCCTAACGAACACCAGGGTCCCTTCATGACTAAACTAAGTAAACTACTAACTCAATGGAAAAGATATAAGATCATTATGGGGGGCGACTTCAACTTGCCTTTAGACCATACCCTAGATAAAACCACAATCAAAACCTCTGGGGTCAGACCCTCCAGCCCAACAACACACATTTTGAAAGATTTCACGTTAGACCACAACCTGATTGACAGTTGGAGATCCCTACATGAAAAGGATAGGGACTACACTTATTATTCCCCTATGCATCATACCCAATCTAGATTAGACTATATATTTCTTAGTCAGATCCTGGTGCCTCTCTTAATTAACGCTAAAATCATAAACTGTCCCTGGTCAGACCATTCTATGGTGGAAGCGACAATAGCAGGAATCTTGAATCCAGCCAGAGTCAAATCCTGGACCCTTAATGCCAATCTGGTACAGGACGCTCTAATCTCACAAAGGATTAGAGATCACATAGCAGAATTCTTAAGTCAAAATGCAGGTAGTACTCCTAACCCCATCTTTATATGGGGCGCACTCAAGGCCTACTTAAGAGGCACCTTGATTACCGAATCTAACAACAGAAACAGACAGCAGAAAGCTAAACTCTCACAACTACAAGCTAAGGCAAATACACTAAGATCCCAATTAATGACCAACACTAGCAGAAAAAAGAAATCTGAACTGAAATCCATAAACGATGAAATAAACAAAATACTAGATAAAGAAGCAGCCAGATCCATCAAACAGATAAATACACACTACTACATATACGGGAACAAACCCGACAAAATGTTAGCTAACAAGCTCAAGGAAATAACAAGAAGCACCACAGTCCCACAACTCCAGCTACCAGACCAAAAAAACACTAATGACCCCCTCCAAATTGCTAACACTTTTGCTGACTTTTATCATAATCTTTACAACCTTCCTACACACCATGGTACGACAGATAGGTCTGAGAAATTAAATGATTTTCTGGAAGCAAACTCACTCCCAATGATTACAGAAGATGAAAAATCCAGCCTAAACGCTCCTATTTCCGAGATTGAGATAAAACACACCATTAAAAGCCTAAAGAATTCTAAGACGCCGGGCCCGGATGGCTATTCAGGAATTTTTTACAAATTGTTCCTGGATGAGTTAGTTCCCCTACTCTCCCAGGTTTTTAATTCTATAATGCAAAAAAAGGAAATCCCCAGTGAAATGTTAATGGCCAGAATAGCAGTCATCCCAAAACCAGGGAAGAATAGGCTCCACTGCCAAAATTACCGACCCATATCATTAATAAACCAGGATGTAAAAATCCTCACAAAAATTCTGGCCAATAGGCTTAATCCCATCCTCGAAAGGCTGATTCATCCAGACCAGGTTGGCTTTATTAGAAATAGGGAAGCCCCAGACAACACCCGCAAAATTATTGATCTGATCAATTTGGCCACTACTGAAAAAACGCCTTCTCTGTTCCTCTCTTTGGATGCAGAGAAGGCGTTTGACAGAATCAATTGGGAGTACATGTTCGCAGTCCTAAGGCAAACAGGTATCACGGGAGCCTTTCTTGATGCCCTCACAACACTATATTCCCAACCCTCAGCATTTGTGAAACTCTCAGGGTACCAATCCAAACCTATACAAATTAGAAACGGGACGAGTCAGGGGTGCCCTTTATCCCCACTTTTATTTGCCCTTTGTATTGAGCCATTAGCTATTCAAATTAGAAACGACCCCAATATCTCTGGACTCCGCATTGGAGGTAATGAATATAAAATTTCACTATTCGCGGATGATATCATATTATCACTGACCAAACCCCTCCTTTCTCTCCCCCCTTTATATGCACTGCTCCAACATTACGGCATATTATCTGGATACAAAATAAATGGGGATAAATGTGAAGCCCTCGGGATCAATTTACCACAACACACAAAAAAGCTTTTAGAAATTAATTTTTCTTTCACTTGGTCCCACAGAAAATTGAAGTATTTGGGAATCAATCTCACAAGCGACATTTATACTTTATATCAAGCAAATTACTTACCAATGTTCACCCATATTAGGAACTTAATAACGAAATGGCTAAAGCTTAAGATCTCCTTTTACGGCAGAATAGTCTCAACAAAAATGACCTTGCTCCCGAAACTATTGTACCTGTTTCGGTCCCTTCCGATCTCTGTCCCTATATCCGAACTTAATGCACTCCAAAGAGACATACTGCGTTTTGTATGGCAAGGAAAGCGTGCCAGGATAAACAAAAAAATCATGAGTACACATCGGAGAGACGGAGGGTTAGGACTCCCAGATTTGGCATCCTATTATTATTCAGCCCGTATGGCCCAAACGATACACTGGTTTAATAATACCAGACAACCCTTATGGACACAGATTGAATCACAGATCGCTAAAACCGACCAGATCTCTAGTCTTTTGTGGACACCCAAAAAGAATACTCACCCCTCACTGTGTAAATATGTAGCACTGTCTCACACAATCTTTTTATGGAATAAACTGACCGCTAGATTCCCCCTAATCCAGGAAAAATCATACAAAGAAAATGGGCCAACAAAGGTCTGTACAGAATTGCAGACGTATATACTGACGAAGGTTTCCTCTCATTCGAACAATACAGAGACATTGACCCCAACGACAAAAACATATGATATCATTACCTGCAGTTAAAATCTAGAACTAAAGCAGTAACAGACCTTTCCAAACTACCAATGAACAGTATTTTCGAATCATTATGCTTAGCTAAGGAACCGATGCATAGAACAATTTCAACACTATATCCAACATTTAATAGCAAACTTAGAGAGACTAAACCTCCACATATACTGAAGTGGGAACAAGACCTAAACAAGACTTGGTCCCTAGAGACTTGGACTACTAACCTGGCCAAAGGCCTCTCCTTCTCACATAACACTTTGTTGAAAGAGAACTTCCTTAAAGTTGCATTTAAATGGTATATTTACCCGGCTAGATTTGGAGGTTCAGAGAAACCCTCTTTGAATCTTTGCTATAGAGGCTGCAACGATAGGGGAACGTATCTCCATATGTGGTGGGAGTGTGATAGAGTAAAAGAAATTTGGGAGAAGGCCTCACAGTTACTCAGTGATCTCTTCCATAGACATATCATTTTATCTCCGGAACAAGCCTTGCTACATTTCCCGATCCCCAATATTCTAAAGCAGCATCAAAAATTAGTAAAAACTATCTGCACAGTCGTTAGGATGGGTATCGCACAATACTGGAAATTCACACCCCCAGGTTTCAATTTTATTGAAAAAAAATAACTTATCACTATGAAATGGCCAGCTTGGCAGCTGAGAATCTGAATACCAGAGACGAGTTCATTATTCAGTGGGAACCATACATAATGTATCATGAAGCTAAAAGACAGAGAGGCAGGGAACCCCGTTGGAATAAACCGACAGACTAACACACACTTAAGAGAGAGCCGGGACCGATTGTTTGATAACTACCTACCATAACCACAATGAAGATAGGAATTGATCTTATTCTTGTCTAACAACTGTTAATAATGTTTAGATTCTTTCTTGAAGATGAATGAACACCACACATATAGGTCTTAGTTTACCAAATGTAAATGAAGAACACCACTGCAACCTTATAAACTGTATTTGATTGACTTGATTGTACATACCTGAACTTGTTACAAAAAAAAAAAAAGAAAATTAATAAAAATTCTTTCAAAATAAATTATAAGCACACATATCTTATAAAACAGCTGTATAAATCAAAAATTAAATAATTGCATAAAGTCCGTTAGTAACTGACAGACATGACTGTCAAGCTATTGTATAGATCAAAAGCAGATAGTTTCCAAAGCGTCATGCAGTGGCATAGACAATAGTTAGTCTCATGCATAAAAGTCCGCTTGTTAAAGCAAAGATCATACACAACTTCCAATTTTGATTAAATGCAGCCAAGCGTATCCTTAGAGTATACTCGAGATCAAAGGGTTAAGCATAGAGCACATGCATTCAACAGCACGCAGTCAGCTCTAGCAATATTCAGCAAATCAACAGCTCACCAACACAGGCTTCACGCCTCTTGCTCACCAGACCAGGCTAGTAATTCTTCAGGCGATATCGAGCTGCCCCTCCGTCTCCACTTGTCTCCAGTCAGATACACACGCTACTCCGTCTAGCCTGGTCTGGTGAGCAAGAGGCGTGAAGCCTGTGTTGGTGAGGTGTTGGCCTTCGAGTCTTTCAATACCCGGTCTCATATGGTGTCTCCTTATACAGGACGCTTTGCAGATTTGCTGAATATTGCCAGAGCTGACTGCGTGCTGTTGAATGCATGTGCTCTATGCTTAACCCTTTGATCTCGAGTATACTCTAAGGATACGCTTGGCTGCATTTAATCAAAATTTCAAGTTGTGTATGATCTTTGCTTTAATGCTTTTATGCATGAGACTAACTATTGTCTATGCCAATGCATGACGCTTTGGAAACTATCTGCTTTTGATCTATACAATAGCTTGACAGTCATGAAGCAGAGGGTTTACTAAGGCACTACTATGAGTGTAATACAGGAATTTTATTAACTCCGAATAAACCAGCTATATATTGTTGCTGGGTTATAGGATAAGGAGAAGAGAGAGGTGCTATGTACTTTTTTTAGAACTAGGACAGATCAGTATAAAACTGATATTAATGTACATCTGTTTAGCACTCACATTCCTGTGATATAATTTTAAAGGATGATGACTAATATGAGACTCCTTGGTGGAGTTCTAAGCTAAGATATAAAATTTAACCTTTATTAGGAACAATTAAAATAATTACATACACAAAAGGACAAAACTATTAAAATTAACGTCTGTGGTTAAACTTAGTTTCTCCAACATTGGTGTGTCCGGTCCACGGCGTCATCCATTACTTGTGGGAAATATTCTCCCCCACAGGGAAAGGCAAGGAGAGCACACAGCAAGAGCTGTCCATATAGCTCCCCCTCTGGCTCCGCCCCCCCAGTCATTCTCCTTGCCGCTCTGAACAAGTAGCATCTCCACGGGGATGGTGAGGAGTTTGTGGTGTTAGTTGTAGTTTTTTATTCTTCTATCAAGAGTTTGTTATTTTAAAATAGTGCTGGCTTGTACTATTTACTCTACAACAGAAAAGTGATGAAGATTTCTGTTTAAGAGGGCTATGATTTTAGCACAAGTAACTAAAATCCATTTCTGTTACCACGCAGGACTGTTGAAACCAGAGAACTTCAGTTGGGGGTAACAGTTTGCAGACTCATCTGCTTCAGGTATGACTAGTCTCCTTCTAACAACACAGGCTAATGCTAGATGACAGTCATTTTTCCCCTCAGGGAAAACGGTAAGCCATTTTTCTTTCACCTCAGCAAAAAAGATAACAGGCTTCCCCCTTTTGATTTTTATGCTGGTAGACACTGTTAGGGGCCAAATCGATTGTTTTTTATTACAATATGATGGCAATTGAAATGTTTTATAAGCTCATATACACTTGGGGACATTTTTTTATTGATCTGGCTTGCTTTAGACACCTAAATCTAGTCAGGAAGGCCCCTTCACTCTAGTGTACTGAGGGAGGAGGCCTCATTTTGGCACTTCAGCTGCGTAGTTGATTCCAAGGCAGTGCATGCAGTTACATGTGAGAGGGTCCTGTGGCTCAGAAAGTGACTCCAGAAGGCTTATTTCTGTGGATGGTTGACCCCTAAGGAAGGTAAAAGCTGCAGCAATGCTGTAGCAGTGATTGTGGTGTATAAAAATGGTTAAATCCAACAATTAGCTCCGGTTTGCTTGTTTTAAGAGCTAGAGTCTCCATATTTGCTGTGCAATACTTTCTAAGCATTAAGACACTGGGGTCCAAATTTCAGAAAAATCGGATATTGCCTTCATAGTTTTTTGAACATTCAGAAATAAAGTGTGTCATTTTATTATTTAAAGAGACAGTAACGTTTTTGTTTAAAATCGTTTTTATTGCATTGTTTGCCTGCCTAAATCTGTTTAACATGTCTGTGCCATCAGATAACCTATGTTCTGTGTGTGTAGAGACAAATGTGGTTCCCCCTTTGAGTGTTTGTGATAATTGTGCCATAGCGTCCAAACAAAATGAGGACAGCTCTGTTACATTTCATAATGTTGCCCAAGATGATTTATCTAATGAAGGTAGTGGGGATAGTTCTATATCCTCTCCTTCTGTGTCTACACCAGCTTTGCCCGCGCAGGCGACACCTAGCGCGCCAGTGCTTATTTCTATGCAACAATTAACAGCAGTAGTGGATAATTCTATAGCAAATCTTTTATCCAAACTGCCAGCATTTCAGAGAAAGCGTGATTGTTCAGCTTTAAATACAGATAAAAGGGATGAACAATCAGACGCTGACGATGCTTTATCTATTTTACCCTCACATCAATCGGAATTGGCTGTGAGGGAAGGGCTGTCTGAGGGTGAAATTTCAGACTCAGGAAAAATTTCTCAACAGGCAGAACCTTATATAGTAGCATTTAAGTTTAAGCTAGAACATCTCCGCGCTTTGCTAAAGGAGGTATTAGCTACTCTGGATGACTATGGTAGTACCAGAGAAGTTGTGCAAATTGGACAAATTTTTAGAGGTCCCAGTGCACGACGACGCTTTTCCAATACCCAAAAGGGTAGCGAACATAGTGGAAAAGGAGTGGGAGAAGCCAGGTGTACCCTTTGCCCCACCTCCTATATTTAAGAAAATGTTTCCCATAGTAGACCCTAGAAGGGACGCATGGCAGACGGTCCCGAAGGTTGAGGGAGCTGTTTCAACACTAGCGAAGCGCACCACTATTCCTATAGAGGACAGCTGCGCTTTCAAAGATCCTATGGATAAAAAATTGGAAGGATTGCTTAAAAAGATTTTTGTTCAGCAAGGGTTCATCCTTCAACCAGCTACGTGTGTTATTACTGTCACTTCAGCGGCATCCTTTTGGTTCGAGGAACTAGAAAGGTCGCTCCAGAAAGAGACATCCTATGAAGAAGTCATGGACAGAATTCACGCATTGAAATTAGCTAATTCCTTTATATTGGATGCCGCTTTTCAAATAACGAAATTGGCGGCGAAAAACTCAGGTTTTGCTATAGTAGCGCGGAGGGCGCTTTGGCTAAAATCCTGGTCGGCAGATGTGTCGTCCAAGACTAAGTTACTTAATATTCCTTTCAAGGGTAAGACCCTTTTTGGGCCGGAATTGAAGGAAATTATTTCAGACATCACTGGGGGTAAGGGCCATGCCCTCCCACAGGATAGGCCGTTTAAGGCTAAGAACAAGTCTAATTTTCGTTCCTTTCGCAATTTCAAGAACGGACCGGCTAATAACTCCTCTGCTGCTAGACAAGAAGGTAACGCGGCCCAGCCCAAACCCGCTTGGAAGCCCATGCAAGGCTGGAACAAGGGTAAACAGACCAAGAAACCTGCTGCTGCTACCAAGACAGCATGAAGGGGTAGCCCCCGATCCGGGACCGGATCTGGTAGGGGGCAGACTATCTCTCTTCGCTCAGGCTTGGGCAAGAGATGTTCCGGATCCCTGGGCACTAGAGATAGTCTCCAAGGGATACCTGCTAGAGTTCAAGGGACTTCCTCCAAGGGGAAGGTTCCACCTGTCTCGCTTATCTTCAGACCAGATAAAGAAACAGGCATTCTTATATTGTGTAAGAGACTTATCAAAGATGGGAGTGATAAACCCAGTCCCCTCCGGGGAACAAGGTCTAGGTTTTTACTCAAACCTGTTTGTGGTTCCCAAAAAAGAGGGAACTTTCAGGCCAATTCTGGATTTAAAGATATTAAACAAGTTCCTCAGAGTTCCATCCTTCAAAATGGAAACCATTCGGACAATCTTGCCGACAATCCAGCAGGGTCAATATTTGACTACCGTGGATCTAAAGGATGCGTATCTGCATATTCCAATCCACAAAACTCATCATCAGTTCCTGAGGTTCGCCTTTCTGGACAAACATTACCAGTTCGTGGCTCTTCAATTCGGTTTAGCCACCGCTCCCAGAATTTTCACAAAGGTGCTAGGGTCCCTTCATCGCTGTAGCACCTTATCTAGACGACATCCTAATCCAAGCGTCGTCTCTTTCCAAAGCAAGGGCCCACACAGACATTGTGTTGGCTTTTCTCAGATCTCACGGGTGGAAGGTGAACATAGAAAAGAGTTCACTGTCACCGTCCACAAGGGTTCCTTTTCTGGGAACAATAATAGATTCTGTGGAAATGAAGATCTTCCTGACAGAAGTCAGAAAGCTAAAGCTTCTAAACGCTTGTCGAGTTCTTCATTCTATTCCTCAACCCTCCATAGCTCAGTGCATGGAAGTAATAGGACTAATGGTCGCAGCAATGGACGTGGTTCCTTTTGCTCGAATTCATCTAAGACCATTACAGCTGTGCATTCTCAATCAGTGGAATGGGGACTATACAGACTTGTCTCCCCAAATTCAAGTAGACCAGGTAACCAGGGATTCACTTCTCTGGTGGTTGACCCAGGATCACCTGTCTCAGGGAATGAGTTTCCGCAGACCGGAGTGGGTCATCGTCACGACCGACGCCAGCCTCTTGGTGTAACTCCTAAGAGTTTGTATCAAACTTGCTGAATCCTGTAGATATGCCCAGTAATTCCAATGTTGGTTAGATATTTCACCTGTGTAAATAGCAACACTTATACTGTGACCTTGCGTTTTCCTTAGCTTAGGATGTAAGTACAACCTGACAAACTGTACTTACATCCTAAGCTAAGGGGAGGGAGGGGCGGGGGTTCGGCGGCGCGGGGGAGGAGGGGGACCCGGGGGGCGCGGCGGAGGTCGGGCGGCGGCGGCGACTCTGGACGCGCGCCGGGCCCTTCCCGTGGATCGCCCCGGCTGCGGCGCGCGCCTCTCCCCCGCCCGTCCCCCGCGAGAGGAGGCACGGCGGAGCCGGGGGACGCCGCGCGGGCCTCGGCCGGCGCCTAGCAGCCGGCTTAGAACTGGCGCGGACCAGGGGAATCCGACTGTTTAATTAAAACAAAGCATCGCGAAGGCCCGAGGCGGGTGTTGACGCGATGTGATTTCTGCCCAGTGCTCTGACAGACACCTATCTGCAGTGTACCTAAGTTTGGACGAAGGGTATGAAGATAAATATCTGTCACCCGGTGTAGTCAATATCCCGACAAGCAAAGGTGATTTGACTTTGAAGTGGAGATAGCAAGCAGTTTGATGTCGGAAGCACCTGTCCCGACTCGGCATGAAGCTTCAGTATCCATATCCGAATTAATCACTGCAGTTCTTGCGGATATAAGGTGGATCCGGAGGTGAGCACAAACACAGACACCTGGACACTAACGTATTAAGTGCAGACACTCGGACCGCGATTTACCACTGTTTTGGGGCTACAAAAGTGGAGCCGGAGGTGAGCACTAACACAGATACCCGGACTGTTATTATATTACAGAAGTCTGGAAGAGTGTGTTGAAGCAGATATTCGGACCACTACTTACCGCAGTTTCCTGGAAAGCTGCAATTGTCCTGGGTGGTTAATAATAACGGCATTTGGCAACAAAGTATTATTTATCAATGCTAGCAATAGAGGACGCATTTACCTCGGAGTTCTAGCATGTAAGTTTCATCGACAAAGATCATGTTTCTAAAGCAAAGAATGAGCCCTGAAAAATTTCTTTCTTAAGTTTCCTCACACCTGGAACCTGGGCCCAGGCAGAAACGGACTCTTTTGAAATATTTTGTCCCTTTCTACTTTTTCAATCACAAGGAGGACACTCTATACAGGTCGTATACATGAAAAAGTTATCCCACATGATTATTAGTGTTTTCTCTTTGTTGATTTACAGGATCAATATACATGTTGCAACTATATTAGCTGTTTTAGCAATACATTACGAGAATGATTATCCCACTGCAGTGGTAGTAATATATTTGCTTATACCATGACAAATTGCAATAACTTTTCAGTATGTTTGTTACTATGTAAATAAATTTGCCGCTGACCGGAACTTATGTCCATCCGTTTGTTTGTTTCTTGATTGCTTTCAGCCAGACACCTACTAGAATAAAATGAAGCTCTATAGAGTGCTGCAATCCCCCATCTTTACACAGTATCTCATATAGCTCTACTGTGGCCTTTCTTCCTCTAACATATTTTATAACTATATATATATATATATATATATATATTATATATATATACACACACACACATATATATATATATATATATATATATATATATATATAAATATCCTCCAAAAAGAGATAAGCACAGTCTTACATTACCACAACTGCCAGGGTGCACTTCACATAAATTGTATCCATTCCTCGTTTGCAAGAAGGCACTCACTGGTCTTAGTAAAAAACAACTTTTAATTCATATGTTTAAAAAGCAAATACATCCATAACGTTTTGATGTCGTTATGACATCTTTGTCAAATGTTCTGCTAACATCACCAATATAAGACAATCATGTTCCCAAAGTAGAAAATCGCTAACAACATACATCTATATACAACCTTTTATACCCATTCATATTCACATCTTCCCGCTCCTGCAGTTCCTCCATCTCCCCCCTGACGTCATCGCGCTCAGACGTGGGCGTGAGCGTGAGACGTCATTCGTTTCCAATTGGCTATGTGTCTCCATGGCAACCGCTTGTAAACACACTACGGTATGTCTTTCTTAGCCGCTCCTACTGTTGTCATCACGCAACAGCGTGACTATAGCCCTATCGTATAGGCTAATCAGCAGGCGGTTGTCATGGGAACCTACAGCCAGGAAAAAACATAAACACCAACAGACTGTGTTAGTCCCAGTATAAGGCGTATGAGTTCAGATGGATATCGAACGATATGACAGCTTGAGGATGAAGATAAACTTCATATGAAGCACAACAGTGCCTTTCAATTAAAAATCCACAAGTGGTTTAACCGCAATCGATACCATCCCCACACATAACAGCCCAGAAGTAAAGGGACACATTAAATGTAAACAAAATTAAAAACAGTGTAACAGTTTAGCAAATATCCCCTATGCTAATAGTTTGCAATCCCTGCCTGACATAGTTAACACTATATTTCTTAATAAATCATTATCCATAATATGTACACTTGACTCTATTCTTGTATATACTTTTGATACATAAAAAACCATCTCCTTCATGCCTGATTGGAATAGATAGAAACCAGTGTGTACCCACTAGAATGAAGATTCATGTGGATTCCTGGAATACATTCCTACACATTGGGGTGGTGGATCAAAGTATATGTCCATGTTCAGTTTATGGGTTATTTAGTGTAGAATGGTCCAAAGTCCAGATTAGTGTTCAATCCCTTTGGTATGACCGTGTCCAGCATGTGGATCCATTTGGTTTCTCTCTGGAGCAATCGATTTGCTCTGTTGCCTCCTCTTGGTAATGGTGGAATGTGGTCTATGACCATCGTTTTCATACTCGAGACACTATGTTTGTGTTGTGCGAAATGGCGAGCTACAGGTTGATCTGAATCACCCGATTTTAATGCTTCGCGGATGGCACATCGATGGTTTGCCATCCTATCTCTGAAGCTCGTGACAGTTTTCCTAATGTACACCAGGGAACATGGGCAAATCAACATGTAAATGACATGTGTGCTGGTGCAGGTCAGTCGATGACGAATAGTGTAACGTTTGTTCGTATGTGGATGTTGAAAAGTCTTCCCTCTTATCATGCCATTGCACGTTGTACAGCCACCACAAGTGTAACAGCCTTTACTTGAGGGCTTCAGCCATGTGTCTTTCTGGTAACAGCTGACTGGATCAGTCTTCACTAATAGATCACGTAGATTATCAGCCCGTCTATGCACCATACGTGGTGGCCTGGTGCCATAGAAAGGGAGCGTTGTATCCGTTTCCAGGATTGACCAGTGTTGACGTACAGATCTGGTCAATTTCATACTCATAGGAGTATAAGTGCTGATAAAGTTCTGTTGAGTTGTGGTAATGTGTTTTGGTTTATTCGCATTGATGGCCGTGCCTTCCAATAACTCCACTCTTATGTTATGGACCACTCTACTGTCATAACCCCTCTTTACTAGCTTATCTTCCATCTCATCCAGTTGTTTTAACATCGTGGGTACATCACTGTTATTGCGGATGACCCTAGTGAGTTGTGATTTAATAAGCCCTGTTTTTTGGTGCCTAGGGTGAAAGCTGTTAGCTTCCAACAAAGAGTTACGGTCAGTTTACTTAGTATATAAGGATGTGCCAAATACACACCGTTCATCATCTAATACCTTAATTATATTAAGGTCCAAAAAATGTACCTCCGTATCACTGTACTCAAGTTTAAATCTGATGGGACAGTCCATGGAGTTCAAACCTGACACCCATTGCTCCAACTCAATCACACCCCCTCTCCACACCAGGAACATGTCATCAATGTAACGTACATAGTACCTGATGTGGGGATGGGCATGGGGTTTCATGGCCTGCTGTTCGTACCATGCCATGTACAGATTTGCATATGAGGGTGCCATGTTTGAACCCATGGCTGTCCCAGAGATTTGTAAGTAGTAGTCACGTTCGAACCGGAAATAATTTTTGTCTAAACATAACATGACCAGTTCACACAAAAATTCCACAGGTGGCCCTTCATACAGAGGATTGCCAGTCACCATGGATCTGACAGCCCCCACTCCCCCCTCATGAGGGATGGAGGTGTATAGACTGTCAACATCCATGGTGACCAACAAATCACCTGCATTTAAATCAGTGTAACTGCTAAGAGTTTGTATCAAACTTGCTGAATCCTGTAGATATGCAGGGATGCCTTTAACTACAGGTTGTAGATGGAAATCAATGAACATAGATAGACTGGATAATAAAGAATCCCTGGCAGACACAATCGGTCTGCCAGGGGGATTTTCTAGAGTCTTGTGCACTTTTGGCAACAAGTATAGCACTGGAATCTTTGGATGGTCAGTAATTAAAAAATCAGTTTCCTGTTCAGAGAGTATCCCTGATTCCAGACCCATACGTATCTGTTGGTCTATAACTCTTTTATAAATAGCTGTAGGATTACCTCTAAGTTTCAAGTATACCCCTGTGTCTGAAAGTTGACGTAGGGCTTCTGCCCTGTAGTTAGTATAATCCTGTATGACTATAGAGCCACCTTTATCCGCTGGGCGGATGATAATTGAATTATCATCTCTCAGCGATTTAATTGCTAATCTTTCCTCAGCATTTAAATTAGGATACACAGTATCTGTTTTAGAGCTATTGATGTCATGGCATATCATTCTTGTGAATCCCCTGATAGAATGATGTGTTCCAGGGGGTTCAAAAGAAGATGGTTTCCTGAATGTGGGCATTGGTCCCATGGTCTCATTCTTAAAAAATTATTTTAGTTTTAGTTGTCTCTGAAACTTATGAATATCTACCATAGTGTTGAAAGTGTCACACTTAGGGGTAGGTATAAAAGAGAGACCTCGATTAAGGACAGACATTTCACTTTTACTCAATTCTCTTGAGCTAAGGTTAAAGATGATATTTACTTTTTCTTTATTACTTTTTTGCGTGTGTCTACCTCGCCTATTGTGTGGTCTTCTCTTTCTTTTATATCCCTCTGACCGGGTAACGGCGGCTTTGCCGTGGATCTCGTAGCCACCCCAGAAAAAGACTGCTGTTGTGAAGTCCCTTTTACATTGGCCCCTGAACTCTCATTGCCAGATGAATCCCCCCCCACTGCTTTCAACAATACTGAGTGTGTTCCTACCACGTGTGTTTCTACGTTTGTGTCTGGGCAATTCATATTTACCATATAACCAACGATAAACATGTCTATCTCTATAATCATTTTCCACCGTGGTTAGTTTCTTATTTTTAAACATTATTAACTCATTTCTGTATTTAGTTACCATGTTGTCTAGTTTGGTAACCCAATCTTGTGAGTTATCTTCCACCATAATCTGGTAGTTCTGCAGCTTGGTGGTTTCAATTTCCACTTTGATTTTTGCTTCCAGTCTGCTGACCTCCTCTATGACTAAAAGTAATAAGTCATAGGAGCACTTATTCAATATTGCACACCACTTTCTGCAGAACTCCATATTCTGGCGGCCTAGTGTAGGTACATTTTTTATTCTGAAGCCCCTTGGTATATATTTTTTACGGTGATACCCTGAGAGGTACACCGCATGTAAGTGGTAGTCTATCTCTTTCTTTCTCAAATTTAACAATTTATGGTATATATTTATAGGGGTATCTCCCCTTAACTCACTCAGGTCATCCACAACTCTTATTCTTTCGGCGTCTTCATCTGTGAATCCTAGAGCCTCTGTATTAAAGTCCTCATCCATATAAAGATTCTCCATATCCGGTATACTGGTTGCCATGTTGAAGTGAATGTCTGTCAGGGTTTGCAAACAAGCACAGGTAAAATGAGCCAAACAGTGTTAGTGAATTCTTCTCTCTGATAACACTTTCAATTATATCATAAACATCTTATTCAAAAAGTGGAGTGCCTCATCTCAAAAATCAAAATACAAATATCCTCCAAAAAGAGATAAGCACAGTCTTACATTACCACAACTGCCAGGGTGCACTTCACATAAATTGTATCCATTCCTCGTTTGCAAGAAGGCACTCACTGGTCTTAGTAAAAAACAACTTTTAATTCATATGTTTAAAAAGCAAATACATCCATAACGTTTCGATGTCGTTATGACATCTTTGTCAAATGTTCTGCTAACATCACCAATATAAGACAATCATGTTCCCAAAGTAGAAAATCGCTAACAACATACATCTATATACAACCTTTTATACCCATTCATATTCACATCTTCCCGCTCCTGCAGTTCCTTCATCTCCCCCCTGACGTCATCGCGCTCAGACGTGGGCGTGAGCGTGAGACGTCATTCGTTTCCAATTGGCTATGTGTCTCCATGGCAACCGCTTGTAAACACACTACGTTATGTCTTTCTTAGCCGCTCCTACTGTTGTCATCACGCAACAGCGTGACTATAGCCCTATCGTATAGGCTAATCAGCAGGCGGTTGTCATGGGAACCTACAGCCAGGAAAAAACATAAACACCAACAGACTGTGTTAGTCCCAGTATAAGGCGTATGAGTTCAGATGGATATCGAACGATATGACAGCTTGAGGATGAAGATAAACTTCATATGAAGCACAACAGTGCCTTTCAATTAAAAATCCACAAGTGGTTTAACCGCGATCGATACTAGGGTCATCCGCAATAACAGTGATGTACCCACGATGTTAAAACAACTGGATGAGATGGAAGATAAGCTAGTAAAGAGGGGTTATGACAGTAGAGTGGTCCATAACATAAGAGTGGAGTTATTGGAAGGCACGGCCATCAATGCGAATAAACCAAAACACATTACCACAACTCAACAGAACTTTATCAGCACTTATACTCCTATGAGTATGAAATTGACCAGATCTGTACGTCAACACTGGTCAATCCTGGAAACGGATACGACGCTCCCTTTCTATGGCACCAGGCCACCACGTATGGTGCATAGACGGGCTGATAATCTACGTGATCTATTAGTGAAGACTGATCCAGTCAGCTGTTACCAGAAAGACACATGGCTGAAGCCCTCAAGTAAAGGCTGTTACACTTGTGGTGGCTGTACAACGTGCAATGGCATGATAAGAGGGAAGACTTTTCAACATCCACATACGAACAAACGTTGCACTATTCGTCATCGACTGACCTGCACCAGCACACATGTCATTTACATGTTGATTTGCCCATGTTCCCTGGTGTACATTGGGAAAACTGTCACGAGCTTCAGAGATAGGATGGCAAACCATCGATGTGCCATCCGCGAAGCATTAAAATCGGGTGATTCAGATCAACCTGTAGCTCGCCATTTCGCACAACACAAACATAGGCCTAGATTTGGAGTTCGGCGGTAAAAGGGCTGTTAACGCTCCGCGGGTTTTTTTCTGGCCGCACCATAAATTTAACTCTGGTATCGAGAGTTCAAACAAATGCTGCGTTAGGCTCCAAAAAAGGAGCGTAGAGCATATTTACCGCAAATGCAACTCTCGATACCAGAGTTGCTTACGGACGCGGCTGGCATCAAAAACGTGCTCGTGCACGATTCTCCCATAGGAAACAATGGGGCAGTTTGAGCTGAAAAAAAACCTAACACCTGCAAAAAAGCAGCGTTCAGCTCTTAACGCAGCCCCATTGTTTCCTATGGGGAAACACTTCCTACGTCTGCACCTAACACTCTAACATGTACCCCGAGTCTAAACACCCCTAACCTTACACTTATTAACCCCTAATCTGCCGCCCCCGCTATCGCTGACCCCTGCATTACACTTTTAACCCCTAATCTGCCGCTCCGTAAACCGCCGCCACCTACGTTATCCCTATGTACCCCTAATCTGCTGCCCTAACATCGCCGACCCCTATGTTATATTTATTAACCCCTAATCTGCCCCCCACAACGTCGCCGACACCTGCCTACACTTATTAACCCCTAATCTGCCGAGCGGACCTGAGCGCTACTATAATAAAGTTATTAACCCCTAATCCGCCTCACTAACCCTATCATAAATAGTATTAACCCCTAATCTGCCCTCCCTAACATCGCCGACACCTACCTTCAATTATTAACCCCTAATCTGCCGACCGGAGCTCACCGCTATTCTAATAAATGTATTAACCCCTAAAGCTAAGTCTAACCCTAACACTAACACCCCCCTAAGTTAAATATAATTTTTATCTAACGAAATAAATTAACTCTTATTAAATAAATGATTCCTATTTAAAGCTAAATACTTACCTGTAAAATAAATCCTAATATAGCTACAATATAAATTATAATTATATTATAGCTATTTTAGGATTAATATTTATTTTACAGGTAACTTTGTATTTATTTTAACCAGGTACAATAGCTATTAAATAGTTAAGAACTATTTAATAGTTACCTAGTTAAAATAATAACAAATTTACCTGTAAAATAAATCCTAACCTAAGATATAATTAAACCTAACACTACCCTATCAATAAAATAATTAAATAAACTACCTACAATTACCTACAATTAACCTAACACTACACTATCAATAAATTAATTAAACACAATTGCTACAAATAAATACAATTAAATAAACTATCTAAAGTACAAAAAATAAAAAAGAACTAAGTTACAGAAAATAATAAAATATTTACAAACATAAGAAAAATATTACAACAATTTTAAACTAATTACACCTACTCTAAGCCCCCTAATAAAATAACAAAGCCCCCCAAAATAAAAAATTCCCTACCCTATTCTAAAATACAAATATTACAAGCTCTTTTACCTTACCAGCCCTGAACAGGGCCCTTTGCGGGGCATGCCCCAAGAATTTCAGCTCTTTTGCCTGTAAAAAAAAACATACAATACCCCCCCCCAACATTACAACCCACCACCCACATACCCCTAATCTAACCCAAACCCCCCTTAAATAAACCTAACACTAATCCCCTGAAGATCTTCCTACCTTGTCTTCACCATACCAGGTTCACCGATCCGTCCTGGCTCCAAGATCTTCATCCAACCCAAGCGGGGGTTGGCGATCCATAATCCGGTGCTCCAAAGTCTTCCTCCTATCCGGCAAGAAGAGGACATCCGGACCGGCAAACATCTTCTCCAAGCGGCATCTTCTATCTTCTTCCATCCGATGACGACCGGCTCCATCTTGAAGACCTCCAGCGCGGATCCATCCTCTTCTTCCGACGACTAGACGACGAATGACGGTTCCTTTAAGGGACGTCATCCAAGATGGCGTCCCTCGAATTCCGATTGGCTGATAGGATTCTATCAGCCAATCGGAATTAAGGTAGGAATTTTCTGATTGGCTGATGGAATCAGCCAATCAGAATCAAGTTCAATCCGATTGGCTGATCCAATCAGCCAATCAGATTGAGCTCGCATTCTATTGGCTGTTCCGATCAGCCAATAGAATGCGAGCTCAATCTGATTGGCTGATTGGATCAGCCAATCGGATTGAACTATATTCTGATTGGCTGATTCCATCAGCCAATCAGAAAATTCCTACCTTAATTCCGATTGGCTGATAGAATCCTATCAGCCAATCGGAATTCGAGGGACGCCATCTTGGATGACGTCCCTTAAAGGAACCGTCATTCGTCGTCTAGTCGTCGGAAGAAGAGGATGGATCCGCGCTGGAGGTCTTCAAGATGGAGCCGGTCGTCATCGGATGGAAGAAGATAGAAGATGCCGCTTGGAGAAGATGTTTGCCGGTCCGGATGTCCTCTTCTTGCCGGATAGGAGGAAGACTTTGGAGCACCGGATTATGGATCGCCAACCCCCGCTTGGGTTGGATGAAGATCTTGGAGCCAGGACGGATCGGTGAACCTGGTATGGTGAAGACAAGGTAGGAAGATCTTCAGGGGATTAGTGTTAGGTTTATTTAAGGGGGGTTTGGGTTAGATTAGGGGTATGTGGGTGGTGGGTTGTAATGTTGGGGGGGGGGGTATTGTATGTTTTTTTTTACAGGCAAAAGAGCTGAAATTCTTGGGGCATGCCCCGCAAAGGGCCCTGTTCAGGGCTGGTAAGGTAAAAGAGCTTGTAATATTTGTATTTTAGAATAGGGTAGGGAATTTTTTATTTTGGGGGGCTTTGTTATTTTATTAGGGGGCTTAGAGTAGGTGTAATTAGTTTAAAATTGTTGTAATATTTTTCTTATGTTTGTAAATATTTTATTATTTTCTGTAACTTAGTTCTTTTTTATTTTTTGTACTTTAGATAGTTTATTTAATTGTATTTATTTGTAGCAATTGTGTTTAATTAATTTATTGATAGTGTAGTGTTAGGTTAATTGTAGGTAATTGTAGGTAGTTTATTTAATTATTTTATTGATAGGGTAGTGTTAGGTTTAATTATATCTTAGGTTAGGATTTATTTTACAGGTAAATTTGTTATTATTTTAACTAGGTAACTATTAAATAGTTCTTAACTATTTAATAGCTATTGTACCTGGTTAAAATAATTACAAAGTTGCCTGTAAAATAAATATTAATCCTAAAATAGCTATAATATAATTATAATTTATATTGTAGCTATATTAGGATGTATTTTACAGGTAAGTATTTAGCTTTCAATAGGAATTATTTATTTAATAAGAGTTAATTTATTTCGTTAGATAAAAATTATATTTAACTTAGGGGGGTGTTAGTGTTAGGGTTAGACTTAGCTTTAGGGGTTAATACATTTATTAGAATAGCGGTGAGCTCCGGTCGGCAGATTAGGGGTTAATAATTGAAGGTAGGTGTCGGCGATGTTAGGGAGGGCAGATTAGGGGTTAATACTATTTATGATAGGGTTAGTGAGGCGGATTAGGGGTTAATAACTTTATTATAGTAGCGCTCAGGTCCGCTCGGCAGATTAGGGGTTAATAAGTGTAGGTAGGTGTCGGCGACGTTGTGGGGGGCAGATTAGGGGTTAATAAATATAACATAGGGGTCGGCGATGTTAGGGGTAGCAGATTAGGGGTACATAGGGATAACGTAGGTGGCGGCGATTTGCGGTCGGAAGATTAGGGGTTAATTATTTTAAGTAGCTTGCGGCGACGTTGTGGGGGGCAAGTTAGGGGTTAATAGATATAATACAGGGGTCGGCGGTGTTAGGGGCAGCAGATTAGGGGTACATAAGTATAACGTAGGTGGCGGTCGGCAGATTAGGGGTTAAAAATTTTAATCGAGTGGCGGCGATGTGGGGGGACCTCGGTTTAGGGGTACATAGGTAGTTTATGGGTGTTAGTGTACTTTAGGGTACAGTAGTTAAGAGCTTTATAAACCGGCGTTAGCCAGAAAGCTCTTAACTCCTGCTATTTTCAGGCGGCTGGAATCTTGTCGTTAGAGCTCTAACGCTCACTGCAGAAACGACTCTAAATACCGGCGTTAGGAAGATCCCATTGAAAAGATAGGCTACGCAAATGGCGTAGGGGGATCTGCGGTATGGAAAAGTCGCGGCTGAAAAGTGAGCGTTAGACCCTTTAATCACTGACTCCAAATACCAGCGGGCGGCCAAAACCAGCGTTAGGAGCCTCTAACGCTGGTTTTGACGGCTACCGCCGAACTCTAAATCTAGGCCATAGTGTCTCGAGTATGAAAACGATGGTCATAGACCACATTCTACCATTACCAAGAGGAGGCAACAGAGCAAATCGATTGCTCCAGAGAGAAACCAAATGGATCCACATGCTGGACATGGTCATACTAAAGGGATTGAACACTAATCTGGACTTTGGACCATTCTACACTAAATAACCCATAAACTGAACATGGACATATACTTTGATCCACCACCCCAATGTGTAGGAATATATTCCAGGAATCCACATGAATCTTCATTCTAGTGGGTACACACTGGTTTCTATCTATTCCAATCAGGCATGAAGGAGATGGTTTTTTATGTATCAAAAGTATATACAAGAATAGAGTCAAGTGTACATATTATGGATAATGATTTATTAAGAAATATAGTGTTAACTATGTCAGGCAGGGACTGCAAACTATTAGCATAGGGGATATTTGCTAAACTGTTACACTGTTTTTAATTTTGTTTACATTTAATGTGTCCCTTTACTTCTGGGCTGTTATGTGTGGGGATGGTATCGATCGCGGTTAAACCACTTGTGGATTGTTAATTGAAAGGCACTGTTGTGCTTCATATGAAGTTTATCTTCATCCTCAAGCTGTCATATCGTTCGATATCCATCTGAACTCATACGCCTTATACTGGGACTAACACAGTCTGTTGGTGTTTATGTTTTTTCCTGGCTGTAGGTTCCCATGACAACCGCCTGCTGATTAGCCTATACGATAGGGCTATAGTCACGCTGTTGCATGATGACAACAGTAGGAGCGGCTAAGAAAGACATACCGTAGTGTGTTTACAAGCGGTTGCCATGGAGACACATAGCCAATTGGAAACGAATGACGTCTCACGCTCACGCCCACGTCTGAGCGCGATGACGTCAGGGGGGAGATGGAGGAATTGCAGGAGCGGGAAGATGTGAATATGAATGGGTATAAAAGGTTGTATATAGATGTATGTTGTTAGCGATTTTCTACTTTGGGAACATGATTGTCTTATATTGGTGATGTTAGCAGAACATTTGACAAAGATGTCATAACGACATCGAAACGTTATGGAAGTATTTGCTTTTTAAACATATGAATTAAAAGTTGTTTTTTACTAAGACCAGTGAGTGCCTTCTTGCAAACGAGGAATGGATACAATTTATGTGAAGTGCACCCTGGCAGTTGTGGTAATGTAAGACTGTGCTTATCTCTTTTTGGAGGATATTTGTATTTTGATTTTTGAGATGAGGCACTCCACTTTTTGAATAAAATGTTTATGATATAATTGAAAGTGTTATCAAAGAGAAGAATTCACTAACACTGTTTGGCTCATTTTACCTGTGCTTGTTTGCAAACCCTGACAGACATTCACTTCAACATGGCAACCAGTATACCGGATATGGAGAATCTTTATATGGATGAGGACTTTAATACAGAGGCTCTAGGATTCATAGATGAAGACGCCGAAAGAATAAGAGTTGTGGATGACCTGAGTGAGTTAAGGGGAGATACCCCTATAAATATATACCATAAATTGTTAATTTTGAGAAAGAAAGAGATAGACTACCACTTACATGCGGTGTACCTCTCGGGGTATCACCGTAAAAAATATATACCAAGGGGCTTCAGAATAAAAAATGTACCTACACTAGGCCGCCAGAATATGGAGTTCTGCAGAAAGTGGTGTGCAATATTGAATAAGTGCTCCTATGACTTATTACTTTTAGTCATAGAGGAGGTCAGCAGACTGGAAGCAAAAATCAAAGTGGAAATTGAAACCACCAAGCTGCAGAACTACCAGATTATGGTGGAAGATAACTCACAAGATTGGGTTACCAAACTAGACAACATGGTAACTAAATACAGAAATGAGTTAATAATGTTTAAAAATAAGAAACTAACCACGGTGGAAAATGATTATAGAGATAGACATGTTTATCGTTGGTTATATGGTAAAGATGAATTGCCCAGACACAAACGTAGAAACACACGTGGTAGGAACACACTCAGTATTGTTGATAGCAGTGGGGGGGGGGATTCATCTGGCAATGAGAGTTCAGGGGCCAATGTAAAAGGGACTTCACAACAGCAGTCTTTTTCTGGGGTGGCTACGAGATCCACGGCAAAGCCGCCGTTACCCGGTCAGAGGGATATAAAAGAAAGAGAAGACCACACAATAGGCGAGGGAGACACACGCAAAAAAGTAATAAAGAAAAAGTAAATATCATCTTTAACCTTAGCTCAAGAGAATTGAGTAAAAGTGAAATGTCTGTCCTTAATCGAGGTCTCTCTTTTATACCTACCCCTAAGTGTGACACTTTCAACACTATGGTAGATATTCATAAGTTTCAGAGACAACTAAAACTAAAATAATTTTTTAAGAATGAGACCATGGGACCAATGCCCACATTCAGGAAACCATCTTCTTTTGAACCCCCTGGAACACATCATTCTATCAGGGGATTCACAAGAATGATATGCCATGACATCAATAGCTCTAAAACAGATACTGTGTATCCTAATTTAAATGCTGAGGAAAGATTAGCAATTAAATCGCTGAGAGATGATAATTCAATTATCATCCGCCCAGCGGATAAAGGTGGCTCTATAGTCATACAGGATTATACTAACTACAGGGCAGAAGCCCTACGTCAACTTTCAGACACAGGGGTATAGTTGAAACTTAGAGGTAATCCTACAGCTATTTATAAAAGAGTTATAGACCAACAGATACGTATGGGTCTGGAATCAGGGATACTCTCTGAACAGGAAACTGATTTTTTAATTACTGACCATCCAAAGATTCCAGTGCTATACTTGTTGCCAAAAGTGCACAAGACTCTAGAAAATCCCCCTGGCAGACCGATTGTGTCTGCCAGGGATTCTTTATTATCCAGTCTATCTATGTTCATTGATTTCCATCTACAACCTGTAGTTAAAGGCATCCCTGCATATCTACAGGATTCAGCAAGTTTGATACAAACTCTTAGGAGTTACACTGATTTAAATGCAGGTGATTTGTTGGTCACCATGGATGTTGACAGTCTATACACCTCCATCCCTCATGAGGGGGGAGTGGGGGCTGTCAGATCCATGGTGACTGGCAATCCTCTGTATGAAGGGCCACCTGTGGAATTTTTGTGTGAACTGGTCATGTTATGTTTAGACAAAAATTATTTCAGGTTCGAACGTGACTACTACTTACAAATCTCTGGGACAGCCATGGGTTCAAACATGGCACCCTCATATGCAAATCTGTACATGGCATGGTACGAACAGCAGGCCATGAAACCCCATGCCCATCCCCACATCAGGTACTATGTACGTTACATTGATGACATGTTCCTGGTGTGGAGAGGGGGTGTGATTGAGTTGGAGCAATGGGTGTCAGGTTTGAACTCCATGGACTGTCCCATCAGATTTAAACTTGAGTACAGTGATACGGAGGTACATTTTTTGGACCTTAATATAATTAAGGTATTAGATGATGAACGGTGTGTATTTGGCACATCCTTATATACTAAGTAAACTGACCGTAACTCTTTGTTGGAAGCTAACAGCTTTCACCCTAGGCACCAAAAAACAGGGCTTATTAAATCACAACTCACTAGGGTCATCCGCAATAACAGTGATGTACCCACGATGTTAAAACAACTGGATGAGATGGAAGATAAGCTAGTAAAGAGGGGTTATGACAGTAGAGTGGTCCATAACATAAGAGTGGAGTTATTGGAAGGCACGGCCATCAATGCGAATAAACCAAAACACATTACCACAACTCAACAGAACTTTATCAGCACTTATACTCCTATGAGTATGAAATTGACCAGATCTGTACGTCAACACTGGTCAATCCTGGAAACGGATACGACGCTCCCTTTCTATGGCACCAGGCCACCACGTATGGTGCATAGACGGGCTGATAATCTACGTGATCTATTAGTGAAGACTGATCCAGTCAGCTGTTACCAGAAAGACACATGGCTGAAGCCCTCAAGTAAAGGCTGTTACACTTGTGGTGGCTGTACAACGTGCAATGGCATGATAAGAGGGAAGACTTTTCAACATCCACATACGAACAAACGTTACACTATTCGTCATCGACTGACCTGCACCAGCACACATGTCATTTACATGTTGATTTGCCCATGTTCCCTGGTGTACATTGGGAAAACTGTCACGAGCTTCAGAGATAGGATGGCAAACCATCGATGTGCCATCCGCGAAGCATTAAAATCGGGTGATTCAGATCAACCTGTAGCTCGCCATTTCGCACAACACAAACATAGTGTCTCGAGTATGAAAACGATGGTCATAGACCACATTCCACCATTACCAAGAGGAGGCAACAGAGCAAATCGATTGCTCCAGAGAGAAACCAAATGGATCCACATGCTGGACACGGTCATACCAAAGGGATTGAACACTAATCTGGACTTTGGACCATTCTACACTAAATAACCCATAAACTGAACATGGACATATACTTTGATCCACCACCCCAATGTGTAGGAATGTATTCCAGGAATCCACATGAATCTTCATTCTAGTGGGTACACACTGGTTTCTATCTATTCCAATCAGGCATGAAGGAGATGGTTTTTTATGTATCAAAAGTATATACAAGAATAGAGTCAAGTGTACATATTATGGATAATGATTTATTAAGAAATATAGTGTTAACTATGTCAGGCAGGGATTGCAAACTATTAGCATAGGGGATATTTGCTAAACTGTTACACTGTTTTTAATTTTGTTTACATTTAATGTGTCCCTTTACTTCTGGGCTGTTATGTGTGGGGATGGTATTGATCGCGGTTAAACCACTTGTGGATTTTTAATTGAAAGGCACTGTTGTGCTTCATATGAAGTTTATCTTCATCCTCAAGCTGTCATATCGTTCGATATCCATCTGAACTCATACGCCTTATACTGGGACTAACACAGTCTGTTGGTGTTTATGTTTTTTCCTGGCTGTAGGTTCCCATGACAACCGCCTGCTGATTAGCCTATACGATAGGGCTATAGTCACGCTGTTGCGTGATGACAACAGTAGGAGCGGCTAAGAAAGACATAACGTAGTGTGTTTACAAGCGGTTGCCATGGAGACACATAGCCAATTGGAAACGAATGACGTCTCACGCTCACGCCCACGTCTGAGCGCGATGACGTCAGGGGGGAGATGAAGGAACTGCAGGAGCGGGAAGATGTGAATATGAATGGGTATAAAAGGTTGTATATAGATGTATGTTGTTAGCGATTTTCTACTTTGGGAACATGATTGTCTTATATTGGTGATGTTAGCAGAACATTTGACAAAGATGTCATAACGACATCGAAACGTTATGGATGTATTTGCTTTTTAAACATATGAATTAAAAGTTGTTTTTTACTAAGACCAGTGAGTGCCTTCTTGCAAACGAGGAATGGATACAATTTATGTGAAGTGCACCCTGGCAGTTGTGGTAATGTAAGACTGTGCTTATCTCTTTTTGGAGGATATTTGTATTTTGATTTTTGAGATGAGGCACTCCACTTTTTGAATAAGATGTTTATGATATAATTGAAAGTGTTATCAGAGAGAAGAATTCACTAACACTGTTTGGCTCATTTTACCTGTGCTTGTTTGCAAACCCTGACAGACATTCACTTCAACATGGCAACCAGTATACCGGATATGGAGAATCTTTATATGGATGAGGACTTTAATACAGAGGCTCTAGGATTCACAGATGAAGACGCCGAAAGAATAAGAGTTGTGGATGACCTGAGTGAGTTAAGGGGAGATACCCCTATAAATATATACCATAAATTGTTAAATTTGAGAAAGAAAGAGATAGACTACCACTTACATGCGGTGTACCTCTCAGGGTATCACCGTAAAAAATATATACCAAGGGGCTTCAGAATAAAAAATGTACCTACACTAGGCCGCCAGAATATGGAGTTCTGCAGAAAGTGGTGTGCAATATTGAATAAGTGCTCCTATGACTTATTACTTTTAGTCATAGAGGAGGTCAGCAGACTGGAAGCAAAAATCAAAGTGGAAATTGAAACCACCAAGCTGCAGAACTACCAGATTATGGTGGAAGATAACTCACAAGATTGGGTTACCAAACTAGACAACATGGTAACTAAATACAGAAATGAGTTAATAATGTTTAAAAATAAGAAACTAACCACGGTGGAAAATGATTATAGAGATAGACATGTTTATCGTTGGTTATATGGTAAATATGAATTGCCCAGACACAAACGTAGAAACACACGTGGTAGGAACACACTCAGTATTGTTGATAGCAGTGGGGGGGGATTCATCTGGCAATGAGAGTTCAGGGGCCAATGTAAAAGGGACTTCACAACAGCAGTCTTTTTCTGGGGTGGCTACGAGATCCACGGCAAAGCCGCCGTTACCCGGTCAGAGGGATATAAAAGAAAGAGAAGACCACACAATAGGCGAGGTAGACACACGCAAAAAAGTAATAAAGAAAAAGTAAATATCATCTTTAACCTTAGCTCAAGAGAATTGAGTAAAAGTGAAATGTCTGTCCTTAATCGAGGTCTCTCTTTTATACCTACCCCTAAGTGTGACACTTTCAACACTATGGTAGATATTCATAAGTTTCAGAGACAACTAAAACTAAAATAATTTTTTAAGAATGAGACCATGGGACCAATGCCCACATTCAGGAAACCATCTTCTTTTGAACCCCCTGGAACACATCATTCTATCAGGGGATTCACAAGAATGATATGCCATGACATCAATAGCTCTAAAACAGATACTGTGTATCCTAATTTAAATGCTGAGGAAAGATTAGCAATTAAATCGCTGAGAGATGATAATTCAATTATCATCCGCCCAGCGGATAAAGGTGGCTCTATAGTCATACAGGATTATACTAACTACAGGGCAGAAGCCCTACGTCAACTTTCAGACACAGGGGTATACTTGAAACTTAGAGGTAATCCTACAGCTATTTATAAAAGAGTTATAGACCAACAGATACGTATGGGTCTGGAATCAGGGATACTCTCTGAACAGGAAACTGATTTTTTAATTACTGACCATCCAAAGATTCCAGTGCTATACTTGTTGCCAAAAGTGCACAAGACTCTAGAAAATCCCCCTGGCAGACCGATTGTGTCTGCCAGGGATTCTTTATTATCCAGTCTATCTATGTTCATTGATTTCCATCTACAACCTGTAGTTAAAGGCATCCCTGCATATCTACAGGATTCAGCAAGTTTGATACAAACTCTTAGCAGTTACACTGATTTAAATGCAGGTGATTTGTTGGTCACCATGGATGTTGACAGTCTATACACCTCCATCCCTCATGAGGGGGGAGTGGGGGCTGTCAGATCCATGGTGACTGGCAATCCTCTGTATGAAGGGCCACCTGTGGAAATTTTGTGTGAACTGGTCATGTTATGTTTAGACAAAAATTATTTCAGGTTCGAACGTGACTACTACTTACAAATCTCTGGGACAGCCATGGGTTCAAACATGGCACCCTCATATGCAAATCTGTACATGGCATGGTACGAACAGCAGGCCATGAAACCCCATGCCCATCCCCACATCAGGTACTATGTACGTTACATTGATGACGTGTTCCTGGTGTGGAGAGGGGGTGTGATTGAGTTGGAGCAATGGGTGTCAGGTTTGAACTCCATGGACTGTCCCATCAGATTTAAACTTGAGTACAGTGATACGGAGGTACATTTTTTGGACCTTAATATAATTAAGGTATTAGATGATGAATGGTGTGTATTTGG
Source organism: Bombina bombina (assembly GCF_027579735.1). Classification (NCBI taxonomy): domain Eukaryota; kingdom Metazoa; phylum Chordata; class Amphibia; order Anura; family Bombinatoridae; genus Bombina; species Bombina bombina. The sequence continues at coordinate 1,517,398,220 of NC_069499.1, read as the reverse complement.
CACATCCTTATATACTAAGGAAACTGACCGTAACTCTTTGTTGGAAGCTAACAGCTTTCACCCTAGGCACCAAAAAACAGGGCTTATTAAATCACAACTCACTAGGGTCATCCGCAATAACAGTGATGTACCCACGATGTTAAAACAACTGGATGAGATGGAAGATAAGCTAGTAAAGAGGAGTTATGACAGTAGAGTGGTCCATAACATAAGAGTGGAGTTATTGGAAGGCACGGCCATCAATGCGAATAAACCAAAACACATTATCACAACTCAACAGAACTTTATCAGCACTTATACTCCTATGAGTATGAAATTGACCAGATCTGTACGTCAACACTGGTCAATCCTGGAAACGGATACGACGCTCCCTTTCTATGGCACCAGGCCACCACGTATGGTGCATAGACGGGCTGATAATCTACGTGATCTATTAGTGAAGACTGATCCAGTCAGCTGTTACCAGAAAGACACATGGCTGAAGCCCTCAAGTAAAGGCTGTTACACTTGTGGTGGCTGTACAACGTGCAATGGCATGATAAGAGGGAAGACTTTTCAACATCCACATACGAACAAACGTTACACTATTCGTCATCGACTGACCTGCACCAGCACACATGTCATTTACATGTTGATTTGCCCATGTTCCCTGGTGTACATTGGGAAAACTGTCACGAGCTTCAGAGATAGGATAGCAAACCATCGATGTGCCATCCGCGAAGCATTAAAATCGGGTGATTCAGATCAACCTGTAGCTCGCCATTTCGCACAACACAAACATAGTGTCTCGAGTATGAAAACAATGGTCATAGACCACATTCCACCATTACCAAGAGGAGGCAACAGAGCAAATCGATTGCTCCAGAGAGAAACCAAATGGATCCACATGCTGGACACGGTCATACCAAAGGGATTGAACACTAATCTGGACTTTGGACCATTCTACACTAAATAACCCATAAACTGAACATGGACATATACTTTGATCCACCACCCCAATGTGTAGGAATATATTCCAGGAATCCACATGAATCTTCATTCTAGTGGGTACACACTGGTTTCTATCTATTCCAATCAGGCATGAAGGAGATGGTTTTTTATGTATCAAAAGTATATACAAGAATAGAGTCAAGTGTACATATTATGGATAATGATTTATTAAGAAATATAGTGTTAACTATGTCAGGCAGGGATTGCAAACTATTAGCATAGGGGATATTTGCTAAACTGTTACACTGTTTTTAATTTTGTTTACATTTAATGTGTCCCTTTACTTCTGGGCTGTTATGTGTGGGGATGGTATTGATCGCGGTTAAACCACTTGTGGATTGTTAATTGAAAGGCACTGTTGTGCTTCATATGAAGTTTATCTTCATCCTCAAGCTGTCATATCGTTCGATATCCATCTGAACTCATACGCCTTATACTGGGACTAACACAGTCTGTTGGTGTTTATGTTTTTTCCTGGCTGTAGGTTCCCATGACAACCGCCTGCTGATTAGCCTATACGATAGGGCTATAGTCACGCTGTTGCGTGATGACAACAGTAGGAGCGGCTAAGAAAGACATACCGTAGTGTGTTTACAAGCGGTTGCCATGGAGACACATAGCCAATTGGAAACGAATGACGTCTCACGCTCACGCCCACGTCTGAGCGCGATGACGTCAGGGGGGAGATGGAGGAACTGCAGGAGCGGGAAGATGTGAATATGAATGGGTATAAAAGGTTGTATATAGATGTATGTTGTTAGCGATTTTCTACTTTGGGAACATGATTGTCTTATATTGGTGATGTTAGCAGAACATTTGACAAAGATGTCATAACGACATCGAAACGTTATGGATGTATTTGCTTTTTAAACATATGAATTAAAAGTTGTTTTTTACTAAGACCAGTGAGTGCCTTCTTGCAAACGAGGAATATATATATATATATATATATATATATATATACACACACACATATATATATATATATATATATATATATATATATATATATATATATATACACACACACACATATACATATACACACACATATACATACATATATATATATATATATATATATATACACACACACACACACACATATATATATATATATATATATATATATATATATATATATACATATATAATATGTAATAATGTGCTGTATACCATATCATAGCAATATAGTATGGCAATATTTCTTTATTTGGACTACTTTCCAAACTGATTACATCAGACTGATTTTTCTTTTAGAAAATGTTGACATATCTGATACTTGATCCTACATATCTTTCAAGAATTCAATGTACCCAAGAGAATCTGCTCCTGGTTTACACTCTTGCTAAAGCAAACAGAATTGGTGTATATATATATATATATATATATATATATATATATATTTAAATTTGTCTGTCTGCATACAGACACCCAACTGCAGTTGTATATTAGATAAATGTAACTTGAGATACATAGAAAATAAAGTTCTTTAGCAAAATTAGATTTTTAACTCTAATTGTTACAACTATAAACTTTGCAAGGGAATTCAGATTTATTGGATTTGGAGTAGATTCTTTTGTTCACACCGAAGTTCAATTTTTCCATTTTATATAATATAACAAAAATGTGTTGTAACTTACAACACATTTTTGTTATATTATATAAAATGGAAAAATTGAACTTCGTTGTGAACAAAAGAATCTACTCCAAATCCAATAAATCTGAATTCCCTTGCAAAGTTTATAGTAATGGTTTTTCAAATTCAAACCTATTCCAAATCTCACAACTATCCAGTTACCTTAACACTTACAAGCCGGCCCTGCCTCCTCCTCACCTTGGTGTTCCACTTCCAGTGATAGTTCCAACTTCCAAGTTTCCAGGGCAGGCGCTCCCCACCTACATCCACCACTGCGCGTGTGTATTGGCACTGCTCAAGTAGACAGAGCCGCGGCGGCAGAACCAGAGGGGGCGGGGTTATATGACAATGACATACATCATTTCTCCACTCCCCTCCCTCATAACTGGCACCTCTGGTCTGGAATCTGTCTGGCCCGCCCTTGACCCCCTTGGGATTCGGGAATCATCTTTATTATTTGAGTGGTGACACTCACAGACTTTATGCCGCCCGCTGAGCTGACAGAGGGGAATGTTCACACACAGTGCACAGACAGTGTGAAGGCAGACATGAGCTATAATAATAATAGGCACTGACTGAACTGCCGCCCCCTGCCAAGTGCCGCCTGGGTCCGTGGGACCCTGTTGGTCCCATTGATAAGCCGGCCCTGCCTAGACTGATAAAGACACATGCACGTTCCTGAGCTCTTATCAGCCTACGTAGCTTTACTCTTAACAAAGGATAGCAAAAGAACAAAGCAAATATCATAATAGAAGTAAATTGGAAAGTTCTTTAAAATCACATGTTCTATCTGAATCATGAAAGTTTAATTTTGACTTTACTGACCCTTTAAGTAAATTCAGTCACGTTTTCTAGATAAATCCAATACTACTCTAAATAACTAGGGTGCTGCTTTCACGAAATGAGGGACATCTATTACACAAAACACAGCAGGAACACTGGACCAAATGCAGCAAAGCAGAGTAACAAAACAGGGACCAAAAAGGCTAGGCATTACAAACAGAAAGGGGAGTATCAATCTGTCAAGGTCAAAACAGCTCACAATATTAATCCAAAATGTCAGAGTAATGTGTCAAGGAAAACACAGTCAAGCTAAGAGTCAAAATATGAATCCAAATTATCAGGGAGAAGAGACACACAAATCCAAATGATCAGAATAGGAAATGTATACTTCTTTGAGTTATTGTGGGGATAAAACCATGAGAGTAAAATCATCCATTAAATAAAAGTAAGCGATATAGGGGCCGATTTATTATATGGCGGGAGGACATGATTCGCTGTAGCAAATTATGTCTGCACCCAGATCGATAAATGCCGACAGCATACGCTGCCGGCATTTATCATTGCACAACCATTTCTTATGAAATGCTTGTGCAATGCCGCCCTCTACACTTCGCAACCAATCGGTCGCTAGCAGGGGGTGTTAATCATCCCAGTCGTATCCGATCGGGATGATTGCAGCCCGCCACCTCAGAGGTGTTGGATGAGTTAAGGAGCAGTGTTCTGATTCCGGCGAGCCTGAAGGCATGCTTCAGAATGAGCAGCATATGCTGCTTAGTAAATCGGTCCAATAGAATTATTGTATAGAAAATTAGTAAATCTAGGCTCCCAGAAGTACTCCGTATACATTGTTACCAGTGCACCAGGGAACTCTGGGTAAGATATGCAAATTTATATGCAAATATATGCAAATTTGATATACAATATTTTGTTTTTTGCACAGCAGTCCCCTTTATGGGGTAGGATGCAACAAGAGAAACCACTTATGACAGCTGTTTTACACTCTTATCAGCAGAAGGTAGGTTTAAATTGCTGCACCCCAGGCTCATTAGAATCTGCCAGACGCACAGCACAATGTAATACAAAAAGCACAGTACACACTATTACTACAACAACAAAAACACAGATATGACACACATTATCTGAATTATGAAAGTTTAATTTTGACTATATAGTGTCCCTTTAATTTCAGAAAAAAATCATGCATTTAATACACAACACTTTTTTGCCAGTAAAATAATTATTTTAATGCTACATACACAGTAGAACTTCACCAGGACACTCAGAACGTTTAATGATATAAACATTTCGAACATGATACATAGATGTATTAATATTCATGTTGATAACAACCAGATGCTTATCTAGTCAGCTTTTGTTTAAATGAGTCATAAAGTTGGTTGGGGGATGAAAACAGATGTAATTCATTAAATCTCTGTCCTCATCAAATGAAAATGAAAGACAGATTTTTGATAATGCTTCAGTTGCTGACACAGCAGTATTTCCAGTAGGGCTGCAACTAACGATTATTTTCATAATTGATTAATCGGCCGATTATTTTTTCGAATAATCAACTAATTGGATAAAAAACACATTTTTTTTATATTTGAAATAAAATCCAAGCTATTTTTCCTGCAGCAGATAAGAGGCGCTCAGATGGTGATGAGGGGCATGAGATGCATGGTTTTGCCAATTTCCCAAAGGTAGGATATTTATCTTTGTTAACTCTCCCCCAATGCAAGGCGCCTCTTAACAAATTAGGCCTGGACTTCATTCCAACATAAAAAATATCTTGAATATATATATATATATATATATATATATATATATATATATATATATATATATATATATACAATGGTAAATAACCAGCTATAAGGTTAGGGAAAAATAGCTAGTGCACTCTTAAAATAACAGATACATACTTATAGAGGTTGAAATTGGTGCATATCACAATTTATTAAAAGTATAAAAAACAAAAAAAGTAAAAAGTGCTAAGGACTATATATCAATAACAGGACAAAGCCTTACACATTTATCTATACAGTACATATAATCAGCAAGCAATCCAATAATAATTCTGCAAACAGATAAAAGTGCACATCAATTCAAATAACAACTTTCATTAATCTAGGGCTAGGTGTAAATAACAACCTTGGCACTATATCATGCAAAGCATAGTCCCACATCACCTGATTTATTATAAACAATCCAAAGGATGACTCCTATTTATTTTTGGGTTGCACATAAGACAGGAGTAGCAGTAAACTTAAAAAAACATTATACTGTCTGGAAAAAGTAAAATGTAAACATCTGTAGACGTCCTTTAGGTTAAGGACATAACCATAGAATACAATACCATGTGCAGGAGCTCATTGGAGTGAATCAGTTGCTGCTGTGCTTAGACCAACTAATTGCAAACCAACTAATCGATTATGAGATTCGTTGACAACTATTTTCATAATCGATTATATTGATTAGTTGTTGCATTAGTAAATGGATTGAATGAAATTACTGCAACTGCATCCAATTGACAATCAAGAAACTGAGTATATGCTCAAAAATTTAATTCTCCATAAAAGCTTAGCTTTACAAGTGGAGAACAAAAATGTTAGTGCTATGGGCTCGATTTATCAAGCAAGGGCGGGACAGGGGCGGACATAATAACGCCTGTCCACCACAGTTCGCCTCTGGTGGGCAGCAATCCTGCCCTCTGCCCGCTTACAGACAATCACACATGGGCAGGAGCTGTCAATCTCCCCGGTCGGACAAGACCGGAAAGATTGAAATTCTCCACCTAAGAGGTGAAGTCAGAAGAGGATAGGGAAGCAGTGGCCTGATAAGCACTGTTTGATAAATCATGACTGCCGGTTCTCTTGTGAGAACCTGGAGTCATAGGGAGGCGAAGGACTTGATAAATCGAGCCCTATGGGTTAACATTGCTCAAGCACAATAAATAATGCTTCTAATTTTGAGCTCAAGTCTAAAGCTATTTTCCTATGATTCATAGTCAAGTGTGCACTAACATCTGCATGTCAGAGAGCTTGCGCTAAATCCCTTACATAGACTTCTACGGGGGTACACAGTAAAATTCATGTAAGATATCACTCTAGCACTAAGCTGATGGTGAGCTTAACTGGGCGTGCGCCAAACCAATGGCGCACAAGTAGTTTAGTTCTTTTCTATGCTATACTGTTAATAATAATGGTTTACTTTAGGTCAAATTACACTGGTATTTTTGATTGTACTTAAATGCAAGACTTAAAGGGGCATGAAACCCAAAAATTTCCTTTCATGATTCAGAAACAGCATACAATCTTAAACAACTTTCCAATTTACTCCTATGATCTAATTTGCTTTGTTCTCTTGGTACCCTTTTTCGAAAAGGCTTAGGAGCTGGGAGCTAGCTGCTGATTGGTGGATGCACGCATATGTCTCTTGTCATTGGTTTACAGATATGCTCAGCAATCTCACAGTAGTGCATTGCTGCACCTTCAAAAAAGGATACCCAGAGAATGAAGCAAAATTGATAAAAAAAAAGTAAATGGGAAAGTTGTTTAAAATTGTTTGTTTCTATCTGAATCATGCTCTATCCGTTAAAAGTAGAGGGAGCTCTAAAAATGTTGTGGCTGTGCTAAAGGGACAGTCAACCCCAGAATTCTTGTTGTTTAAAAAGATAGATAATCCCTTTATTACCTATTCCCCAGGTTTGCATAACCAACACAGTTATATTAATACACATTTTACCTTGTATCTAAATCTCTGCAGACTGCCCCCTTATTTCAGTTCATTTGACAGACTTGTACTTTAGCCAATCAGTGCTCACTCCTCAGTAAATTCATGTGCATGAGCTCAATGTTATCTATGTGAAACACATGAACTAATGCCCTCTAGTGGTGAAAAACTGTCAAAATGCTTTCAGATTAGAGGCGGCCCTTAAGGTCTAAGAAATTAGCATATGAACCTCCTATGTTTAGCTTTCAATTAAGAATACCAAGAGAACAAAGCAAAATTGGTGATAAAAGTAACTTGGAAAGTTGTTTAAAATTACATGCCCTGGACTTCCGGTGGGCGGCTGTGAGCTTGTGTAGCTCTAAAGAAATCTTCTTCTAATCTCTGCTATACTGCCATCGTCCTATGCCATCTGCATCTCCCTTGACAGATAAGCTGTCCAGGAATCTCAAGCAGATAGAAGCACTTTCATCTCTTCTTCCCCGGAAGGCACTTTACTAGGCCATTTGGCATTTTGACGTGTTTCTTAGCGCCACATTGTGCTTAGCTCCATTTCAACTCATCAACCTCAAGAAATGGAAAGGCACATCACCAAAAAATCAGGCTGCAACAAAGACATTCTTGCTGAATTAAAGGCCACTTTCCAGCCTAAGCTCACCCGACTCTTATCATCCTGTACTGAGCTATGCGAAATAGCAAAGATGAAGGAACGGCCTCTCCGACTTAGGGAGGCCATTTCCAACAGACATGCCCCTACCTTAAAAAGTATGGCTAACAATACTACACGCCACTTATGGGGAACAGTCGGCTGCCTTAAGACCCCTGCTCCGCCACAGAACAGACCAGCGGCAGGAATATCGGAGACCAGAGCAACTCCCTCCTGCCTGGACCTGTCAGAATCTGCCACGGAACTACTTATGGATTCAAAGAAGTATTTACCGAACCCTTATGCGTCTATGCAGGCATCTACCTCAGCTGTGGACATGGATCTAAGCCTAAGTTTAGTAGAGAAGACTGCACACAACGCCTCTTTTCCTGTAATAGAGGCAGAAAAACCCCACAGCTCCCAACTTGCCCACACCATTACATATGGAGATCGACAGGATCACTGTGCATGCATTGAGGATGGCACGTCTGTGGGACTAGTCGTCAACCCTGGAGCAGTTACAATAATTGTCACTGTGGTATTGGATCACAGTAACAAGATACGAGGTCCAAGCATGCAGAAATCATTCGGCCGCTGTCACTACAAGACAAGTTTTCCTGAGCTCCTATGTGGCAACGTATCAATTCAGAGATCAAGAATACTGGCAATCCGGATGTTCAACACATCGGCAACAGAGCCGTTTGCAGTTGCTTACAATCCTAGCCCCCACGTGGGAGGACAATTCATGGGACGTGCATTGGAAAAGGGGCATTGGCTGATAGGTGGTATAAGCAAAGCCACAACGGGTCAACTTATTCATATGTGTTGACAAACTGAGCCCCTGAAATAGAGGCACAATATAACTCACTTTGGTATGGGGTGGTATTGTTTTGATCGCCATTCAGCCTTAGACCTGTTGGCTGATTGTTTTGTTTAATAGTGTTTCTGGCTTGCTGTTGTGGCTGTTTTGACGAGTCCCTCAGACATCCCTGTAACAGTTTACTCCATCTACTCTACAAACAGACATTGGAAGATTTATGATGAACTTCGTCAATCTGTACTTATTCTTATCATTGACCATGTACTTGTTTTTTGTTTTTATGAAGGTAGATACACCTCTGTCAAATTGTATCTCATATAATGATCCTGCATAATGTAATATCTTTATACTTAAACTACTGCATCATGCGCCCTTGATTAGAGCTCACCCTCATGCCATGCAATGTTCCTGTTCTGGTTTTTTGGCATCGTTTCAGATTCTCTATAAATAAGCAATGCATATCTATTCACAATGTCATATATTAATCTTGGTATAGTAGGGATCAGGGGAAAACATCTTTGCATCCGCTTTTACAAGAACTTCAAAGAACTCAGTGTATAGAATGTGGAGGATAGGGTATTCTTAGATTCTAGCTAGGTATTACATGATATGGAACTAAACTACTGGATAGTTTATATCTTAAACTCCTTTATGTCGGAATTACTCTGATGAGGCACCCGGAATATAGTCTGGAATGTATACCTCTTTGGGTCTACTTTGCTAATTACATACATGATAAGTCTGAGAGTTCCATATACTTCTATTTCTGACATTGTATTACCCAGGGATACTCTCAGTAATTGGGCTTGGATTTGTCTACTACACTTTCTAACCCTGATGCACTACATTTAGTTAAACCTGACCACTATTGCCAGCCTTGTAAATATTTTGACTCCTATATATATATATGGGCCCATGGAGGTAGTACTTTTTAAAATTAAATTAAACCACATTAATTTAGGGAATTCATCAAGCTACGTGCATCGCTGGTCGGCTCATGATCCTGATAATCATTGGGATCGTGCGGAGATTGTGAGGCTACATAAATTGCAGGCAGTTAACGTATCCCTACAATACGGTACGGACCTTGGCTTAGTAGATCTTAACCTTATAACCCTCTCCCACTTAGTTGGCTGCTAACCATTCAAATACCTAAGGGTCATTTTCCTCAAGAATACCATAGATGTCTATATAAAGTTTGTCACAAACTGTGGGAATGGTTTGAATAGCTATGATGACAGTGAAGTTTTGTTTTGTTGTGTGCTGGGTTGTTTGTTATGTGTTATGTTTGTTTATGTTTTGTGTTTAATAAAAAAAAAAAAAATAAGAGACGCAGGTGCAATGAGATGATACTCAACTAATTGTGCTATAACCCTCAATGCAAGGATTATCCCATATTATAACATTGCTCTTATTTCAAACTTGTAGATTTGATATGTAATATGTTCTATGAATAGAAGTTGCCGTTTCACTTTGGTTCTAAGTATAGCAACTGTGACACTACTGATATTGTATTGATATTCAATGTGTTGTGCTCATTTCATAATATAAATTGTAAGGTTGCTGTAACTCTACCTGGCAATATGTGTACTTAATTAATTGTACCTGTGTTTCTTTAATAAAAAGAATTTAAAAAAAATAAAAAATAAAAATGGCATGCCCTATTTGAATCATGAAAGTTTTTTTTGGACTTGAGTGTCAATTTAAGCTGTTTTGGTTTCAATGTTTAATCATCCACTTGTAATACCAATTTGTGCGTTATTTTTAACCATGTGATATCAATTGTGCTCCACTTGTAATCCAGCCTAAAATGTTTAATTATGCATCGTTAAACAACTTTGCAATGCACTTTCATTATTTATTTTGTCTGCTTTTCCTGTAATTTAACATTAACATTTTTAGTGTCTCCACTTCCCACAAAGAGGATGAAGTGCATTCTGTGAAATGCAGAACCCCAATATCTGTACCTGCTGCACAGTGATTGCTTCATATGTGAAGAGGCTTGTTTATATTTTTCCCAAATTGGCCACATCAAAATAAGTAATGTAAACAGCATTCAAGAGACTTTTCCATGTCTAGAGCCTGTAAAACAATTCATACTTTTCTAACAAAATAACAATTACAAGTGTTTTCAAAACATGTATTGGTTATTGTGCATAATGACAAGTGACCGTCCATTTGTAACAAACACACTTGATGAAATGATAATGTAATTAACCCCTTAACGACCAGCCCCGTACTATGTACAACGCTGGTCGTTATGCAGTCCAGTCCTTGGCTTCTCAAAATAGCGAGATTGTGCTATTTCTCCATGCCCCACGCGTGGGACACTGGAGAAATAGATTTGCAGAGTTGTCGATGCAGAGAGGGCCACTCTGTGGCCCTCTCTTCATCGCACATTGGTGGTGCAGATCGTTGGTGGGTGGGTGCTTGTGTAATGAACGCGGCTGGTGGGCGGCCCATTGCTGGAGGAGGCATGAGGAGGGCGGGAGTGGATGGGAACGCTATGCCAAGCAACACATTAGGGGGAAAAAAAAGTGCCGGTTACACCAGGAAGTGAGGGGGAAGGAAGGAGGAGGGAGGAAGGGCAGTGAGGGGGATCCTATATGGGTTCCATTGAGGGAAAGGGATCTGGGAGAGGGGGAGGACAATGTGGAGGGCAGCTACACTACAGAAAAAAAGGGTATTTTTTTTTTTTTTTTAAAATGCCTAATTTGCTGCAAACTGGATACTGGCAGACAGCTGCAAGTACCTAAGATGGCGGAAAATAGGTAGAGGGGGAGGCTTAGAGAGCTGTTTGGGGGGGGATCAGGGAGGTTGGGCATAAAGGGGGAAAATACACTGCAGCCTTTTATTTTAGTACTGGCAGACTTTCTGCGAGTACTTAAGATGGGGTGACCTTTGGGGGGTGGTGAAGGGAAGGGAGCAGTTTGAGAGGGTTCAGGGAGGGATCAGGGGATGGGATGTGTCAGGTAGGAGGATGATCTCTACACTAAAGCTAAAATTAACCCTACAAACTACCTAATTAACCCCTTCACTGCTGGGCATAATACAAGTGTGGTGCGCAGCGGCATTTAGCAGCCTTCTAATTACCAAAAAGCAATGCCAAAGCCATATATGTCTGCTATTTCTGAACAAAGGGGATCCCAGAGAAGCATTTACAACAATTTGTGCCATAATTGCACAAGCTCTTTGTAAATAATTTCATCAATGTAAATATTTGCATAGGAAATTAGTACATCTAGGCAAGAATCCCTGCTTGCTTTTCCCCAGAAATTCTTAATATACAATGTTTCCAATGCACAAGAGAATTGTGGGTAAGATATGCAAATTAGATATGCAAATTCTCAGTTTTTTTGCTTCAAAAATACTGTTTTGACACAGCGATCCTTTTAAACAGGATTATGACAGCAAACCAGAAATCACTCACTAGAAAAGCCTGTTTCGTTCTTTTTGGAACTCATCAGTAGGAGATAGATTTCTGGTTGCTGCATTGGAAAAGCTATTTTCTTGGTTAAACCAAAATTCATTAAAATTATGGGGGGGGAGATAAAAAACTGAAATTAAAATCCTCCATGTCTCAAAATTAAATCAATGTAAATATTTGCATAGGAAATTAGTACATCTAGGCAAGTATCCCCGCTTGCTTTTCCCAAGAAATTCTTAATATACAATGTTTCCAATGCACAAGAGAATTGTGGGTAAGATATGCAAATTAGATATGCAAATTCTCAGTTTTTTTGCTTCAAAAATACTGTTTTGACACAGCGATCCTTTTAAACAGGATTATGACAGCAAACCAGAAATCACTCACTAGACAAGCCTGTTTCGTTCTTTTTGGAACTCATCAGTAGGAGATAGATTTCTGGTTGCTGCATTGGAAAAACTATTTTCATGGTTAAACCAAAATTCATTAAAATTATGGGGGGAGATAAAAAACTGAAATTAAAATCCTCCATGTCTCAAAATTAAATCAATGTAAATATTTGCATAGGAAATTAGTACATCTAGGCAAGTATCCCCGCTTGATTTTCCCCAGGAATTCTTAATATACAATGTTTCCAATGCACAAGAGAATTGTGGGTAAGATATGCAAATTCTCAGTTTTTTTGCTTCAAAAATACTGTTTTGACACAGCGATCCTTTTAAACAGGATTATGACAGCAAACCAGAAATCACTCACTAGAAAAGCCTGTTTCGTTCTTTTTGGAACTCATCAGTAGGAGATAGATTTCTGGTTGCTGCATTGGAAAAGCTATTTTCATGGTTAAACCAAAATTCATTAAAATTATGGGGGAAGATAAAAAACTGAAATTAAAATAATTTCAGTGAGAAACCTAAAATTGTGAGAAAGTTAACAATTTTTTTTTTTATTTGATCGCATTTGGCGGTGAAATGGTGGCATGAAATATACAAAAATGGGCCTAGATCAATACTTTGGGTTGTCTATTAAAAAAAAAATAGATAGTTTTGATAGGTAAATATAAAAAAGGCTCTATTTCTGTTTAAATTTAGTGATGGCAAAAATGCTCTGGCCTTTTGGGGAAGTTTTTGTGTGAAATGCCCAGTCCTTAAGGGGTTAAGGTGATGAGTATGCAATCTCTTAGTGTGTACAACACCCTCTCCTTTCCACATCCTGATCCAATATAACTTAGGTAGTGATCAATGAAACTGTCAAACTCCACTTTTAAATTGTGTGCATACTGTAGCTTTAAAATCGCCATTTAGGAAAAAAGGCATTCCTTGTTAGCAATACTGACTTCAATAGTATACAGATATGTATCGCTGCTCCAGTGTAGTAAGGGCTTGTTGCATACGTTCTGCTAATTAAATGGTTCTCACAGGTCTCCTTGCATGTAGGAGATTTCCCTCCAGGAGCTGCTCCCACAACTTTCAGCCGGCAAAGGCCTCAGCAGTCACAAGACCAACACACAGGTGCAGTTTCTCACAGGCTCAGAGCATTGTTTCAAAAGTGATTAGCAATAGCCCCGCATGACATGTTTCGCCCCGCCTCCTCCTGTGATTGGCTACAGGGGCTTCATCACAATTTAAAAGTGGATAACTTGTGACAGATTCATTCATCACAGTATCTAATTTATATTGGATCTGGATGTGGAAAGGAGAGGGTTTTGTACATACTAAGGGATTGCATTCTCATCACCTTCCATTATCATTTCATTTAGTGTGTTTGTTGCAAATGGGATGTCGGTCACAGAAAATCAGTGTGACTTTAAGTGCTCTCATTTTGCCTGAACTTTGATTTAAACTGCTTATTTGACATTGAACTGTACCTTTTGTGCCATATATCATTAATAATAAAGTACTGTATTTCCCATAGTGTTTTTAACATGTTTTTCCCTGTCCCTTTAATTATGCAGATAGAACATACAATTTAAACAACTTTCCAGTTTACTTATAGTATCACATTTGCTGCATTCTCTTGGTATCCTTAGTTAAAGAAACAGCAATTCACTGCTGGGAGCTAGCTAAACACATCCGAAGAGCCAATGACAAGAGACATAAATGTGCATCCTCCAATAACTATCTCCCAGTAGTGCATTGCTGCTCCTGAGCCTACACATATATACTTTTCAACAAATGATACGAGAACAAAGTAATTTTGATAACAGAAGTAAATTGTAAAGTTGTTTAAAATTGCATGTTCTATCTGAATCATGAAAGTTTAATTTTGACATTATTTTTTTTTTTTTAAATGCCTTTATAAATATCTCATTATTTAGATAAGTTGTTAGCTAGTGATCTCCATAAAAACACTTCATCAACACTCATACATAGGGGGGTAGTTATCAAGCCGTCAACCTCAAATACGCTGGAATTCCGCAGCGTATTTGTGGCGAGGCTGATTCGCCTTAGTTATCAAAGGCTACAGACCGGCAAAAGTAGAATTTTGTGGCGTAAGCTTCGATCCGCCGGACTCAGTCCGACACAGATCGATTCTTACATCACTCCAGATGTTCTGCACACACTAGCAGGTACGCTCGGCACTTTTCCAGCCCAGTGTACCTGGTTTTCAAACCGCCGCCCTGGAGGCGGCGGATCCCATAGGAATCAATGGGAGTCTGACCATAGCGAAAGTACAAGTTCGCTGCTGCCAGACATCCCATTGATTCCTATGGGAGATGTCTACACCTAACACCCTAACACGTACCCCGAGTCTAAACACCGCTAATCTGCCCCCCCTACACCGCCGCAACTAAATAAATATATTACCCCCTAAACCGCCACACCCGGAGCCCACCGCCACTATAATAAACATGTTAACCCCTAAACCGCCGCTCCCAGAGCCCACCGCAAGCTACTCTATACATATTAACCCCTAAACCGCCGCTCCCGGAGCCCACCGCAAGCTACTCTATACATATTAACCCCTAAACCGTTGCTCCCGGACACCGCCGCAACCTACATTATACCTAGTAACCCCTATCCTGCCCCCCCTATATAATAAAGTTATTAACCCCTAATTTGCCCCCCCTACACCATCGCCACCTATAATACATTTATTAACCCCTATCCTGCCCCCCCTACACCGCCGCCACTGTAATAAAATTATTAACCCCTAAACCTAAGTCTAACACTAACCCTAACACCCCCCTAACTTAAATATTAATTAAATAAATCTAAATAATATTTCTATTATTAACTAAATGAATCCTATTTAAAACTAAATACTTACCTTTAAAATAAACCCTAATATAGCTACAAAATAAATAATAATTATATTGTAGCTATCTTAGGATTTATTTTTATTTTACAGGCAAATTTAAATTTATTTTAACTAGGTACAATAGCTATTAAATAGTTATTAACTATTTAATAGCTTACCTAGCTAAAATAAAGAGAAATTTACCTGTAAAATAAATCCTAACCTAAGTTACAATTACACCGAACACTACACTATACTTTAATAAATTATTCCTATTTAAAACTAAATACTTACCTGTAAAATAAACCCTAAGATAGCTACAATGTAATTAATAATTACATTGTAGCTATTGTAGGATTTATATTTATTTTACAGGTAACTTTGTATTTATTTTAGCTAGTTAGAATAGTTATTAAATAGTTATTAACTATTTAATAACTACCTAGCTAAAAGAAATACAAAATTACAATTAAATACAATTACATAAACTAACTAAAGTACAAAAAATAAAAAAAGCTAAGTTACAAAAAATAAAAAACATAAGTTACAAACATTTAAAAAATATTACAACAATTTTAAGCTAATTACACCTAATCTAAGCCCCCTAATAAAATAACAAAGCCCCCAAAATAAAAAAATTCCCTACCCTATTCTACATTAAAAAAGTTCAAAGCTCTTTTACCTTACCAGCCCTTAAAAGGGCCTTTTGTGGGGCATGCCCCAAAGAAAACTGCTCTTTTGCCTGTAAAAGAAAAATACAACCCCCCCCAACATTAAAACCCACCACCCACATACCCCTAATCTAACCCAAACCCCCCTTAAAATAACCTAACACTAATCCCCTGAAGATCATCCTACCTTGAGTCGTCTTCACTCAGCCGAGCCACCGATGGAACTGAAGAGGAGATCCGGAGCGCCAGAAGTGATCCTCCAAGGGGCGCTGAAGAAGTCTTCCATCCGATGAAGTGATCCTCCAGGCTGCGCTGAAGAAGTCTTCCATCCGGGCGATGTCATCTTCCAAGCGGCGCTGAAGATCATCTTCCATCCGGGCGATGTCATCTTCCAAGTGGGGTCTTCAATCTTCTTGCTTCAGGATCCATCTTCATCCCGCCGACGCGGAACATCCTTCTTCCCCGACGGACTAACGACGAATGAAGGCTCCTTTAAGGGACGTCATCCAAGATGGGGTCCCTTCAATTCCGATTGGCTCATAGGATTCTATCAGCCAATCGGAATTAAGGTAGGAAAAATCTCATTGGCTGATTGAATCAGCCAATCAGATTAAGATCGCATTCTATTGGCTGTTCCGATCAGCCAATAGAATGCGATCTCAATCTGATTGGCTGATTCAATCAGCCAATCAGATTTTTCCTACTTAATTCCGATTGGCTGATAGAATCCTATCAGCCAATCGGAATTGAAGGGACGCCATCTTGGATGACGTCCCTTAAAGGAGCCTTCATTCGTCGTTAGTCCGTCGGGGAAGAAGGATGTTCCGCGTCGGCGGGATGAAGATGGATCCTGAAGCAAGAAGATTGAAAACCCCGCTTGGAAGATGACATCGCCCGGATGGAAGATGATCTTCAGCGCCGCTTGGAAGATGACATCGCCCAGATGGAAGACTTCTTCAGCGCCGCTTGGAGGATCACTTCATCGGATGGAAGACTTCTTCAGCGCCCCTTGGAGGATCACTTCTGGCGCTCCGGATCTCCTCTTCAGTTCCATCGGTGACTCGGCTGAGTGAAGACGACTCAAGGTAGGATGATCTTCAGGGGATTAGTGTTAGGTTATTTTAAGGGGGGTTTGGGTTAGATTAAAGGTATGTGGGTGGTGGGTTTTAATGTTGGGGGGGTTGTATTTTTCTTTTACAGGCAAAAGAGCAGTTTTCTTTGTTGTAATATTTATTAAATGTTTGTAACTTATGTTGTTTTTTTTTGTAACTTAGCTTTTTTTATTTTTTGTACTTTAGTTAGTTTATGTAATTGTATTTAATTGTAGTTATTTGTTGTTAATTTATTTAATTAATTTAATGATAGTGTAGTGTTAGGTTTAATTGTAACTTAGGTTAGGATTTATTTTACAGGTAATTTTGTATTTCTTTTAGCTAGGTAGTTATTAAATAGTTAATAACTATTTAATAACTATTCTAACTAGCTAAAATAAATACAAAGTTACCTGTAAAATAAATATAAATCCTAAAATAGCTACAATGTAATTATTAATTGCATTGTAGCTATCTTAGGGTTTATTTTACAGGTAAGTATTTAGTTTTAAATAGGAATAATTTATTAAAGTATAGTGTAGTGTTCGGTGTATTTGTAACTTAGGTTAGTTTTTATTTTACAGGTAAATTTCTCTTTATTTTAGCTAGGTAGTTATTAAATAGTTATTAACTATTTAATAACTATTGTACCTAGTTAAAATAAATTGAAATTTGCCTGTAAAATAAAAATAAATCCTAAGATAGCTACAATATAATTATTATTATATTGTAGCTGAGTGCAGCACCTATACCTCAGAGATGTAACAAAATTGGCAAATCCTTTCTACTCAGCGATTTCCCATATGCTGGTAAATGACAATAAGCAAATCCAATAAATTCGAAAAGATCAGAGGCTGCACTGTGGAGTTATAGTAAAAATACAAAAACTTTATTCGATCCAGTTTAAAAATAATATCCAAGCACACAACATAGTGTATTCACCCTAGCACACAGCAGCTCCTTTTATTTATTGGATTTGCTCATCTCCATAAAAACACCTTGGGCTATACAACAAAAGCTAATCCTGTGGTGTAAATAAACCAATTGTTCACACACCAATGCTTATAGAGTGTGATGCTCATTCTGTTTTACAATGTGTATCTTGTGTTACTGACACAAAACTGGTCTCATTAAAATTCATTATTAGAAAAATCATATACGTATCTTTAAAGTCCTGTAAAATAAAGATAATGCATTATTTTATAAGATCAAAGTCTGTCAACCTTTCTACTATTACCATATTCATCTTTCTCCCCATTTGACCAACTGTTTCTTCTCTTTTGGAAGCAGAACACTACAGAAAGTAAGGGAGCACAGTCTAGGGTTGCAACCTTTAGTTCAGGCCAAACTCAAACGCTCTTGCGCCGTGCACAGCACAGCAAAATGTTTTTGAACTGTACACACTATGTATAATAGTACATAAACACAAACTCTCACATATTCACACTCTCACTCACTCTCTTTCTCACTCACACACACTAACACACACATAGGCCCATATTTATCAAGCTCCGTACGGAGCTTGAAGGGCCGTGTTTCTGGCGAGTCTTCAGACTCGCCAGAAACACAAGTTATGAAGCAGCGGTCTAAAGACCGCTGCTCCATAACCCTGTCCGCCTGCTCTGAGCAGGCGGACAGACATCGTCGGAAATCAACCCGATTGAGTACGATCGGGTTGATTGACACCCCCTGCTGGCGGCTGATTGGCCGCGAGTTTGCAGGGGGCGGCGTTGCACCAGCAGCTCTTGTGAGCTGCTAGTGCAATGTTAAATGCGGAGAGCGTATTGCTCTCCGCATTTAGCGAGGTCTTGCGGACCTGATCCGCACTGTCGGATCAGGTCCGCAAGACCTTTGATAAATAGAGGCCATACTCTCTTTCACACTAACACTTTCTCACACACATTCTTTAGCACTCTCTTTCTCTCTCTCACACACAAAAGCACTCACTCTCACACATTCTCTAACACACTCTCTCTCTCACACACACACATTCTCTAACACTCTCTTTCTCTCTCACACACACACACAAAGGCACTCACTCTCACACACATTCACTCACACACACTAACACACACATACGCTCTCTCACACTAACACATACATTCTCACACACATTCTCTAACACTCTCTCTCTCTCACACACACACAAAGGCACTCACTCTCACACACAGACTCACACACAAAGACACTGACAAACACAAAGACACACACACACACACTCACACCATAGATAAGAATCATGTAGGAGCTGTCACTCAGTAAGAAGAAAAGTACTAGTACAGTACTACTAGGCAGCGTATATTTGCACCACATTTCCCACCAAAATAAGACATTTGAATGTCCAAGTCTGACTAAGCTTAAAACCTGGACACACAAATGGAAACCCAAAATGTCCAGGTCATTCCATGAGAGGTGGCAACATTTGCGGAGAATACAAGAGAAGGCAGTATGAGAGCACACCTTTATATACCACGAGGTAAGTGTGACAGCTTATGATTGGCTGGAGCAATCTGCTTCATTTTAAGAAGAAACACTGGTGGCCAAGAAAGGAGGAGTACAAGTAAGATAAGTAAGTTTATATTGTCTTTTTATAAAATAAAATAGAATAATGCCTTAACTTTACTGTTGTTTTTACAGGACTTTGAAGATAAGTCATCATTGATTATAATGGAACGGGTTTTGTGTCCCTTTAACACTTTCTGTGTATATAAATACAGTATATATATATTGCCCTTTCCTTATTGCCTCCCATTTTATTTTTAGGGATGAAATAAATAACCTGAGCCATCAATAGGTGTCTGCCCCTCTGGATTTTATACGGCCTTCAGATATTCTAAAAACCTAATCCCATATTTCATCCCTAAAAATAAAAGAGGCGGATGATAACGGGCTTAGACTTTTTTTTACTTATGAATTAGATAACCCACAGGTTTTATTTAAATATGGATGTAAATTTATTTTTTAATATTACAATTTGTTTTTTATCATCATAAATACCAATGAGTAAAGGAGATACTTCTGTGCATTGTCTCTTTCAGCATTTCATTGTATTATATGTTTTAATAAGTTTATTAATATTTATGTTTATCTTTGGATTTAATGAATAATTTCTCAATTACACACTATGCTATATATTCAAATATACAATGTAATTTTACTCCTTGTACTTGATATTTCCATGTTCCATTCTCCATGTTTTAAGGGATAAATATTGTGCATTATTAATAGCTAATTGATATGATGCTCTTTAAATAGAAGGGAGCACAGACAGGTGAATATGACAGTGAACAAGTGCTGGTAGACATAAAACATGTATTGCAACACAGCCTTGGAGCATGTGGATTTTGTTTCTATATATTCTATTCTTCAGATTTTATAGATAAAATAAGTTACTTTTTATATGGGAGTATCTATTGATAAGCAGTGCAGAAGCCGTTGTTTTTCCTGCTTATGATTTACCGCAGTGTCAGAGACAGGTTTTCAGCACATTGAAGCAATATTGTGACCTGTGAATTGGTGCTCACATTGAAGCCTGCAGAAGAGGATTAGTAGTAGGAGATTAAGTACAGGCGATTGTTATAAGCAAAAAATAAAAATATTTTTGAGATTTTTTGTTGCTTTCTGATGTTATTAATTTAGCTTATTCATTAGTCTTCAAGTATCTTTAACAAGTCAGATTTTCAGTAATTCCATTCATGGGAAGTTCAATACCTCAGTCATGTTGAGCGATTCAACTGCTCTGATGGTCAAACAATTTAAATCTGGCCTGTTAGGGAAACCTGAGAGCTTGAGTTGGAAAATGTTGCTTTAGGAAGTCAGGGTCATAGAATGATATTTGAGAAACTGGGAATAGTTAATTGACTTTAGGTAAACACAGTCCATCCTTTCTGCTTTAGTACATAAATCAATACAACACAAGTAGTCAGAGTCTGAAGAGAAGGCAGTATGTAGATGATGAGCCATAGGTGGCTATTTGAATCACGTCATTTGCCGCGGTGATGATACCTTGTAACACATAAATGTAACTTATGTTGATAACACATAAAAAAGTTCCAGTGACTGATGTATGAAGTATGTTCTGATTCATCTTTTTTCTGATTAAAAGCAGATAAATGTTGCCTGACTTGCATGTGACAAGGCTATAAAACAGCCATCTAAATGTGCAAAGAAGGATGGTTTCTTAGCCTAGAACAGCCTAACTGCAGTCCTACACAAAACATGTCACACTAGATATCAATGTTCTGAATATAAGGGAATGTATTACAGGAGGCAGTTTTCTCCAAGTCAAAAGGTTCTCCATCTACTGGGATCCTTGCAATTATCAGCTGAACATGGTGCACACAGCAGTAGGAGGTCATCTAGTAATAACTTAAGTAGTCTCAGCCCAGATATAGACCTGGGGAGGTCTCCCTATGGGTGATGGGAGAAAACAGAGGTGGACTCCTTGCCCAGTGTGCTTAGAGGAATGTGGCCGCACCTCACTGACGAGGCCAAGAGGAGGCCGAAACTATCATCTGGGGTTGTCATGTTCCTTGTTCAGAGGAGAATTTCCTGGTATTTCGGGGCTGGTCTGACCTTGCTTGGCGGGATCAGACTGATATAGTTCAGGAAATTTTTCTCTGTGAAAAGCACACTGGTCTAAAAGAGGTTGCTACTGGGTGGTAAATCGCCATAGAACTAGCTGATGAGCTGTTGTTCATTCCTGGTAGAGCGCTTCTCTCTTCGTATGCATAGTTTAAACATTTGACAGGTGATGCTCAGTCCTAAACTTAGTCTCTATTTCCAGACATAGCTTCTGTTGTGTTACCGTCTTAAACAGTGATCCCAACTCCAGTCTTCAAGCTCCCCCAACAGGCTACAGTTTAATACAATATTTACATAAGCAAAGATGGTGTCATCAAAAGTCTGCATCTATTACTTAGGTCGTAATAAGAATATCATTTGAAGCTGGAAACCATTGATATGGAATCTATGTATCTATCTAGTGCTATTCCCTGATGAATATTGCTTATATGAATATTTAGATAGATAGATAGATAGATAGATAGATAAACTATTATTTATATTACAAAGATAATATTTTTGGATCGGGAAAATAAATAAAAGATTAATGGAACATGTGATCCCATATTTTCCCCCAGATGCATTAAAGGTGATCTCCTCCTAAATAAATGGTTATTTTTATGTGAAACAGTATTGTTAAAAGAACATAAATGTTAAAAAGAAAATGCTCTACTGTGCTAGATTATTGTATTATTGCACTATTGGTTGCATATAACTATGCATGTAATCTCTACAAAGGGGGTAAAAAAATTGTTAAAGGGATATGAAACCCAAACTGTTTTCTTTCATGATTCAGATACAGCATGCAATTTTAAATAACTTTCCAATTTACTACTGTTATTTAATTTGCTTCATTCCCTTGGTATTGTTTGTTGAAGGAGCGGTTATGCACTACTGGGAACTAGTTGAAAGCCAATGACAAGAGGCATATATGTGCAGCCACCAATCAACAGCCTACCTAGGTATACCAATTATGAGCCTACCTAGGTATACTTTTCAACAAAGGATACAAAAAGAACTAAACAAATTAGATCATAGAAAAAAAATTGAATTGTATTTTAAATTGCATGCTCTATCTGAATAATGAAAGAAAAAAATGGGTTTCATGTCCCTTTAAAGTTAACAATAAACTACTGGGACCTAGCTGAATATACTGTATATGGTAAGTCAATGACAAGAGGCATATATGTGCAGCCACCAATCACTAGCTAGCTCTCAGTAGTGTATTGCTGTGTCAGAGCCTACCTAGGTATGCTATACACCAAAGGATACCAATAGATTTAAGAAAATTTGATAACAGAAGCAAATTAAAGAGTGTATTATTATTGCATGCACTATCTACCTATACGGTTTTCACAATATATATATATATATATATATGTGATAAGTTTATCTGACATAAATAGAAAAACAAAATTCCCCTTTAAAGCACTTATTTATCCCACCACTATACAGAAATCACAAAAGGAAACAAAGAAAGATGTAAAGTATCTCTGATGAGGAAAATAAATACTACAAAATGACTTAAAGGACCAATAAAGGGACACTGTAGTCACAAAATAACTAAGCATAGATAAAAAAAAAAGTACTCAAATAAACACATTTACAATGCCCTTCATGTTTCTAAAATGTACCGTTTAGAAGAAAATTATCGCCAAATTTTTAACCCTTTCCAAACCCACTCACTCGGTATCTGGTAGAGCTGTTCAAACCAGGCTGACAACCCAGGTTGCAAGATGGCGACTGTTTTCCGAGCTGCGCATGCGCAAGTTAGCGCGACGTCACTGCATACGTCACTGTCTTCATGACGGTTCTTAATGCAGTAGACCTAGCGGATCAGAAGACTGTGCTGCGCTGAATAGGTAGGTTGCTTGCGTGCGGGCGCTTAGAGAATCTCCCTAGAAGTCACAACTTAAAAAACATTTTAGTTGATTATAAAATAGATAAATATAGGTCTATAATATAAATGTAATTATATAACATAAATATTAAGAAATTCTAATCGGTTATTACAACTATACATTTAAAAATTATTTAAATAATATCCAAAATACACTATATTTGTAACGATGTGCATTCTATATAAAGTTGATAATAAAAAATAACATAATTTATGTAAGAACTTACCTGATAAATTAATTTCTTTCATATTAGCAAGAGTCCATGAGCTAGTGACGTATGGGATATACATTCCTACCAGGAGGGGCAAAGTTTCCCAAACCTTAAAATGCCTATAAATACACCCCTCACCACACACACAATTCAGTTTAACGAATAGCCAAGACGTGGGGTGATAAGAAAGGAGCGAAAGCATCAAAAATAAGGAATTTTTTGACAAGAATAATTGTGCTTTATACAAAAAAATCATAACCACCAGAAAAAGGGTGGGCCTCATGGACTCTTGCTAATATGAAAGAAATGAATTTATCAGGTAAGTTCTTACATAAATTATGTTTTCTTTCATGTAATTAGCAAGAGTCCATGAGCTAGTGACGTATGGGATAGCAGATACCCAAGATGTGGAACTTCCACGCAAGAGTCACTAGAGAGGGAGGGATAATATAAAGACAGCCAATTCCGCTGAAAAATTAATCCACTACCCAAATCAAAAGTTTCAATTTTTATAATGAAAAAAACTGAAATTATAAGCAGAAGAATCAAACTGAAACAGCTGCCCGAAGTACTATTCTACCAAAAACTGCTTCTGAGGAAGAGAAAACATCAAAATGGTAGAATTTAGTAAAAGTATGCAAAGAAGACCAAGTTATTGCTTTGCAAATCTGATCAACAGAAGCTTCATTCTTAAAAGTCCAGGAAGTAGAAACATAGAAACATAGATATTGACGGCAGATAAGATCCATAGGCCCAGCAAGTCTGCCCGACCTTACCTAACAGTATAAACTTATCTAGTTCGTAGGATAGCCTTATGCTTGTCCCATGCATTTTAAAGTCCCCCACAGTGTTTGTTGCTACTACCTCTTGAGGAAGTTTATTCCATAAATCAATCACTCTTTCTGTAAAGAAGTGCTTCCTCAAATTACTCCTGAATCTACTACCCTTTAGCTTGAGCTCATGACCCCTTGTTCTTGAATTTTCCATTTTATGTAAAATACCCACAGCCTCAGTTTTACTAAACCCTTTAATGTACTTGAAAGTTGCTATCATAGCACCTCTTTCCCTTCTCTCCTCTAAGCTATACATATTTAGGTCATTGAGCCTATCCTGGTAAGTTTTATTTTTTAGACCATGTACCATTTTGGTAGCCCTCCTTTGCACAGATTCAAGTTTGTTAATATCCTTCTGAAGATATGGCCTCCAGAACTGCTCACAATACTCAAGATGAGGCCTAACTAATGATCTATAAAGTGGCATAAGAACCTTACTATTTCTGCTGCAAATACCTCTACCAATACATCCAAGCATTCTGCTAGCCTTACTCGCTGCATTACTACATTGTTTACTAAGTTTTAAATCATCTGAAATAATAATTCCCAAGTCCTGTTCCTCATCTGTAACAGTCAGTAAAGTGTCATTGAGTCTGTAATTAACATTTGGATTTTTCTTCCCTAAATGCATTATTTTACACTTTGCTGTGTTAAACTTTAGATCCCAGTCGTTTGTCCAATCCTCCAATTGTTGTATATCACTTCTCATTTTGTCTACCCCCCCTGGAACATCCACTCTGTTGCAAATTTTTGTATCATCTGCAAAGAGACATACTTTCCCCTGTAACCCTTTGCTGATATCGCAGATAAATATGTTAAACAAAACAGGCCCCAGAACTGACCCCTGAGGAACACCACTAGTAACAGCCCCCTCTGCTGAATGAACTCCATTTACTAAGATACTTTGTTTTCTGTCCTTAAGCCAGCATTCCACCCAGTTCACAATTTTTTAATCTAGACCAAGGAGATATAGATTGTGAATTAGTTTATTGTGTGGGACGGTGTCAAATGCTTTGCTGAAATCTAGATATGCTACATCAACTGCTCCACCCTTGTCTAATACTTTTGTTACATAATCAAAGAAGTCAATTAGATTAGTCTGACATGATCTCCCTGAAGTAAAACCATGCTGATTTTGGTCCTCTAAATTGTTTGTCTTTATGTAAGTCATAATTCTTTCTTTTAAGAGGCTTTCCATTAATTTCCCTACTACTGAAGTTAAACTAACTGGCCTGTAGTTGCCAGATTCTTCTCTACTGCCCTTTTTATGAAGAGGTATTACATTTGCTATTCTCCAATCATCTGGGACAGCTCCTGTTAATAGTGACTGATTAAACAGGTCAGATAATGGGACAGGTACAGGTAGCACTGATCGAAGTTCATTTAAAACCCTTGGATGAATATTATCAGGACCCACTGCCTTTTTAACATTTATTTTTGATAATGCTAACAAAACCTCATCCTCTGTAAAAAGATTACTGTTAAGCTTGTTTCTATTTTTCGTAGCATCCCTTAATGTAGACATTGTATCTTCACAATCTTTTGTGAAAACAGAACAGAAGTAATCATTGAGACAGTCTGCAATCTGCTTATCTCCTTCTATTATTCTACCATCAACTGATTTCAATTTTACTATTCCTACCTTATTTTTTCTTCTTTCACTGATATATCTAAAGAATGTTTTGTCTCCATGTTTTACTGACTGTGCTATCTTCTCTTCTGCATGAGCTTTAACCTTCCTAATTAACTGCTTAGTTTTTTTACCTAAAGTTGTGAATTCTAACAACATTAATAGAGGAATTATTGTCCCTTCCTTGTGTCCTAGAAACTGACCTAGTAGAATGAGCTGTAATCCTCTGAGGTGGGGATTAACCCGACTCCAAATAAGCATGATGAATCAAAAGCTTTAACCAAGATGCCAAAGAAATGACAGAAGCCTTCTGACCTTTCGTAAAACCAGAAAAGATAACAAATAGACTAGAAGTCTGTCTGAAATCTGAGTAGCTTCAACATAATATTTCAAAACTCTTACCACATCCAAAAAATGAAAGAATCTTACCAAATAATTCTTAGGATTAGGACACAAGGAAGGGACAATAATTCCTCTACTAATGTTGTTTGAATTCACAACTTTAGGTAAAAATTTAAATGAGGACAGCAAAAACCACCTTATCCTGATGAAAAATCAGAAAAAGGAGATTCACAAGAAAGAACAGATAATTCAAAAACTGTTCTAGCTGAAGAGATGTCTAAAAAGAACAATACTTTCCATGAAAGTAATTAATGTCCAAAGAAAGCATATGCTCAAACAGAAGAGCCTGTAAAGCCTTCAGAACCAAATTAAGACTCCAAGGAGGAGAAATTGGCTTAAAGACAGGCTTGATAGGAACCAAAGCCTGAACAAAACAATGAATATCAGAAAGATTTAGCAATTCTTACTGTGAAACAGCACAGGAAAAGCAGAGATTTGTCCTTTCAAGGAACATGCAGACAAAACCTTATGAAGAAACTATAAAAACCTAGGAATTCTAAAATAATGCCAAGAGAATTCATAAGAAGAACATCATGAAATGTAAATCTTCCAAACTCGATAATAAATCCTACTAGACACAGATTTACGAGCCTGCAACATAGTATTAATCACTGAGTCAGAGATACTTCTATGACTAAGTACTAAGCGTTAAATTTTCATACCATCAAATTAATAATTTGAATTCCTGATGAAAAAAACAAATGTTAAGATATAAGGTCTGGCCTTAATGGAAGTAGCCAATATCGGCAACTGGACATCCGAACAAGAACCATATACCAAAACCTGTGTGGCCATGCTGGAGCCACCAACCACACCAAATTTTGCTCTCTGATAATTTTGAAAATCACTCTAAAAAGAAGAACCAGAGAAAATATAGGCAGATTGATAATTCCAAGGAAGTGTCAATGCATACACTACTTCCGCCTGAGGATCCCCAGACCTGAATAGGCCCCTGGGAAGTTCCTTGTTTAGATGAGATGCCATCAGATCTATTTCTGGAAGCCCTCACATCTGAAAAATTGAAAAACATATCTGGATAAAGAGACCATTCTCCCGGATGTAAAGCTTGAATAACAGAGATAATCCGCTTCCCAATTGTCTATACCTGGGAAAAAGACCACAGAAATTAGATAGGAGCTGGATTTAGCCCAAGCAAATATCCGAGATACTTCTGTCACAGCCTAAGGACTGATAGTTCCACCCTGATGATTGACATACGCCACAGTTGTGACATTGTCTGTCTGAAAAAAAACAATAAACGTCTCTTCTTCAAAAAGAAACCAACTGAAGAACTCTGAGAATGCACAGAGTTCCAAAATATCAAATGGTAATCTCGCCTCCTGAGATTTCCAAAACCCCTTGTGCTGACAGAGATCCTCAGACAGCCTCCCAACCTAAAGACTCACATCTGTAGAGATCATGGTCCAGGTTGAAAGAACCAAAGAGACCTGTAGAACTAAATGATGGTGCTCTTAACCACCGAATCAAAGATAGTTAAACATTAGGATTCAAAGATATAAAAAGTGATATCCTAGAATCCCTGCACCATTATTCAGCATAAAAAACTGGAAAGGTTTCCTATGAAATGAGCAAAGGGAATCGAATCCAATGCTGCAGCCATGAAACCTAAAACTTCCATGCATATTTAGCAACTTGAAGGAAATAATAGAGACTGAAGGTTCCGACAAACGGAACCCAATAAACTTGTCACTTGTCTGTTAGAGACAAAAACATTGACACAATCTATCTGGAAACCTAAAAAAAAAAAAAAAAAAAAAAAAAAAAAGGTGACCCGTTTGAGAGGAATGAAGGAGCTTTTGATAAAAAGATCCTCTAACCATGTCTTGAAGAAACAACAAAGTTGAATCGTATGAGATTCCGCAGAATGAAAAGACTGAGCCAGTACCACGATACCGTCCAAATAAGGAACACTGAGAACCTTGAAAAGATTCTTAGAGCTGTCACTAGACCAGAAGAAAAAGCAACAAATTGGTAATGCTTTGTCAAAAAAAGAGAATCTCAGAAAATAAAAATAATCTGAATGAAAACAGAAAATGAAGATAAGCATCTATTGTATCTATTGTAAACAAATAATGCCATCACTGACCAAAAAGGCAGAATAGACCATATAAACACCATTCTAAAAGATGGTACACTTATATGACAATTCAAAAAGATTTTCTATCTTTGGAACAATGAATAGTCTTGAATAAAACCCCAAAACCCAGTTCCTAAAATGAAACTGGAATAAATACCCCAGAAAACTCCAGGTCTGAGCAGCGCTTGAGCCCCAACGGGTGACCAGCCGCACTTCACCAGTACCCAAAACATATAGGTCTGAAACACACTTCAGGAAAGTGTTAGTCTTACTGGAATAGCTGGAATATGATAGAGAGAAAAGACTTCTCACAGATGGTTTTACTCTGAATCCTATTCTGTACCCAAAGTCTAAGAAGTTTGGACCGAATAGAACCAAACAAATTTCAAAAAAGTCTTAACCTGCCCCTTACCAGCCAAGCTGGAATAAGAACCGCACCTATAAGCAAATTTGGGGAGCTGACTTTGAACTTTTAAAAGGCTTAATTGAATGAAGAAAAAAAACTTCCAATTATAAACATGTTACTTGGGGAAGAATTCAGGATTCCGTTCCTTAGTAAGAACAGAAAACTAATATAAGCTTAAAGTTTTAGTCTTAGAACTCAATCTTGAAGCCCAGAGTAACAGTTAAAGAATTGAAACCAATTATGAACCAAATAATTGATTATCTTGGAAAAAAAGAAATATGGATTTTAGAAATCAAATTAGCATTCCAAGATTGAAATCACAAAGTTCTTTTAGCTAAAATAGCTAAAGACATAGATTAAACCTCATTTGCGAAAATATTTAATAAAAAGACAACATAAATGAAATTATTAGCATGTTAATCAAGTTAAAGGACCAGTCAACACACTGGACTTGTACAATAAACAAATGCAAGATAACAAGACAAAGCAATAGCACTTAGTCCGAACTTCAAATGAGTAGTAGATTTTGTCCTTTTAACAATGCTAAACAAAACATAATCCGATAATTGATCTTAAAGTATCCAACCAGAAAGATGAAGCAATTGCAACATCAGGCAAATAAATTACAGGTCTAAGAAAAGTACCTGAAAATAATTTTCCTTAAATAAGATACAACCATCTGAAGGAAAAAAATAAATACTATTTGCTATAAGAATAATAGTATATTTAGCAGGAGTAGAGATAGGGGTCTAGTTATCAAGCCGTCAACCTCAAATACGCTGGAATTCCGCAGCGTATTTGTGGCGAGGCTGATTCGCCTTAGTTATCAAAGGCTAGAGACCGGCAAAAGTAGAATTTTGTGACGTAAACTTCGATCCGCCGGACTCAGTCCGACACAGATCGATTCTTACGTCACTCCAGATGTTGCGGCACAATCTGACTACTTTTGCTAGTTATCAAAAAACTAGCAGGTACGCTCCGCACTTTTACGGCCCAGCATACCTGGTTTTCAATCCGCCACCCTGGAGGCGGCGGATCCCATAGGAATCAATGGGAGTCTGACCATAGCGAAAGTACAAGTTCGCTGCTGCCAGACATCCCATTGATTCCTATGGGAGCTGTCTACACCTAACACCCTAACACGTACCCCGAGTCTAAACACCACTAATCTGCCCCCCCTACACCGCCGCAACTAAAGTTATTACCCCCTAAACCGCCGCTCCCGGAGTCCACCGCAAGCTACTCTATACATATTAACCCCTAAACCGCCGCTCCCGGAGCCCACGCAACTATAATATATGTATTAACCCCTAAACCGCCGCTCCCGGAGCCCACCGGCACCTACATTATACCTAGTAACCCCTATCCTGCCCCCCTATACCGCCGCCCTCTATAATAAAGTTATTAACCCCTATCCTGCCGATCTCACACCTCGCCGCAACTAAATAAATAGTTTAACCCCACCGGCACCTACATTATACCTAGTAACCCCTATCCTGCCCCCCTATACCGCCGCAATCTATATTAAATTTCTTAACCCCTATCCTGCCCCCCACTACACCGCCGCCACTGTAATAAATTTATTAACCCCTAAACCTAAGTCTAACACTAACCCTAACACCCCCCTAACTTAAATATTAATTAAATAAATCTAAATAATATTTCTCTTATTAAATAAATTAATCCTATTTAAAACTAAATACTTACCTATAAAATAAACCCTAATATAGCTACAATATAAATAATAATTACATTGTACCTATGTTAGGATTTATTTTTATTTTACAGGCAACTTTCAATTTATTTTAACTAGGTACAATAGCTATTAAATAGTTATTAACTATTTAATAGCTTACCTAGCTAAAATAAAGAGAAATTTACCTGTAAAATAAAAACTAGCCTAAATTATTCCTATTTAAAACTAAATACTTACCTGTAAAATAAACCCTAAGATAGCTACAATGTAATTAACAATTACATTGTAGCTATTTTAGGATTTATATTTATTTTACAGGTAACTTTGTATTTATTTTAGCTAGTTAGAATAGTTATTAAATAGTTATTAACTATTTAATAACTACCTAGCTAAAAGAAATACAAAATTACCTGTAAAATAAATCCTAACCTAAGTTACAATTAAACCTAACACTACACTATCATTAAATTAATTAAATAAATTAACTACAAATAACTACAATTAAATACAATTACATAAACTAACTAAAGTACAAAAAATAAAAAAGCTAAGTTACAAAAAAAAAAAAATAGGTTACAAACATTTTAAAAATATTACAATTTTAAGCTAATTACACCTAATCTAAGCCCCCTAATAAAATAACAAACCCCCCAAAATAAAAAAATGCCCTACCCTATTCTAAATTAAAAAAGTTCAAAGCTCTTTTACCTTACCAGCCCTTAAAAGGGCCTTTTGTGGGGCATGCCCCAAAGAATTCAGCTCTTTTGCCTGTAAAAGAAAAATACAACCCCCCCAACAGTAAAACCAACCACCCACATACCCCTAATCTAACCCAAACCCCCCTTAAAATAACCTAACACTAATCCCCTGAAGATCATCCTACCTTGAGTCGTCTTCACTCAGCCGGGCAGCAGATTGAGCTCGCATTCTATTGGCTGTTCCGATCAGCCAATAGAATGCGAGCTCAATCTGATTGGCTGATTGGATCAGCCAATCGGATTGAACTTGAATCTGATTGGCTGATTCAATCAGCCAATCAGATTTTTCCTACCTTAATTCCGATTGGCTGATAGAATCCTATCAGCCAATCGGAATTGAAGGGACGCCATCTTGGATGACGTCCCTTAAAGGAGCCTTCATTCGTCGGTAGTCCGTCGGTAAAGAAGGATGTTCCGCGTCGGCGGGATGAAGATTGAAGACCCGGCTTGGAAGATGACATTGCCCGGATAGAAGACTTCTTCAGCGCCTCTTGGAAGATGACATCGCCCGGATAGAAGACTTCTTCAGCGCCTCTTGGAAGATGACATCGCCCGGATAGAAGACTTCTTCAGCGCCTCTTGGAAGATGACCTCGCCCGGATAGAAGACTTCTTCAGCGCCTCTTGGAAAATGACATCGCCCGGATAGAAGACTTCTTCAGCGTCCCTTGGAGGATAACTTCTGCCGCTCCGGATGTCCTCTTCGGTTCCATCACTGCTCGGCTGAGTGAAGACGACTCAAGGTAGGATGATCTTCAGGGGATTAGTGTTAGGTTATTTTAAGGGGGGTTTGGGTTAGATTAGGGGTATGTGGGTGGTGGGTTTTAATGTTGGGGGGGGTTGTATTTTTCTTTTACAGGCAAAAGAGCTGAATTCTTTGGGGCATGCCCAACAAAAGGCCCTTTTAAGGGCTGGTAAGGTAAAAGAGCTTTGAACTTTTTTAAATTTAGAATAGGGTAGGGCATTTTTTTATTTTGGGGGGGTTTGTTATTTTATTAGGGGGCTTAGATTAGGTGTAATTAGCTTAAAATTGTTGTAATATTTTTTTAATGTTTGTAACCTATTTTTTTTTTTTGTAACTTAGCTTTTTTTATTTTTTGTACTTTAGTTAGTTTATGTAATTGTATTTAATTGTAGTTATTTGTAGTTAATTTATTTAATTTATTTAACGATAGTGTAGTGTTAGGTTTAATTGTAACTTAGGTTAGGATTTATTTTACAGGTAATTTTGTATTTCTTTTAGCTAGGTAGTTATTAAATAGTTAATAATTATTTAATAACTATTCTAACTAGCTAAAATAAGTACAAAGTTACCTGTAAAATAAATATAAACCCTAACGGCTAGATTTAGAGTTTTGTCGATAACGACCCGAAAAGCTAACGCCAGCTTTTTTCTGGCCGCACCATAAAAATAACTCTGGTATTGAGAGTCCACATAAAGGCTGCGTTAGGCTCCAAAAAAGGAGCGTAGAGCATTTTTAACGCAGCTTCAACTCTCGATACCAGAGTTGCTTGCGCAAGTGGCCAGCCTCAAAAACGTGCTTGTGCACGATTCCCCCATAGGAAACAATGGGGCTGTTTGAGCTGAAAAAAAACCTAAAACCTGCAAAAAAGCCGCGTTCAGTTCCTAACGCAGCCCCATTGTTTGCTATGCGGAAACACTTCCTACGTCTGCACCTAACACTCTAACATGTACCCCGAGTCTAAACACCCCTAACCTTACACTTATTAACCCCTAATCTGCCGCCCCCGCTATCGCTGACACCTGCATATTATTATTAACCCCTAATCTGCCGCTCCGTAAACCGCCGCTACTTACATTATCCCTATTTACCCCTAATCTGCTGCCCTAACATCGCCGACCCCTATATTATATTTATTAACCCCTAATCTGCCCCCCACAACGTCGCCTCCACCTGCCTACACTTATTAACCCCTAATCTGCCGAGCGGACCTGAGCGCTACTATAATAAAGTTATTAACCCCTAATCCGCCTCACTAACCCTATAATAAATAGTATTAACCCCTAATCTGCCCTCCCTAACATCGCCGACACCTAACTTCAATTATTAACCCCTAATCTGCCGACCGGAGCTCACCGCTATTCTAATAAATGTATTAACCCCTAAAGCTAAGTCTAACCCTAACACTAACACCCCCCCTAAGTTAAATATAATTTACATCTAACGAAATTAATTATCTCTTATTAAATAAATTATTCCTATTTAAAGCTAAATACTTACCTGTAAAATAAATCCTAATATAGCTACAATATAAATTATAATTACATTGTAGCTATTTTAGGATTAATATTTATTTTACAGGCAACTTTGTAATTATTTTAACCATGTACAATAGCTATTAAATAGTTAAGAACTATTTAATAGTTACCTAGTTAAAATAATTACAAAATTAGCTGTAAAATAAATCCTAACCTAAGTTAGAATTAAACCTAACACTATACTATCATTAAATTAATTAAATTATAATTACCTACAATTAAACCTAACACTACACTATCAATACATTAATTAAATACAATATCTACAAATAACTACAATGAAATAAACTAACTAAAGTACAAAAAATAAAAAAGAATTAAGTTACAAAAAATAAAAAAATATTTACAAACATAAGAAAAATATTACAAACAATTTTAAACTAATTACACCTACTCTAAGCCCCCTAATAAAATAACAAAGACCCCCAAAATAAAAAATGCCCTACCCTATTCTAAATTACTAAAGTTCAAAGCTCTTTTACCTTACCAGCCCTGAACAGGGCCCTTTGCGGGGCATGCCCCAAGAAGTTCAGCTCTTTTGCCTGTAAAAAAAAACATACAATACCCCCCCCCCCAACATTACAACCCAACATTACAACCCACCACCCACATACCCCTAATCTAACCCAAACCCCCCTTAAATAAACCTAACACTAAGCCCCTGAAGATCATCCTACCTTGTCTTCACCTCACCAGGTATCACCGATCTGTCCTGGCTCCAAAATCTTCATCCAACCCAAGCGGGGGCTGGCGATCCATCATCCGGTGGCTGAAGAGGTCCAGAAGAGGCTCCAAAGTCTTCATCCTATCCGGGAAGAAGAGGCGATCCAGACCGGCAACCATCTTCATCCAAGCGGCATCTTCTATCTTCATCCGATGACGAGCGGCTCCATCCTGAAGACCTCCACCGCGGACCCATCTTCTTCCGGCAACGTCCAACTGAAGAATGACGGTTCCTTTAAGGGACGTCATCCAAGATGGCGTCCCTCGAATTCCGATTGGCTGATAGGATTCTATCAGCCAATCTGAATTAAGGTAGGAATATTCTGATTGGCTGATGGAATCAGCCAATCAGAATCAAGTTCAATCCGATTGGCTGATCCAATCAGCCAATCAGATTGAGCTCGCATTCTATTGGCTGTTCCGATCAGGATTCTATCAGCCAATCGGAATTAAGGTAGAAATATTCTGATTGGCTGATGGAATCAGCCAATCAGAATCAAGTTCAATCCGATTGGCTGATCCAATCAGCCAATCAGATTGAGCTTGCATTCTATTGGCTGTTCCGATCAGCTAATAGAATGCGAGCTCAATCTGATTGGATCAGCCAATTGGATTGAACTTGATTCTGATTGGCTGATTCCATCAGCCAATCAGAATATTCCTACCTTAATTCCGATTGGCTGATAGAATCCTATCAGCCAATCGGAATTCGAGGGACGCCATCTTGGATGACGTCCCATAAAGGAACCGTCATTCTTCAGTTGGACGTCGCCGGAAGAAGATGGGTCGGCGGTGGAGGTCTTCAGGATGGAGCCGCTCGTCATCGGATGAAGATAGAAGATGCCGCTTGGATGAAGATGGTTGCCGGTCCGGATCGCCTCTTCTTCCGGATAGGATGAAGACTTTGAGCTCTTCTGGACCTCTTCAGCCACCGGATGATGGATCGCCAGCCCCCGCTTGGGTTGGATGAAGATTTTGGAGCCAGGACGGATCGGTGATTCCTGGTGAGGTGAAGACAAGGTAGGATGATCTTCAGGGGCTTAGTGTTAGGTTTATTAAGGGGGGTTTGGGTTAGATTAGGGGTATGTGGGTGGTGGGTTGTAATGTTGGGGGGGGTATTGTATGTTTTTTTTTACAGGCAAAAGAGCTGAACTTCTTGGGGCATGCCCCGCAAAGGGCCCTGTTCAGGGCTGGTAAAGTAAAAGAGCTTTGAACTTTAGTAATTTAGAATAGGGTAGGGCATTTTTTATTTTGGGGGTCTTTGTTATTTTATTAGGGGGCTTAGAGTAGGTGTAATTAGTTTAAAATTGTTGTAATATTTTTCTTATGTTTGTAAATATTTTTTTATTTTTGTAACTTAGTTCTTTTTTATTTTTTGTACTTTAGTTAGTTTATTTCATTGTAGTTATTTGTAGATATTGTATTTAATTAATTTATTGATAGTGTAGTATTAGGTTTAATTGTAGATAAATTGTAGGTATTTAATTTAATTAATTTAATGATAGTATAATGTTAGGTTTAATTCTAATTTAGGTTAGGATTTATTTTACAGTTAATTTTGTAATTTTTTTAACTAGGTAGCTATTAAATAGTTCTTAACTATTTAATAGCTATTGTACCTGGTTAAAATAATTACAAAGTTAGCTGTAAAATAAATATTTATCCTAAAATAGCTACAATTTAATTATAATTTATATTGTAGCTATATTAGGATTTATTTACAGGTAAGTATTTAGCTTTAAATAGGAATAATTTATTTAATAAGAGTTAATTTATTTCGTTAGATTAAATTTATATTTAACTTAGGGGGGGTGTTAGTGTTAGGGTTAGACTTAGCTTTAGGGTTAATACATTTATTAGAATAGCGGTGAGCTCCGGTCGGCAGATTAGGGGTTAGTAATTGAAGTTAGGTGTCCGGCGATGTTAGGGAGGGCAGATTAGGGGTTAATACTATTTATTATAGGGTTAGTGAGGGCGGATTAGGGGTTAATAACTTTATTATAGTAGCGGTTGCGGTCTGCTCGGCAGATTAGGGGTTAATAAGTGTAGGCAGGTGGAGGCGACGTTGAGGGGGGGCAGATTAGGGGGTTAATAAATATAATATAGGGGTCGGCGGTGTTAGGGGGCAGCAGATTAGGGGTACATAGCTATAATGTAGGTGGCGGCGCTTTGCGGTCGGCAGATTAGGGGTTAATTATTGTAGGTAGCTGGCGGCGACATTGTGGGTGGCAGATTAGGGGTTAATAAATATAATACAGGGGTTGACGGTGTTAGGGGCAGCAGATTAGGGTACATAAGTATAACGTAGGTGGCGGTCGGCAGATTAGGGGTTAAAAAAATTTAATTGAGTGGCGGCGATGTGGGGGGGCCTCGGTTTAGGGGTACATAGGTAGTTTATGGGTGTTAGTGTACTTTAGAGTACAGTAGTTAAGAGCTTTATAAACCGGCGTTAGCCCAGAAAGCTCTTAACTACTGACTTTTTTCTGCGGCTGGAGTTTTGTCGTTAGATTTCTAACGCTCACTTCAGACACGACTCTAAATACCGGAGTTAGAAAAATCCCATTGAAAAGATAGGATACACAAATGACGTAAGGGGATCTGCGGTATGGAAAAGTCGCGGCTGAAAAGTGAGCGTTAGACCCTTTTTTGAGTGACTCCAAATACTGGAGTTAGCCTAAAACCAGCGTTAGGAGCCTCTAACGCTGGTTTTCAAGGCTAACGCCAAACTCCAA
Source organism: Bombina bombina (assembly GCF_027579735.1). Lineage (NCBI taxonomy): Eukaryota > Metazoa > Chordata > Amphibia > Anura > Bombinatoridae > Bombina > Bombina bombina. The sequence goes on along the minus strand of NC_069499.1, from coordinate 1,517,360,954 downwards.
ATCTAGGCCTTAGATAGCTACAATGTAATTATTAAGTACATTGTAGCTATCTTAGGGTTTATTTTACAGGTAAGTATTTAGTTTTAAATAGGAATAATTTATTTAAGTATAGTGTAGAGTTAGGTGTAATTGTAACTTAGGTTAGTTTTTATTTTACAGGTTAATTTATCTTTATTTTAGCTAGGTAAGCTATTAAATAGTTAATAACTATTTAATAGCTATTGTACCTAGTTAAAATAAATTGAAATTTGCCTGTAAAATAAAAATAAATCCTAAGATAGCTACAATATAATTATATTTATATTGTAGCTATATTAGGGTTTATTTTAAAGGTAAGTATTTAGTTTTAAATAGGATTAATTTAGTTCATAATAGAAATATTATTTAGATTTATTTAATTAATATTTAAGTTAGGGGGTGTTAGGGTTAGTGTTAGACTTAGGTTTAGGGGTTAATAAATTTATTACAGTGGCGGCGGTGTAGTGGGGGGCAGGATAGGGTTAATAAATGTATTATAGGTGGCGACGGTGTAGGGGGGCAGATTAGTGGTTAATAAATTTAATATAGGTTGCGGCAGGGTCCGGGAGCGGCGGTTTAGGGGTTAAACTATTTATTTAGTTGCGGCGAGGTGCAGGATCAGCAGGATAGGGGTTAATAACTTTATTATAGAGGGCGACGGTATACGGGGGGCAGGATAGGGGGTTACTAGGTATAATGTAGGTTGCGGCGGTGTCCGTGAGCGATGGTTTAGGGGTTAATACATTTAGAAGTGTTGCGGCGGGGATCTAAGGAGCGGCGGTTTACGGGGTTAGTAACTTTATTTAGTTGCGGGGGCTCAGGGGCGCCGGTATAGGTGGTAGAACAGTGTAGTATTACGTGTGGGGTGCTTAGTGACAGGCTAGCAATAAAGCTGTCAAAAAGCCGAAGAGCAGCAAGATCGATGAGTGAAAACTCTCACAGTCCGCTGCTCATCGCCCCGTACTTGGTGCGCAGCTTTTTGACAGATTTAATTGATAACTTAGGCGTATTTTTTCAGGTCCGCGGCGGCGAAGTTAGGCGAGCCTTAGGCGGGCGTATTGGGCCGGCGAAGGCAGAAAGTTGACACGATGATAACTACCCCCCATAGCTCCATTAACTTGGGGAATCTTTCCTCAAAACTGAAAACTAACTGCCGGCAAAGAATACAATTTAAAAACCTTAAAGAAGGACCTAAAAGAAAATTCTCAGCCTATTCCATTCCCTAGTATAAGGAACTGGAAAAAAACCTCTGAAGAAACCCCAGAAGATAAATAAGCAGAATTTAAATGTTAGCTAGTCTTTAAAATCAAAAGAACTAGTTACTTCAATATCCAAAATAATCAACACCTTTTGAACAAAAGAACAAATGTACTCTATTAAAAAATAAAAAAGTAGATTTGTTAGTGTCAATATCTGATGAAGAAAAATTCTGAATGAGAAAAAACACCATCAGAGAAGGATAATTCATTATGTTGTTGGTCATTTGAAACTTCATCAACTAAAAAGAAGTTTGAAAAAGACCTAAAAATTTTATTAGAAGGCGGGATGTCAGACAAAGCCTTTTAAAATAGAATCAGAAAAATATTCTTATAAATTTCTAAGTATATCTTGTACATAAGATGTAAAAAGAATAGCAATATATAAAGCATAAATACTAAAGGATTCTGATGTAAAAGTTTTATCATGATAACTTATTACAAACCATAGTTAAGATAAACCATTCATAACATTAAAATAAATGAACTTAGCTTTGGTAGGACTGATATCAGTCAACAGGAATCCCTCAGCATTTTTGATACAGGAACAGTGTTTGAAATATCTTGCAATATGTAATAGAAAAAAACAACATATAAAGCAAAAATTATCAAATTCCTTAAATGACAGTTTTTAGGAATGGGAAAAAAATGCAAAACAAACAAGCCTCTAGTAACCAGAAGCAACTAAAAATGAAACTAAATAATGTGAAAAAAGTGGCGCTAAGTATAACACCCACATTTTTGGCGCCAAGTATGACGCCCACATCTTTGGCGCCAAGAATGACGCCCACATTTTTTGGCGCAAAAAAAACGTCTGTAACACACATGCGTCAAAAAATGACGCAACCATGAACAAACTTCCGGCGTCAACTATGGCGCCGGAAATGACAAAATTTTGCGCCAAAAAAGTTTGTGCCAAAATGACGCAATAAATTAAAGCATTTTCTGCCCTCGCGAGCCTAACAGCCCGCAAGGAACAAAGTAAATTTGAATATTTTTAAGGTAAGAAAAATATTAATTCATAAGCATTTTCCCAAAAAAATGAAACTGACAGTCTGAAAGAAGGAATACTGTATATCCTGAATCATGGCAAATATAAGGTTAAAACATATATTTAGAACTTTACATATAAAGTGCCCAACCATAGCTTAGAGTGTCATAAATAAAATAAGACTTACTTACCCTAAGACACTCATCTATATATAGTAGATAGCCAAACCAGTACTGAAACGAGAATCAGTAGAGGTAATGATATATAAGAGTATAACGTCGATCTGAAAAGGGAGGTAGGAGAAGAAATCTCTACGACCGATAACAGAGAACCTATGAAATAGATCCCCTAGAGGAAGACCATTGTATTCAAATAGGCAATACTCTCTTCACATCCCTCTGACATTCACTGCACTCTGAGAGGAAAACCGGGCTCCTGCCTGCTGCAAAGCGCATATCAACGTAGAATCTAGCACAAACTTACTTCACCACCTCCATGGGAGGCAAAGTTTGTAAAACTGAATTGTGGGTGTGGTGAGGGGTGTATTTATAGGCATTTTAAGGTTTGGGAAACTTTTTCCCTCCTGGTAGGAATGTATATCCCATACGTCACTAGCTCATGGTCTCTTGCTAATTACATGAAAGAAAAATAAAATAAAAAATGTATAAAATGCCAGGTCTAACAATAATAAACTTAATACAAGTAGAATTAAAAATGATTTTATTGTGTAATTCATGATCATCGTATCTGCACCGTAAACAACGTTAAAAAAGAGCAGTAGCGATATGGCATTTAAACTTTATATGGTTTCTATTGCATATAAAAATAATGGATAACCGATCTGATGGATTTTTGGGGACAAATGTGCAAGCGTGAATGTTATTGCTTTATGTGTAATTTCGGGTTGATAGGAAGAGATCACGCATGCACGATTGAAAGCATTAAAGTGTGCATGCGCAGTTCTACGCAATCGGCATTTAATTATATGCAAAAAAGTAAAATCCGATTGGTTAGTGGTTAGGCACAAGTACTGCCCATATTAGAGGTATTAGAGGCTGGATTACGTTACGTCATCAGCAAATAATAAAAATTTATTTTATGCCGTTATGCAGCTTCGTTTCTGGATCAAAGGAGGTCAGTTTAATATAGTTTATCTAGAGGTCTTGAAATGTGGGTTTGGTTTTTGATAGAAATGGTAAAAGTTAGAAACCCTTTAAATAAAGTAGAACTGCTAATTAAAAAGTGCAAAATAAAATAGACAATGTAATAACATTTACTCTAAATTTAAATTAAGCAGTAGATTTTTTTCTGAAAAATGTATTCTCCCCCATTTGCCGGCCCCCTGTATCATGTGATAGCCATTAGCCAATCATAGACTAGTATATGTATACACTGTGACCTTGTGCACATGCTCAGTAGGAGCTGGTGGCTGAGAAAGAATGCATATAATGGAGTAAATGGTCTTTTAAAACTGCATGCTCTTTCTCAATCATGAAGTTCAAATTTGACTTTAGTGTCCCTTTAATGCTACAAAGGACACAAACTCTCTAATTGCAGAAATAATTAGCTAAAGTAAGAGCTAAGTCTAATTAAAATGCTATAGAACATGAATACCATCAAGAAAGTTAAGTCAATTTGATAATAGTTGAAAAGTTGTTTAAAATTGCATGCTCTCTCTAAACCATGAAAGCTTAATTTTGGGCTAGATTATAAGTGGAGCACAAATTTATTGTGCGCCCGGAAATGGGCAAATGTGACAGTTTGCGGACATGGGGTAACTAACCAACAAGTGGTTGGTTATTGCTACCGTGAGCTTGCGGTAGCAATTAGTGCTCAGAAACTACACCAGAGATCAGAGAAACAGAGATCTGGTTAATTTTCTAAAAGTCAGCCAATTGGCGCTAAAATTAAATATAGTAATCTTTATTAAAAAATAAAAATGGCAACACAGACCAGCAGACTCACAAAATCTAACAGGGACCCGCTGACTGAGGTATCGCTGGAACTTGCGATCACAAACACGGAAGGGTGGAAGCTGAACATCAGTCGCATCAGAGTTCTTCTCCGCAGCTGACCTCTTAAGGCAAACCGGCCCCAGAAAGAAAGGGACAGACACTCCCCACCACCGACCTACACGGGGACCCCGATACCCACCCAGCTCGCATCAGGGTAAGACCTCTAGCAGTGCCCGCGGCAGAGCCGCGCCAAACAGGATAAGGCCTAAGTGCGACATAGCCATTCATATGCAACTCACAGGCACCACGCTTTAGCGCTCAGGGAAACCTCTCTAGCACCTAGCCTATCTCTAGGGGTTAGCTGAAGCCTTACTCCCTGTAAGCCGCAAACAGCAACGATCTTACAACGGCACAATAAGCTATATGTAAAAGAGGTAGTAAACTCACGAGTGTGAACTGTAATTAACGTACCAGCTGCAGAGACTTTGTTGGGGCAAATTATTGAGAGCTTCTCACACTAATATAAGCATTCCCATGCAAGGTCTCCTATAATACTTTTATTAAGCTCGCACTACATATCACAGGACCTAGACAATTTACCCCGGCATATAATAGAGCAATCTGAAATAGCACATACAAGAGGAGTTACAGCAGGGCCTCTCTCTATCTAATTGCCCAAATGTACAGCCATCACACAACTTGACACATTTACACTGCTTTAATACTGGAGAGTAGTGCCACACCAGAATAAACACTTCAGACTCTGCTTCATTCCATAGAAGGAAAACTGAGGAATGCCTTGTAAAAAACAAACCAAGGCTGATAAAAATACCCCCATACGTACTTTAAATAAATATTTGAAGCTAGTGGACCAACCCTGCCCCCCTCTCCCTGAATATGGAGGCCATAGGGCCAGATAACACCACGCTGCACCAGGACATTGACAATCAAGTCAACAACAGCAATACAATTACTAAAGAGGACTTAAGGCACTTGTCTTCAAAAGAAGATATCAAAAATGCTGTCCAAGAAATGTGCAACCTCTTTAACCCCTTAGTGACCAGAGCACTTTTCCATTTTCTGTCCGTTTGGGACCAAGGCTATTTTTACATTTTTGCGGTGTTTGTGTTTAGCTGTAATTTTCCTCTTGCTCAATTACTGTACCCACACATATTATATACCGTTTTTCTCGCCATTAAATGGACTTTCCAAAGATACCATTATTTTCATCATATCTTATAATTTATTATAAAAAAAATTATAAAATATGAGAAAAAGTGGAAAAAACACACTTTTTCTAACTTTGACCCCCAAAATCTGTTACACATCTACAACCACCAAAAAACACCCATGCTAAATATTTTCTAAATTTTGTCCTGAGTTTAGAAATACCCAATATTTACATGTTCTTTGCTTTTTTTACAAGTTATAGGGCCATAAATACAAGTAGCACTTTGCTATTTCCAAACCATTTTATTCAAGATTAGCGCTAGTTACATTGGGACACTGATATCTTTCAGGAATCCCTGAATATCCCTTGACATGTATATATTTTTTTTTAGAAGACATCCCAAAGTATTGATCTAGGCCAATTTTGGTATATTTCATGCCACCATTTCACCGCCAAATGCGATCAAATACAAAAAATCGTTCACTTTTTCACAAACTTTCGGTTTCTCACTGAAATTATTTACAAACAGCTTGTGCAATTATGGCATAAATGGTTGTAAAATTTTCTCTGGGATCCCCTTTGTTCAAAAATAGCAGACATATATGGCTTTGGCATTGCTTTTTGGTAATTAGAAGGCCGCTAAATGCCGCTGCGCACCACACGTGTATTATGCCCAGCAGTGCAGGGGTTAATTAGGGAGCTTGTAGGGAGCTTGTAGGGTTAATTTTAGCTTTAGTCTAGTGTAGCAGACAACCCAAAGTATTGATCTAGGCCCATTTTGGTATATTACATGCCACCATTTCACCGCCAAATGCGATCAAATAAAAAAAAAAGTTCCCTTTTTCACAAACTTTTTGTTTCTCACTGAAATTATTTACAAACAGCTTGTGCAATTATGGCATAAATGGTTGTAAATTTTTCTCTGTGATCCCCCTTTGTTCAGAAATAGCAGACACATATGGCTTTGGCGTTGCTTTTTGGTACTTAGGCCGCTAAATGCGCATCACACGTATTATGGCTAGCAGTGAAGGGGTTAATTAGGTAGCTTGTAGGGAGCTTGCAGGGTTAATTTTAGCTTTAGTGTAGAGCTTAGCCTCCCACCTGAAACATCAGACCCCCTGATCCCTCCCAAACAGCTCTCTTCCCTCCCCCACCCCACAATTGTCCCCGCCATCTTAAGTACTGGCAGAAACTCTGCCAGTACTAAAATAAAAGCTATATTTGGGCTTTTTTTTTTTTTAAAGAAAAGGCATATTTACATATGCTGCTCTGTAGGACCCCCCTTTAGCCCCCAACCTGACTGATCCCCCACCAAACAGCTCTCTAACTCTCCCCCTGTCTTAATGGCTGCCATCTTGGGTACTGGCAGCTGTCTGCCAGTACCCAGTTTCAAATAAAATTGCTTATATTTTTTCATTTTTTCCCCTTTTCTGTAGTGTAGCTCCCCTGCCCCACCAAAGACCAACCCCCCACCCCCTCCAAGAAACATTCGATTTATATATTTTTTTAAATTAACATACCCTTTTCTCAAACTTTTCACACTTTGATTTTCTGTAGTGTAGCGTTCCCACCCGCTCCCCGCCCTGTGCACGCGCCCGCCCCCCGTGCACGCGCTGCGCGCCCGTGCGCGCCCCCATCGGCCCTGCCCCCGATCCCGCCCCCCTCTACATTACCCGGCCCCATCGATGGCCGCCCACCCCGCCTCCAAGTCGGCTCCCACCCACCAACGATACCGGCCATCGATGTCCGGTGCAGAGAGGGCCACGGAGTGGCTCTCTCTGCATCGGATGGCCATCTAGCGTTATTGCAGGATGCCTCCATATCGAGGCATCACTGCAATAACCGGAAAGCAGCTGGAAGCGAGCAGCATCGCTTCCAGCTGCTTTCCACACCGAGGACGTGCAGGGTACGTCCTCAGGCGTTAACTGCCTTTTTTTTGAGGACGTACCCTGCACGTCCTCGGTCGTTAAGGGGTTAATGACCTTCGGAAAGATATCTCCATTTTAGACACCAGGGTCACTCAGGTGGAGGCTTAAACAACTAACCCAGGAGGCCTCTTCTCAGGCAATGCACAAAGAAATTAAAAGTAATACTGAGGCAATCCAACAACTGTCAGACAAAATGGAGGACCTTGACAACAGGGGCCATCGGATCAATTTAAGATTTAGGGGAGTCCATACACCCTCCTGCCATAGACGGTTACCTCCAGAGCCTATTTCACACCCTAAAAGACTCTCCGTCTGCCCCAGATATAATACTTGAATGAGCACACAGAGCTCTCCGAGCCAAGCCACCCCCCAAAGCACCTCCAAGAGACATTATTGTCCGATTTTTAAATTACAAGGACAAGGAGGAGATTCTTAGATGCGCCCGCCTCAAACACCCGGTCCAACACGCAGGTGAAGAAATTCAAATCTTCTCAGACCTGTCTCCCACTACCCTTCAGAAGAGAAGGGAGTTAGGCCACATTACAGCTAAACTGAGGGCGCATAAAATCCAATACCGCTGGGGTTTCCCGGTCTCACTAATAGCCACCCATCAGAACAAATCAGCCATATTCAGCCCAGGATCTGATGTACAAGCCTTCTACACAAACCTTTCCATTGCCGAAGAACAGCAGCAGCAGGGACATCCCTCTGGGAACATCTCCTGAACCTCTTGAATCTAGAACAGTAGCACCCCGGCCGTTTATTTTTCAGGGACTGAGATGTTCCAAGACTAACTTTCCTACAGTTGTATCCTTTTTCAATTTAGCAGGTTGTGACTGATAAGTGCAACAGACGCTCTATTCTTAAGCATCAGGCTTGCTTTATCACCAGCAACAAAAGGATATTTCACGGTACTATGCATAAGCTCCCTTGCGGGGCAGAGAAGAGGAGCAGGGTCCTTAGGTTTGTTGGATCCCCCTCTTTCAGAGGGTGACATAGACTCACGCACAGAATGTAGATGACATAAACCATCCTGACATTTCATAGGATAAGCCTGTATTACATGTCTCATAGTTTGTTGAGTTCTTTCACTTTGCTGTGATAAGATAAATATATTTTATCACAATTCGTAAAGAGGGGTGACATAGTGACCCCATAGTTGGGTTTGTTGGGGTTTTACAAAATTGAATGTTTACAGGTTTAGATTCCAGTTTATATGCCAGTTTATTTATAAAAGGTAATTGAAGGTGTCACTGTTTAACGCAAATGTCAACCTCCCCCTTACCACCTGTCCCCCCCCTCCCCCCCCATATCACCACATCGCCTCATATCACCTACACCCCACCTCCCCCCTCCCCTCCTCCAATATCCCCTCACACATTCAATAAATCACTATGCCTAATATACAATGCCTCTAGAGGAATGGTTTACCCATCCCTGGAAGACATAAACTCCCCATGAATATGTACTAGCCTGGGGGTTACTACCCCGATTGAGACTTTTTTCCCACTTTTTATATTATCCATTTGTCTGGTCATTTCCAGTAAATCGAACTTTCTTTTTTCTTATACTCTTTCTTTTTTAACTTTGCACTCCTCCTAACTATTCCCCTACACCGGGTAACTCTCTTTTCGCCCCTACTCCTCTAATTACTTTGTTCTCTCCTCTTCTAAACTCATTTTATCCTTACTTCCCTCTGCAGTCCTCCCTCTTCCTCTCTCCCCCTTTTTTTTTTTTTCTTTCTCTCTCTTAGAATGAACCGCCCGAACCAGCATATTTGGCTCGCACGACCTGACACTGACTACAGTCAACGCAAAGGGAACTGAACAACCCTGGTAAGAGGTCCATAGCCTTTAGAGCTCTTAAAAACTTATACAACCATGTCCTCTTTATCCAAGAGAAGCATTTCAGCAAGGGAAGAGAACCGAAATGGTTCAATGCACAATATCCCACAGCCCTCTTTGCCTCCGGCTCATCTAAGAAAAGTGGGGTCGGTATTCTGATACATCATTCCATCCCCATTAGGATCACACATGTTGAGAAAGACCCAGAGGGCAGATATTTAATCATCACGGGTTTCGTTATATGAACACCCTATAACTCTGGCCACTCAGTACAGCCCAAATTCTGACCAGCATACATTCATGACTAAAATCTCAAAGCTGCTTTTAGACCTTGCAAGGGGCACGGTTTTTCCTTTCCGGGGACTTTAACATAACCATGGACGCACAATTAGAAACATTGAATGGTTCGGTCAGCACTCCACCAAAAATAATCAAATCCATAAAAAACACACTATCAAGCTTACAACTTCACGACACCTGGCGTACATTACATCCTTTAAGCAAAGACTTTACTTTTTTCTCTTCTCCACACAACAAGTATTCCCGTATAGACTACCTCTACACTGACTCGAACGGCCTCGACATGGTCACTTCCTGCTCAATTGGGTCTATAACATGGTCGGACCATGATACCGTGTCATGCACGGTGCAGTGGCCAGACCTCCCCCCCATGACATACACTTGGAGACTGGATGAAACCTTGCTAAACAACCCTGTGGTAAGAGCAGACATTCAGAAGTCAATAGATGAATATTTGGTACATAACATCCCTTCACAGACATCTCCTATCACTGTCTGGGAAGCACACAAATGCGTCCTACGAGGAGAATTCCTCAAGCACAAAGCGCGCCTCAACAAACAGTATAGGCTAAAACATACCCAACTATTACAACTTATTGCAAACACAGAAGAAAGTCATAAAAGAAACCCACTAGACATAGACACCAAGAAAATACTAGAGAAGGCCAAGACTGATTTAAATGTACACCTTAGGGAGGCATATCAATGCAAGATCCTGTATGTAAAACAACAATACTATGAAGGAGGCAACAAGCCTGGCAAGTTGTTAGCTAGGGCAGGTCCGCAGAAAGCAGCTAAAAACACACGTACACTACATTCAGGAACCCCGACGGGTCAGTGTTAAAGAGTAGCAAACAAATAGCACGTTCTTTCCATTCATACTATCAATCACTATATAACATAGCCCCACCCCTCAGCGCCCGGACGACACCTCGGAGGACTTGTCCGCTAAGAATCTCCTAATTAGACCAATATTAGCAGAGCTAGACCTACCAAAGCTAGACTCCGAACAAAGAAATAACTTAGACGCGCCCATCTCCGCAGAGGAACTAGCGCAGGGCTTATCAAGGACTTCCCCGAGCGGGGAAGAGTCCGGGTCCAGATGGGTTTTCCCTTAAGTATTACAAAATTTTCAGCACCTCACTAGGACCATTATTGCTTCAGTTATTTAATAACCTGATTGAGCAGCCTCTGCTTTCCAGCACCATGCTCGAAGCGTATATTACAGTTATCCCTAAACGGGTAAACCTCCCACCTCTCTAGCTAACTTTAGCCCCATTTCGTTATTAAACTTAGATATTAAAATTTTAGCCAAAATCTTAGCCAACCGCCTTAACAAATACTTACCGCTTCTCGTATCATCTGATCAAGTGGGCTTCGTGCTGCAGAGAGGAGCGAGATAACACCAATAAGGTGATCCAGTTAATGAACTTTTCACAGGTCGAGGATGTGCCTATGGCGCTCTTCTCGACTGACGCGGAGAAGGCCTTCGACCGCGTCGATTGGTCTTTCTGTGTCAGGTCATGAGGAAATGAAATTCGGGGAGTCATTCCTTAATATGACCTTTGCGCTTTATTCGGCCCCAAACGCGCGGATCAGGATTAACAGAACATTATCGAACACATTAAAGTCGGCAACACAGAATATAAACAGGCATTATATGCAGATGATGTTCTATATACCCTAACCGACAATGACACGTCCGTACCGGAGCTTCTGAATGAGATCAAGGAATACGGAGAGTTTTCGAATTTCCACTTGAATCTATCAAAATCAGAGCTCCTTAACATTAACGCTCCCCCGCGAACAAATCCATTTCCTAGCAACAAACTATAATGTCCCCCTGGCCGTTTCCAAACTGAAATACCTGGGTACCTTTTTATCAGCAACTCAGCAGACTTGTACAAAAACAATTATCTCACATTACGCAAAGATATCATCAACGACATGTCCTCATGGAGGAATAAATCTTTATCATCGATGGGGAAAATAAGGCCTAATTAAAATGAACATATTGCCTCGTATTCTTTATATCATGCAGACTGTACCAATCCACCTGCCAGCTGAGTTCTTGCCTCACCTACAAAGATCCCTGGAACAGTTTATTTGGTCCGGGGTAAACCCAGAATCCCCAAAAAAACACTCTATCTTCCCAGAGACAGGGGAGGGTTGGGATTTCCCGACCTAGCACTATATAGAAAAGCTATTTTGCTGCAGAGACTGGCCGAGTGGTCTCATAACACAACACAAAAACAATGGGTCAGAATAGACGGCCAGATACTTCACACCAATAACGTAGCGACCCTAGCATGGATTCAAGTATCAAAGCACCCAAAACTTCTAAATAAATACCACCTAACGTCAGAAACCATACTAGAATGGGATAGATTAATTGCATCCAGCACACATATCTCATCTAGGACCTCTCCAATGATTCCAATCTTGGAAAACCTGAGATTCCATACTACAATTAAGTAAACGTATAAATACCCTCATAGCCTGAGAGCAGAGGTTCTACATTATGCACAACATGATATGCAGGAACAGTATGGAAATATCTTTCCTCTTGGTTGAGATACCATCAACTAACCCTTAATTCTAACATAGAAGACGAAGAATGGCTCAAATCGTTCAGATTGATTGAGCGTTCCTCGGTTTCAGCCTTAGTTCAAGAAATACAAATCAAATTAGTATCCAGATGGTATTATAACGAGCCAGACTCCACCAGATTTACCTTTTAGTCGAAGACACTTGTTGGAGAGGGTGCGGTGAACAGGGCACTCTTATTCATATTTGGTGGGATTGTCCTAGGCTGACAAATTATTGGGCAACAGTCCTTGGAGAAATTCCACTAAGCTAAACACACACATTCCAGTTTCCCCGAAACATCTTATTCCTCCATCTCCCTGACACCAAAAGCAGACATACACAGGCCCTTCTCCTGATTATGCTCACTGGAGCCAAGAGACTTATCCCTAGACTGTGGAAGTCTAGGGAGATTCCTAGGGTCTCCGACTGGCATATTGCTGTGGAGGAGTTACTAATCTTGGAAAAACTACATTTATCATAAAACAACCAACTGGCCATCTATGAGATGATGCTGACTGTCTGGAACCCCCCCCCCCCTACACACACCCCTTAATGGCTACATCTCACTCTCTCTGATTACCTCTTCTAGTCAGCCAAAAAGAGAAAAGGTTTGCATCTGCACTTTTTTTTTTCTGTCCCCCTCTCCCTCATCTTTTGCAAGGTCCCCCTTCTTCCTCTGTGCAACTACTTTCCTCTCCTTCCCCCCCGGTGTACTCTACTCTCCCCTTATTGTCTGTATTTTTCTTAGATTACGAAAGACTGTATAATTTGTTTCAAATAATCGATAAAACATTTTGTCATAAAACAAATATGTCCTACCTATATGTGCTCACTTACAATTTGCTAATTATACACTCAGAGCTGAGAACCCCCTCCATGGAATAACCGTGGAGGGCCCTCTTCCGTCACTAAAACTGAACTGGACTTTATCGAACTTTGCTTCAGACGGGATTTATGCTCATTTGTATTAGGGTACAAACACCCACGTTAAGTTTGTATGAATACCACTCTGTTATAATAACCATCTAATAAAGCTGGTTTATAAAAAAAAAAAATGGTAGCATCTTATTTTTTAATAAAGTAACTGCAAAAAGCAGTTATAAGGGGCTAAAAGTGGCGGCTGAGGAGTATTAGAAAAAAAAACGGCATTCTATGGGAACTGTGTGCTCCCTGTAAAATATATGTACATGAATATAGCATATATAGTTATGTATATATTCATATATAATTCATATATATTATACACATATTAACAACATAAATATTTAAAATTGCTCTGCACATTGCACGTTCCCCTTCGCTAGGCACAGCATGAGAACGAGGTTCCCTTTGGAGCCTATGGAAGCGCGCTCTCCTGAGCACAATGCTTCCGTGCAATGCAAACGTTAGGTCACGTTCGCATTGCACTTCACTTGTAATACCAGCGCACACATGCGTGCACTGGTATTACTCAGTTGAGCGCTGTAATGTCCCTTTAACTGGGCTCCACCCCTTTAGCCTTTATAACTCCACTTCCCCTTGTACACATTGCTTGATTATTTTGTGTACTCTGAGTTCCTCTCTGGCTACTCAGTCACTTTGTCTCAAGTCCTTATTTTTGTTACAATCGATATTCCTTTGATTCCTTTACTGGAACCTTTGTGGCTAATTGTAACCTCAGCCCTTTTCTATACATTGTGCTTTTCAACTACACCTTGCTCCGCTGGCTGTGGACTATTTTTGGTATAAGGATCCGGATCTACCTTACTGGCATATCCTTCTGCTCATTTCCACGCTGAGGATCACACGCTGCATACTGCTCACACAGCTCTCACCTGCACGCTTTGCTGCTCTGTTTGCTATTTCATCTCTGGAACAACCGCATCTACTTGGATACCTCCTACCTGGGTTTTGTCACGAAGTACTTTAGCTCATGTTTGGAGTATACTTGTCTCTCTCAGTGTGTTTCATATTTATCTGCTAATCCACTAACTGCATTAAGCTGCTTTCTTCAACTGTGTCTGCTTGCCTGCCTGTGTCTCACTTAACTTGCTTGTACTCCACCCTGAGACTATACTTAACATTTAACTGCAGCTTGCAAGCATTAACCTGTTACTCTCCAGTGTTGAATAAACTTGGAAGAACTCTGCTCTCTGACATAACTTTACTTATAATCAGTTTCTACCATTTATATATATATTCAAACAGTATATATATTATATATATATAATATATATAATATATATATATTATATATATATATTCCATTGCTGGTTCTTTTCTGTATTAACTGCTGTTGATTTGATTACCAATTGTTCAGGTTCATAACTTTTGGTGTTCAGTCATTTCAGCTACATTAATCTGTTTGCCAGTTTTAAGTAATTATAAACAGATTATTACATAATAATCAAGCCTAACATACAAACCAGCAAGTATGGAACCACAAGCTGTGAAAAAAGAATTAGACACATTAAATCATAAGGTGGAATACCTTGCCAGAGCTCTCACAGATTTACAAACTGAAAATACCACCTTAAGGAATTTGTTAAAGAACTGACAGTTACTAGATCCCCAGAACCACCAGAACCTCAGATTAATCCCCCAACTCTTTTCTCAGGGAAAAGGAGTGATTTCAGGGATTTTAAAAATGCTTGTTTACTGTTGTATACAATGAAACCAAAGACCTATTGTACTGAAAAAATTAAAGTTTGCAACAATCTCATATCTCACAGGTGAGCCAAGGTCCTGGGCAAATCGATTTTTTGAGTCTAATAACCCAATTTTGGATTCCTTAGATCAGTTTTTTGCAGCTATGAGTGCTCTGTATGAGGATTCTAACACCCAAATACAGGCTGAAACTAAACTAAGAGCTCTTAAACAGGGAAAAAGGCCTGTGGAAGATTTTATAACTAAATTCCAGATGTGGGCTACTGACTCACTCTGGAATGATATAACGTTAAAAAATCAATTTAGACTGGGTTTAAATGAAGCTTTAAAAGATGAGATATCTAGAGTGGAGATGCCTGATACTTTACATGGGTTAATAAAACTAGCAACAACACTTGACCGCAGAATAAGGAAAGACTATAGAAAGATACACATCAGAGACTCCACTCAAAAGATTACCTGTGACACCTACAGAAAAATCACTTAATTCTCAGACTCCTATGGAAATAGGAGTCATTAAAGGTCCCTTAACTTCTGAGGAAAAGACTAGACGACGCATAGCTAACCTCTGTTTGTACTGTGCTAGTAGAGACCATGCAGTATCATCCTGTCCTAGTTTACAACGACAGAAAAAGGGCAAGCTACTGAATATCAAATCTTCTAACTCACACATAAGACAAAAATCATTGACACTCTCTCTCTCTTTACAGTGGGACCGACAGCAAATCAAGACTGAGGCTATAGTAGATTCTGGGGCTTCTGATTGCTTTATAGACGCTACATATGTAGAGCTCAATAAAATACCGTGTGTAACTAAGCAGAATCCTGTGTTTATAAGAGTAATTGATGGTTCACTTATACATAAAGGTCCTATTACCCGACACACAGTACCTCTTTTAATTTCTACATCTGATGGGCACACAGAATATATCAGTTTTGACATAATCCCAACTGCTCTACATACAGTAATATTAGGCTATACTTGGTTATTGAAACACAACCCCAGTATCGATTGGGTAAATCCCACTATCACTTTTAATTCCTCTTATTGTAATTCAACTTGTTTCCCTCATCAGATTTTGAGCTCCAATAATACAGAAATTCCTGTTCACTATCAAGACTTACTTGATGTATTTGATTTAAAGGAGGCTGAGGTACTACCACCTCATAGGTCTTTTGATTGCCCTATAGATTTACTCCCAGGGGCTAGGGTACCTTTTGGGAGAGTTTATCCACTTTCACAGAAAGAGTTACAGTATTTACGTGAGTACCTTGATGATAATATCCGAAAAGGATTCATAGTACCCTCTACATCCCCTGCAGCTGCAGGGTTGTTTTTTGTTACTAATAAAGATAAAACCTTAAGACCTATCATTGATTATAGAGCCCTTAATGCTGTTACAGTGAAGAACCGATATCCTTTACCACTCATCCCCGAACTCCTTGAACGCCTTAATGGTGCTAATATTTTTACGAAGCTTGACTTAAAAGGTGCCTATAATCTGATACGGATCAAGGATGGGGATGAGTGGAAAACCGCATTCAGGACCAGATATGGTCTTTTTGAATATCGAGTGATGCCTTTTGGGCTCTGTAACGCTCCTGCCACCTTCCAGCATTTTATTAACGAGATATTCAGAGATTTAACAGATGTATGCGTCATAATCTATCTGGACGACATACTGATATATTCTAAAACAGTTGTTGAACACATTAAACACGTGAGATGGGTTTTAACACGTTTACGTGAACACAGACTTTTTGCAAAAGCTGAAAAGTGTCAATTCCATGTACAAAGAATAAAATTTCTAGGTTACATCATAACACCTGACAAAGTTGAAATGGACCCTGAGAAGGTATTAGCTATTGTGAATTGGCCTAGACCCACAACTTTAAGGTCTCTCCAACGATTTTTGGGTTTTACCAATTTTTATCGTAAGTTTATTCAGAACTTTTCTATGAAAGTAAAGCCACTTACATCATTAACAAAGAAAAATATAAGATTTCAATGGTCTCCAGAAGCAGAACATTCATTTAATTATCTGAAGAACTGCTTCACCACCGCTCCTATACTATGTTTACCAGACCATGCATGCCAATTTGTTGTGGAGGTAGACGCCTCTGACACTGGCATAGGAGCAGTCTTATCTCAGAGAATCAGTGACAAACATAATACCCATCCTGTAGCTTATTATTCGAGAACCTTATTACCAGCTGAAACACATTACTCTGTTGGTGATAAAGAGCTGTTAGCGATAAAGTGTGCCTTAGAAGTCTGGAGACATATTTTAGAGGGAGTTGATAAACCATTTTTAATATTTACTGACCACAAAAATCTTCAATACTTAAAACAAAATAAAACTCTATCATCCCGCCAAGTAAGATGGTCCTTGTTTCTTGATAGATTTATTTTCAAATAACTTACAGACCGGGTAGACTTAACAGTAAGGCAGATGCTTTATCCCGACAATATGACGATAAACCACTAGCAGACTGTTGTTCAAAATCATACCTAGTCACAAAATTATAGCAGCTTTGAGTACTTTAGAGCTGGACATTCTTTCAGCTTTAACAACTGATAATATACCCACACATACTGAGTTGATAAAAGAACCAACCGGTTTATATACTTTTCATAATAGATTATATGTTCCTCAGACTCTTAGGCAAAGACTCCTTAACCATTTCCATGATATCCCAATATCTGGTCATCAAGGGATCTTTAAGACGAAAGAACTCTTACAGCGAGATTTCTGGTGGCCTCACATGGGGGAAACTATTCAGAAATATATAACTACTTGTGATGTTTGCGCAAGGTATAAAACAGAGAAAAAGAAACCAATTGGTTACCTTACTCCTCTATCTATTCCTGAGGTTCCTTGGAGTGTTATTTCTATGGATTTTATTGTTGAGCTACCTAGCTCTCAGAACCACAATACCATCATGGTGGTTGTTGACCATCTGACTAAGTTAGCTCATTTTATAGCTATGAAATCTTTACCTACTGCCACCGAAACAGCTGATGCTTTCCTAAAGCATATTGTGAGGTTACATGGTTTACCACAATCCATTATCACAGACCGTGGGTCTCAGTTCACTTCCAATTTCTGGAAAGACCTCTGTAAATCACTCTCCATTCATCCGAGGTTATCAACCTCCTATCATCCCCAGACAAACGGTCTTACTGAGAGGGTCAATGGTATACTGGAACAATACCTTAGATGCTATGTTACACATCTGCAGGATGATTGGGTTGATCACCTTCCATTAGCCGAATATTCATATAACAATTCAGTTTCTAGTTCCACTAAGATGACACCATTTTATGCCACCTATGGATATCATCCACAATCTCTTAGACTCACCCAAACCAGCAGCAATACTCCTTCCGTTACTACTTATCTTACCAATCTACAAAATAGTTTGAAATTGTTGAAAGAACATTTACAGAAGGCTAAGTCTGATCAGCAATATTATTACAATGCTACTCATAGGCCGAGCCCTGATTACAAGTTGGGTGATCAGGTTTGGCTTTCCACAAAGCATCTGAAACTCTCAATACCATCCAGAAAGCTGGGCAGTCAATTTGTCGGACCCTTTCCAATCTCACGTATTCTCAATCCCTCAACTGTTGTTTTGAAACTTCCATCTACTTATGGTTTGCATCCATCATTCCATGTTTCACTTTTGAAACCCTACAGGACTAGCAATGAGTTCACCCGTGGAAAGATTCCTCCACCTCCTGTTATTCTGGATGATCATGAGGAATACGAAGTTGGTGTATACTCGACTCGAGGATATTGCGCAGGAGATTGCAGTATCTGGTCCGTTGGAAGGGCTATGGTGTGGAGGAGGATTCTTGGGTTCCTCATTCTCAGGTGCATGCCCTCTGAGGGTGGCTGCGTTCCACAAGCGCTATCCCCATAAGCCATCTTTGGCATCCCCGGAGTTGATGCCTTGAGGGGGGGGATCTGTAATGTCCCTTTAACTGGGCTCCACCCCTTTAGCCTTTATAACTCCACTTCCCCTTGTACACATTGCTTGATTATTTTGTGTACTCTGAGTTCCTCTCTGGCTACTCAGTCACTTTGTCTCAAGTCCTTATTTTTGTTACAATTGATATTCCTTTGATTCCTTTACTGGAACCTTTGTGGCTAATTGTAACCTTAGCCCTCTTCTATACATTGTGCTTTTCAACTACACCTTGCTCCGCTGGCTGTGGACTATTTTTGGTATAAGGATCCGGATCTACCTTACTGGCATATCCTTCTGCTCATTTCCACGCTGAGGATCACACGCTGCATACTGCTCACACAGCTCTCACCTGCACGCTTTGCTGCTCTGTTTGCTATTTCATCTCTGGAACAACCGCATCTACTTGGATACCTCCTACCTGGGTTTTGTCACAAAAGTACTTTAGCTCATGTTTGGAGTATACTTGTCTCTCTCAGTGTGTTTCATATTTATCTGCTAATCCACTAACTGCATTAAGCTGCTTTCTTCAACTGTGTCTGCTTGCCTGCCTGTGTCTCACTTAACTTGCTTGTACTCCACCCTGAGACTATACTTAACATTTAATTGTATTAACTGCTGTTGATTTGATTACCAATTGTTCAAGTTCATAACTTTTGGTGTTCAGTCATTTCAGCTACATTTAATCTGTTTGCCAGTTTTAAGTAATTATAAACAGATTATTACAAGCGCAAATATCGCTTTCGCAGAAACAATATTTTGTGATGAACTGATAATCTGGCCCTTTATGGGGGATACAATTTTGAGCTTGAAGGGACAGTAAAATCAAAATTAAACTTACATTTTTTGGATAGTGAGGAACTCGGAGTAGAGTCGCTGCTCCTTCGTGTAGAAAGGAGCCAGATGAGGTGGTTCGGATATCTGGTAAGGATGCCCCGTGGCCGTCTCCCTAGGGAGGTGTTCCAGGCATGTCCGGCTGGGAGAAGGCCTCGGGGAAGACCCAGGACTAGGTTGAGAGATTATAACTCCACACTGGCCTGGGAACGCCTCGGGATTCCCCAATCGGAGCTGGTTAATGTGGCCAGGGAAAGGGAAGTTTGGGGTTCCCTGCTAGAACTGCTGCCCCTACGACCCGGATGAAGATGAGTGAGTGAGTGTGTTTGGATAGTAAATTAAATTTTAAACACTTTTCCAATTTACTTCTATTATCAATTCTGCTTTGTTCTCTTGGTATAATTTGTTAAAGCGTAATCCTAGGCAAGCTCAGGAGCCTTCACATGTCTTAATCAATTTTGCAGCAGTAAAATTGTTTCTAGCAGTCTTATACGAAGTTAAAGACACTGGTGCCATAGACTGCTATAGAAATGTGCACGCTCCCAAACTCCTATCAGCCTACCTAGATTTACTCTTCAACAAAAAATACCAAAGGAACAAAGCAAATTTAATAATAGAAATTCATTTCAAAGTAGATTAAAATTCCATAAAAGTTTAATTTTAAATGTTCTGTTCCTTTAATATTTCTTTAATCAACAAATTAAAAAGATTGCCCTTATCTGCTTCCAGTAACTCGTAGTTAGATTCAAAATGCAAAGGGCTTCTATCTCCTCTTTACAGTCAGCCAGCTTCCTTTACCCTATTCAGGATACCACTGTCCTTAGCTCACTTATGCCCCGGGTCATCATTTAAGTCATACCGTCTATCACCAGAGATAAATCATTAGAGGGAAAGCTCACTCATTTTCTAATATAAGCAACAGCACGCACATCAGCGTAGGATTACTAACTGAAGTCAGAATTATTCAGGTAGCATCTAAATGTTCAGCATGTTTATCAGCTGACACTTAAACCTCTGGCTCCCAGCAAGACATACAAAAAATATTTTTCCAATCTTGCATTTTTTAAATAATTTTTATTTAGAACATTTCTACTATTATATACAATGTTATGCATCCTAAAAAATAGATACTTGTCATAAGTTATGGGATAAAAAAGCATACGTTATTGTTATTTTTCTCGTACTCAGATAAAACAGAAATTGTTTCATAAAACATAGGCAATGGTGGCAAAATATCCTGGTTACCTACCAGAAAGCTCCGTACTAAATGATGTCACTGCTAGCTCAAATAGGAAGAGAAAATATAAAAAATAATTAAAGGAAAATTAAACCCAATTTTTTTTTTTTATGATTCTGACATTTAATTTTTTTTTTTCTAACTTACTTTTATTATCAAATTTATCTTTTGTTGAAATGCAGGTAGGTGGGTTTAGGAGCGTGCAAGGGTTTGGAGCACTATATGGAAGCAGTTTTGCAAGAATACTTTCAAAAAAGTTATACATTTTCAAGAGCACTAGATGGCAGCAGTGTTTGCTGCCATGTAATGATCTCTACAGATGCATGCTACCTACATAAGCATGCTCTTCAACAAAGAATAGCATGAGAATTAAATTTTTTTTAAAATGGTGCCCTTACTGAATCATGAATTATTGGGATTTATGTCCCTTTAAGGAACTATTTCTAGAGGGCCATGCGTAATGAAAGCCAACATCATTTTTATCAGAAAATTTACTTGAAGCCTTCATACAGTTAAAGGCTTAGATTCAATAAAAGCCATTTGTGAAATATTATATTGTGAAAAATATCTTGCTGTAACATTGTAACTTGAAAGTTGTGTCATCAAAAAAGATTTGTACTGCCCCATCTTACAGCAGCAACTTGTAATTTAAAGGGATACTGAACCCATTTTTTTTCTTTCATGATTTAGATAGAGCATGCGATTTTAAGCAACTTTATAATTTATTCTATTATCAATTTGTCTTTGTTCTCTTAGTATTTTTATTTGAAAAAGGAATGTAAGTTTATGAGCAGGCCCATCTTTGGTTCAGCACCTGGGTAGCGCTCGCTGATTGGTGGCTAAATGCTAACATATACAAAAAAGAAGTAAAAAAGTTAGAGGATAAGGAATAATAAAAACTAGACGACCTTGTTACTTTGAAATAGTGAGACAAGATACTTCACTGGAGAAATCTCAACTATGCCTCCAAAACGTCCTGAAAAGTCAACAGCCAGAAAAACCTTGAGACATCTCTTGTTATATCCAGCAAGACTACTTTACTATATCAAAAACAGAAATTCTGTTTTACAATGACAAATGTTATATGTTTTTCTCGCTGCTAGCGGCTCATGTATGATAAGTTATGGTATAAGCTAATGAGGGATGCAATTTTATTAAATCTGGAACCAAGCTTGCAAGAGATGTGTTACAGACGAATATCAGGAACAGGCCCGAGGTCGTCACCAAATGAACAGCACCAAATGCCTACCAGAAGAATAATCAGCAGCCAATCCAGAGTATCAATTAGTAGCCAAAGACACAGCAGAAGAAGCAGGCAAAAGAATAGTCAAATGTTCTGTTCAAATAATAAGCTACCAGTTTATTAGTACATATTTCAAAGCACAAGCAGGGAGGATAAACCAGGACATAAGCAGGGGTCAGAATGCAGCTCAGGGACAAAAATGTCAGGACTACCATATGAATAACCAAGCAGCAAATGATGTTAACAGGAACCGTGTAACACTGAGAATGTGTGTGGCTTTCAGTAACTTAAAAAATATACACAAATATCAGGTATATACTTTTAAATGTGCTGTAATATGAGGTGTTTGGAGAGAAATACCTTAACTGTGTTGTTATTCTAGTGAGTGATGCCCATAGAATTTGGCAAGGAGTTCACGGTTTGCTAGAAAGTAAATGTAGAAGAATTCTAAAAGTTAAAAGGATGGTCTACTCCAAAATTGTTATTGTTTAAGAAGATAGATAATCCCTTACTTAATTACCCATTCGCCAGTTTTGCACAACCAACATGGTTATATTAATATGCTTTTTACCTCTCTGATTAACTTGTATCTACGCCTCTCTGCAGACTGAACCCTTATCTCAGTGCTATTTACAGACTTGTATTTTAGGTAACAGATTATTATAGCCTATGGTGAATAAATAATCTTGATTTTATTAAAGACAGGAGGCGAATATTTTGCATCAAATCTTTACTGAATCCAAACAGCAGCAAAGAAAACTAAAAAAATAAATAAATTATAATAACATAGTAACAAGACTGCACCAATCAGCACAGAGCAACCTAATAAACTGTAATGAACAAGTCCAGCACTTCCTCTTTTCTTTGATCATAAGACAGCGGAACCAGTCATTAAGAAAACAAACTCCAAAATATCCATCCTAGACCAAAATGCAACAGCGATACCCATGAACGGAGAAACAACAGATGACCTGGTCCGTAGATAAGGGAGAACATAAAATCCACAGAGTCATTATCCGCAAGAAGATCAGCAAGAAAAATGTTTTTTTTTTTCTTTTTATTTGCTGCAGCGCCCTGCAATGTATTTCTAATGCTTCAGGTAACAGGAAGCCACAGTGTGCAGCCGCACGATACTTTCTCCTTGAAGGCGCCTAACCTAAACAGTGTGAAGCAGAGGCGTAGCACAATTTATTGGTCGGTTTCTGCAACCCGTCTGTTGCAGGAATGTGGTGACGTCACGGTCGCACATTCCGATAGGCAGCAGACAGAGACAGCTGTAAAAGGCAGCACATGCGCAACCAAGCTAAGTTCATGGATTTGCCGGTGTTCTATCATTCCAGCTAATTCATCAGACTACGCTAGTCTGATGAATTCGCTAGAATGATTGATAGAACACCGGCGGCCGGGACAAAATGGAAAAATGGGAGGGACACTGGGACAGGGGCTCAAAACAGGTATAATCCCGGTAAAAACGGGACGTATGGTAAGCCTATATATTTATATACATATATATATATAATTTATATATACACACACATATTCAACTACATACAGATTTCTGCAGGCTTTTAAAAAGGTTAATACTGGATCCTTAGATAAGCATCTGAGTCTATAATACTTTACAATCTATAACAAGAAATACTTTTTAATTCTGTCAGACCCAGAGGGCCATCAAACCTGGGTCTAAGAAGTGAAAGGGCTTAGATTAAATCAGTCTAAAAATCCCCTATATGAAAGCTATGGAAGGCAAGGAATAAAGTTTTTCATATCATTAAGAGAGATTGTTATATAAATAGATAGGTCACTCAGATGGTGCTGCCAGGGGCTGCTAGAAAAGGAGTGACCCGGCCCTAAAATTACTATATATAATCTTAGACCATAAGGCTGACATCATACTAAGATAATACAAGATCCTAGTATGAATAAAAAGGGCCTAAAACACTACCGCCAAGCTGCCAAATAAGTTCTATAAAAAATTAAAAAATTTAGCCTGGCTACTGGCCACACACTCTGCACACTTTACTAAATAAAGCTTTGCAAGAAAAGAAATAATATACAAACATCATGCAGGCAAGCAGGCTGTAAACCTATTGCCTGTTCCAATATAAGACAAACAATTACATATAAGATAAGAATATGAATCATAAAGGGATAAGAATATAAAGAACTTAGGAAAGAACCCATATATAATAGTTTTACAGAAAAGTCTAAAACAAGATAAACAGAATAGACTAAAGAACCTAGGAAAGAAACCTATATAATGGTTTATAGTATATTCTAAAACACAGATAAACAGATTATTGATCTTAAGCAAAGATAATCAAAATACATTACAATTTGAGGGAAAAAATGAATACATGACCTGCTGTCTGGAAGCAGCAAAGAAAAGAGGAAGTGCTGGATTTGTTCATTACAGTTTATTAGGCTGCTATGTGCTGATTGGTGCAGTCTTGTTACTATGTTATTATTTTTTTCTCTTTATGTTTTCATTGCTGCTGTTTGGATTCAGTAAAGATTTGATGCAAAATATGAAGCCTCCTGTCTTGTCAAAAAACATTAGCGCTGAACGAGCAGTGTCTTGCTTTGAAAAGCTATAAACGAGCACACATGAACGAGCAGTGTCTTGCTTTGAAAAGCTATAAAAATGCACTGAGATAAAGGCAGACTGCAGGGCCTTAGAAACAGACAAACATTTTAGAGGTTACATAGTTATAAAGTAAATATAACAATGTTGGTTGTGCAAAGCTGGGGAATATTTAGTAATGGCTTTATCTCTTTAAACAATATTTTAGAGTAGACTCACTGTCCCTTTAAATTTGATTTGTTGAACATACATTACTGGAAAAACCTACATATATATTAAAAAACAAATAAAATACATTTAGACACACATAAATTACTCACACAAGTAACATATAACACACACAGAAACTCACACTCAAAAATATGTATACACTCTTCAAACTGGAACCCAGTAAGAACTAGGCACCTGCACAGCAGAAAGGTCAGTCAGCTGTAAGCCTGTTAGTTGTAAGCCTAAAAAGCCCATTGACAGAAGCAGATGTGTCTAGCAATGATATAACTTACAGGGAGTGCAGAATTATTAGGCAAATGAGTATTTTGACCACATCATCCTCTTTATGCATGTTGTCTTACTCCAAGCTGTATAGGCTCAAAAGCCTACTACCAATTAAGCATATTAGGTGATGTGCATCTCTGTAATGAGAAGGGGTGTGGTCTAATGACATCAACACCCTATATCAGGTTTGCATAATTATTAGGCAACTTCCTTTCCTTTGGCAAAATGGGTCAAAAGAAGGACTTGACAGGCTCAGAAAAGTAAAAAATAGTGAGATATCTTGCAGAGGGATGCAGCACTCTTAAAATTGCAAAGCTTCTGAAGCGTGATCATCGAACAATCAAGCGTTTCATTCAAAATAGTCAACAGGGTCGCAAGAAGCGTGTGGAAAAACCAAGGCGCAAAATAACTGCCCATGAACTGAGAAAAGTCAAGCGTGCAGCTGCCAAGATGCCACTTGCCACCAGTTTGGCCATATTTCAGAGCTGCAACATTACTGGAGTGCCCAAAAGCACAAGTTGTGCAATACTCAGAGACATGGCCAAGGTAAGAAAGGCTGAAAGACGACCACCACTGAACAAGACACACAAGCTGAAACGTCAAGACTGGGCCAAGAAATATCTCAAGACTGATTTTTCTAAGGTTTTATGGACTGATGAAATGAGAGTGAGTCTTGATGGGCCAGATGGATGAGCCCGTGGCTGGATTGGTAAAGGGCAGAGAGCTCCAGTCCGACTCAGACGCCAGCAAGGTGGAGGTGGAGTACTGGTTTGGGCTGGTATCATCAAAGATGAGCTTGTGGGGCCTTTTCGGGTTGAGGATGGAGTCAAGCTCAACTCCCAGTCCTACTGCCAGTTTCTGGAAGACACCTTCTTCAAGCAGTGGTACAGGAAGAAGTCTGCATCATCAAGAAAAACATGATTTTCATGCAGGACAATGCTCCATCACACGCGTCCAAGTACTCCACAGCGTGGCTGGCAAGAAAGGGTATAAAAGAAGAAAATCTAATGACATGGCCTCCTTGTTCACCTGATCTGAACCCCATTGAGAACCTGTGGTCCATCATCAAATGTGAGATTTACAAGGAGGGAAAACAGTACACCTCTCTGAACAGTGTCTGGGAGGCTGTGGTTGCTGCTGCACGCAATGTTGATGGTGAACAGATAAAAACACTGACAGAATCCATGGATGGCAGGCTTTTGAGTGTCCTTGCAAAGAAAGGTGGCTATATTGGTCACTGATTTGTTTTTGTTTTGTTTTTGAATGTCAGAAATGTATATTTGTGAATGTTGAGATGTTATATTGGTTTCACTAGTAAAAATAAATAATTGAAATGGGTATATATTTGTTTTTTGTTAAGTTGCCTAATAATTATGCACAGTAATAGTCACCTGCACACACAGATATCCCCCTAAAATAGCTATAACTAAACACAAACTAAAAACTACTTCTTCCAAAACTATTCAGCTTTGATATTAATGAGTTTTTTGGGTTCATTGAGAACATGGTTGTTGTTCAATAATAAAATTAATCCTCAAAAATACAACTTGCCTACTAATTCTGCACTCCCTGTAGAGGTGCTACTTATTTGAGAACCTCTCCAATGATCTGGTCACTGGTTTTCAGACAAAGTCTGTTGATCACAGTAAGATGTACTAATTCAAGCAAGTTAGGGAAGGTTGTAGTTAGAATTAATTGAGGCTGCATGCCAGATGCAGTTAGGGATAATTGTATCTAAGTTCCAGGGGCCTGATCCGATATAAAGCGTCGCCTGCAAAAGCCGGCGACGCCAAATTCTGCACTGGTTTGGTATCCTATATACGGCGTAACATAGAAGTTACGCTCACATATTTTTGCCTTCGCCCGTAGTTTTTTGCCCCATAGACTGACATACACAACACGCGCAGTTTGGTATCCAATATACAGCGTAAGGACGCCACAAAATGCAGGCGTAGCAAGCCTTTCGCTGAGTTTTGGAGCACCGTAACTCCCTAAACCTAACACCTAACGCATGCGCAATGTCTATCTACCTGTCAACCGCAATACCTAATAAAGTGTTTAACCCTTAAACCGCCGCTCCCGGACCCCGCCTCCACCTACATTAAATGTATTACCCCCTTATCTGATCCCCCTACACCGCCGCCACCTATATTTAATATATCACCCCTAATCTGATCCCCCTACACCTCCGCCACCTATATTAAATATATTAACCCCTAATCTGATCCCCCTACACCGCCGCCACCTATATTAAATATATTAACCCCTAAACCTAAGTCTAACCCTAACACCCCCTAACTTAATTATTATTTAAATAAATCTAAATAATATTAATAATATTAACTAAATTATTCCTATTTAAAACTAAATACTTACCTATAAAATAAACCCTAAGATAGCTACAATATAATTAATACAGGGAGTGCAGAATTATTAGGCAAATGAGTATTTTGACCACATCATCCTCTTTATGCATGTTGTCTTACTCCAAGCTGTATAGGCTCGAACGCCTACTACCAATTAAGCATATTAGGTGATGTCCATCTCTGTAATGAGAAGGGGTGTGGTCTAATGACATCAACACCCTATATCAGGTGTGCATAATTATTAGGCAACTTCCTTTCCTTTGGCAAAATGGGTCAAAAGAAGGACTTGACAGGCTCAGAAAAGTCAAAAATAGTGAGATATCTTGCAGAGGGATGCAGCACTCTTAAAATTGCAAAGCTTCTGAAGCGTGATCATCGAAAAATCAAGCGTTTCATTCAAAATAGTCAACAGGGTCGCAAGAAGCGTGTGGAAAAACCAAGGCGCAAAATAACTGCCCATGAACTGAGAAAAGTCAAGCGTGCAGCTGCCAAGATGCCACTTGCCACCAGTTTGGCCATATTTCAGAGCTGCAACATCACTGGAGTGCCCAAAAGCACAAGGTGTGCAATACTCAGAGACATGGCCAAGGTAAGAAAGGCTGAAAGATGACCACCACTGAACAAGACACACAAGCTGAAACGTCAAGACTGGGCCAAGAAATATCTCAAGACTGATTTTTCTAAGGTTTTATGGACTGATGAAATGAGAGTGAGTCTTGATGGGCCAGATGGATGGGCCCGTGGCTGGATTGGTAAAGGGCAGAGAGCTCCAGTCCGACTCAGACGCCAGCAAGGTGGAGGTGGAGTACTGGTTTGGGCTGGTATCATCAAAGATGAGCTTGTGGGGTCTTTTCGGGTTGAGGATGGAGTCAAGCTCAACTCCCAGTCCTACTGCCAGTTTCTGGAAGACACCTTCTTCAAGCAGTGGTACAGGAAGAAGTCTGCATCCTTCAAGAAAAACATGATTTTCATGCAGGACAATGCTCCATCACACGCGTCCAAGTACTCCACAGCGTGGCTGGCAAGAAAGGGTATAAAAGAAGAAAATCTAATGACATGGCTCACCTGATCTGAACCCATTGAGAACCTGTGGTCCATCATCAAATGTGAGATTTACAAGGAGGGAAAACAGTACACCTCTCTGAACAGTGTCTGGGAGGCTGTGGTTGCTGCTGCACGCAATGTTGATGGTGAACAGATCAAAACACTGACAGAATCCATGGATGGCAGGCTTTTGAGTGTCCTTGCAAAGAAAGGTGGCTATATTGGTCACTGATTTGTTTTTGTTTTGTTTTTGAATGTCAGAAATGTATATTTGTGAATGTTGACATGTTATATTGGTTTCACTGGTAAAAATAAATAATTGAAATGGGTATATATTGTTTTTTGTTAAGTTGCCTAATAATTATGCACAGTAATAGTCACCTGCACACACAGATATCCCCCTAAAATAGCTATAACGTTTTGGGTTCATTGAGAACATGGTTGTTGTTCAATAATAAAATTAATCCTCAAAAAGACAACTTGCCTAATAATTCTGCACTCCCTGTAATTACATTGTAGCTATTTAAGGGTTTATATTTATTTTACAGTTAACTTTGTATTTATTTTAACTAGGTAAATAGCTATTAAATAGTTAATAACTATTTAATAGCTACCTAGTTAAAATAATTACAAAATTACCTGTAAAATAAATCCTAACTTAAAGGGACAGTAAACCTAAAAAATAATGTTAGAGAATTCTGCACATAGTGCAGAATTATATAACATTATTTAGGTGCTATAGCTATAAAACCCTTTTTTCACTTTTAATATTTAAAAAACATACCGCTTTTACAGACCCGCTCTCTCTGAGCGGGTCTGTTTTTTTTAGTCAGCGCATCGGGCCAGCTGTATAGTCACAGCCCGGCTCGACCGCGCCATAGCATTAAGTAAAGCTCGCTCCTGCTGTCAGACAGAGCAGGAGCGAGCTGCACTTAGTCTTATGACTATACAGCTGGCCCGATGCGCTGACTAAAAAAAACAGACCCGCTCAGCAGAGAGGCGGGTCTGTAAAAGCGGTATGTTTTTTAAATATTAAAAGTGAAAAAAGGGTTTTATAGCTATAGCACCTAAATAATGTTATATAATTCTGCACTATGTGATTGGCTGATTTGAATTTGAAGGCTCAAATCAGCCAATAGGAATTCAAGGAACGCCATTTTTAATCGCGTACCTTGAATTCCTATTCAGTGTACGGCAGAGATCGTATGAAGAGGATCCTCCACGCTCCATGGTTCCGCGGTCTTCAGTTCCAGCATGGCTGATCTTCAGTTCCAGCGTGGCCGGTCTTCAGTTACAGAGTCGACGGTCTTCAGCTCCACGGTCATCGGTCTTCAACTCCTCCGCTCCGGCTGGTTCCTGGAAGAAGAAGAGGTCGCCGCTTGGAAGAAGACTTCACCGCCTGGAACAGGACCTTCTCTGCCGGTCTTCAGGACAGGTAAGGACCACTTAGGGGTTAGACTTAGGTTTTTTTAAGGGGGGATCGGGTGGGTTTTAGAGTAGGGGTGTGTGGGTGGTGGGTTGTAAAAGGGGGGGATTGTTCTTTCTTTTACAGGTAAAAGAGCTGATTACTTTGGGGCAATGCCCGCAAAAGGTCCTTTTAAGGGCTTGTAATAGAGCTGATTACTTTTGTAATTTAGTTTAGGGTAGGGAAATTTTATTATTTTGGGGGGCTTTTTTATTTTATTAGGGGGCTTAGATTAGGTTAATTAGCTTAACATTCTTGTAATATTTTTTAATTTTTTTAATTTAGTGTTTGTTTTTTTTGTAATATAGTTTAGTTTATTTAATTGTATTTTAGTTTAGATAATTGTAGTTTATTTAATTAATTTATTGATAGTGTAGTGTTAGGTGTATTTGTAACTTAGGTTAGGATTTATTTTACAGGTAATTTTGTAATTATTTTAACTAGGTAGCTATTAAATAGTTATTAACTATTTAATAGCTATTGTACCTAGTTAAAATAAGTACAAAGTTACCTGTAAAATAAATATAAACCCTAAAATAGCTACAATGTAATTATTAATTATATTGTAGCTATCTTAGGGTTTATTTTATAGGTAAGTATTTAGTTTTAAATAGGAATAATTTAGTTAATAATATTAATATTATTTAGATTTATTTAAATAATAATTAAGTTAGGGGGTGTTAGGGTTAGACTTAGGTTTAGGGGGTAATATATTTAATATAGGTGGTAGCAGTGTAGGGGGATCAGATTAGGGGTTAATATATTTAATATAGGTGGCGGCGGTGTAGGGGGATCAGATTAGGGGTTAATTTATTTAATATAGGTTGCGGCGGTGTAGGGGGATCAGATTAGGGGTTAATATATTTAATATAGGTGGCGGCGGTGTAGGGGGATCAGATTAGGGGTTAATATATTTAATATAGGTGGCGGCGGTGTAGGGGGATCAGATTAGGGGTTAATATATTTAATATAGGTGGCGACGTTGTAGGGGGATCAGATTAGGGATTAATATATTTAATATAGGTGGCGGCGGTGTAGGGGGATCAGATTAGGGGTTAATATATTTAATATAGGTGGCGACGTTGTAGGGGGATCAGATTACGGATTAATATATTTAATATAGGTGGCGGCGGTGTAGGGGGATCAGATTAGGGGATAATATATTTAATATAGGTGGCGGCGGTGTAGGGGGATCAGATTAGGGGGTAATATATTTAATATAGGTGGCGGCAGTGTAGGGGGATCAGATTAGGGGGTAATACATATAATGTAGGTGGCATCGGTGTAGGGGGATCAGATTAGGGGGTAATACATTTAATGTAGGTGGCGGCGGGGTCCGGGAGCGGCGGTTTAGGGTTTAAACACTTTATTAGGTATTGCGGTGGGGGATTGCGGTTGACAGGTATATAGACATTGCGCATGCATTAGGTGTTAGGTTTTATTTTGCAGGCAGTTTAGGGAGTTACGGTGCTCCAAAACTCAGCGTAAGGCTTGCTATGCCTGCATTTTGTGGCGAGGTGAAAATGGAGTAAGATTTCTCCATTTTCGCCACGTAAGTCCTTACGCTGTATATTGGATACCAAACTGCACCTGTTGTGTATGTCAGTCTATGGGGCAAAAAACTACGGGCGAAGGAAGAAATATACAAGCGTAACTTCTATGTTACGCCGTATATAGGATACCAAACCAGCGCAGAATTTGGCGTCGCCGGCTTTTGCGGGCGACGCTGCATATCGGATTGGGCCCCTAGTACAGGAGTTTTGCTACTCAGCCAGAATGCAGTCCTTGTTATGCAAGTGGGCACCTTCTCTTCCGCATAAATTGACATTCAATGCACTTGTTTGTCCATTACATCCAATTTAGACAGTGTGCTGCAGAATGTATTGAATTTTAGGCAGGTATTTATGTAGGTTACCAACAGGGAATGCATTTTAGCAGTGACATGCAAGAACACAAGCTAGGGGAAGTGAATCCAAAAGATATTCAGCATCACATTAGCATTGTCACTAAAAATACTTGCAACATAAATATATTACACTTCTGGTAGTCAATGGGTTATCTGTTAAAGCTTGACTACATGATTGTGTCACCAACTGTTTGCTGCCTGCTTCATGCTCAATCCGTGTACAATTAATATTCTGTTTAAACATAAAACAGCTAAGTATACAATTATATAGACAAATAAATATATAATGTTTTCAGTAACATTTGCTTTTGTGTAAATTAATACGCCAATTTAACCTATAAATTAATAAAAAAGTAACCGGATGAAAAATCTGATTAAAGTAATTGGTTCCTAGTTAAAACAAGTATTAACCTGCAACATCATACACAACAACTATTTCACTCATCACTGCACCAAACACGGAAGTAAACCTTGTCTGCGATTGGCTTGCTGATAGTTCGGAAAGCGCTGATTGGATAACGCGCGTTCTATCGGTGACGTTTACAGTGTCCTGTCAGCAGTTGCTCTTTGGGTTAACCTGTGGTTATGGAGCTGCGCTTTTCTGATGACCAATTTCAGGGGGCCTGGAGTGAATTGGACGAACCGGTGTTACCGGAACCATGGCAGTTATTCACTGAAACGATGGGGATAAAGATTTACCGGCTATACGATGAGGTACATACTTTACCCAGTTTACGCTTTAACAGTTCATTGATAAAAATAATAATAATTATAAACAGTCTCATAAAATACAGAAGTCATCTGCAGTATGTTACAGTGACAGTTACAAACAACGTGACAAATATTTAAATAAACTTTAATTCTACATATAATAATTTTGCTGATCCATTACAGCAAAATAAATGTTATGTGGATTATTTTGGTGTTTACTATTTACTATTCATATTCTAATGGAATGTAGAAATAAACCATATAATGCAAATAGGTATCTATTGCGTCAGTTAATTTATTCTTATGGACTTAAAGGGACAGTACACGGATAAAAGCTCTTCAATATATAAAGTGTAAATGAATGCACTTGCTACAAGATAAATTTACACCCCCCCCAAAAAAACAAAAAACAAACAAAACAAAAACAAAACTCCCACTGCTAATATTTAGGGAAAAAAGAGTGGCAGGGGTGTATGGCCAGTGATACATTTATTACTTGTAATAAGTATTTTAATAACTTATTATGAACACACTTTGCACATCACAGGTTTTTCCATTGAGCATTTACTGTCCCTTTAATTCTATAGATGATACAAATTTATTTGAGATTATAGTTTATTATCATTCATTTTAACCACCTGAACATTATTTTTAAAGTGTTATAGAGTCCATTTTAGCTGCTAAGGTATAAACTTTATGTAAATACTTTAGGCTAGATTATGAGTGGAGCGCAAACATTTGCACGCAAGCAATATCAGGTTTTCGTCTTCGCGTGCAGGTTAAATTGTGCTGGTATTACAAGTTGAAAGTAAACGCGATCGCTTGAGTGCAATACAAGTTAGCACGTCCTCAGAGCTGTGGTTAACTGTTTTGCAAAACAAAAAAGTCTCACAAAACAAATCAACAATACATTATAAAGTAAGTTACACTCATAATAAAATTATCTAATAAATTTGTTTTCTAAAAAAATATTGCATAAAAAAGTTATAAAGGCTCAAACATTATATGAAATCTCAGGTGTTAGAAAAAAAAAGGCAGCCAAAGGACTTTAACATTGAGATACATACATATACATATCTAAAGATGTATATGTATGCATAAATGTTGATGTATATGTATGTATATATAGATGTCTACATCTATACATATGTATTTATATGTGTATCTACACATAAACACATAAATACATATGTATACATATATGCGCATTGGAGCCCTTTGCAGTTAAGTAGATGAAAGCATGTAAAATTATATTTATGCAATATTCATTTTTAATAAAGTGTTATGCTGTGTATTTACTGTAAATATTCCATATTTCTATGTTCTGGTATTCAAATTAGCGCTCAGTGCGGTCCCAGCGTTCAGCTCACATTCAGTGCCACACTATAACTAAAGAGCTTTATTAGCGGTATATAGTTATTCAGTTATTACTGAGCGCTAATTTGAATACCAGCTTCAATTTACACACGAGCACAAACAGATACTGAGTCTGCTTGTGAACTCCTAACAATATCGCTACTATCTAATAACTTGGCTGCTACTTTTATAGATATAGGTGCATGGGACACTGTTACTAGATTACCTGTAACATAAGCACAGCAATTATATTTAGTTGAACAAAGATTATAATATATCTATTACGATAATTACAAACCAACACATACTGGTACATTATTATGGTTTATAAGATCTAACTATACCAGTAGAATTTAAAGCTACATGCTGGAGATTATTTTACTTGGTTTATTCTCATAAACCTACTCTCTTGTGGTCTGTAATTAATCCATTATAATTGATGTCTTCAGCGCAAATATCTTACATATACTACTGTGCAGCAAACTTGTAATAATTATTGTAGCACATAATATTAAGTATCCACACAACTGTATTTTACTGGGTAAACGATATGTTACATATGAATTACCTATTTAACTTATAACAAGTTATCCCAGACAGATATACTTAGGCTTGTCAGAAGAATTTCTCTAAAACAAGAAACAATAACTGATACTATTACACTCAAGTCACATTCAAATCTAAATTAGGGATCAGAATAAGATCTTTAAAACAAGATACAAGAGCTGATACTATTATACTCAGGTTACATTTGAATCCATACTATGGATCAAGTATAAAAACAATCACAAGGTGATATATGTAATTTGGATGATCTGAAATCTTCAACATCCAATATCAATCCAAGTATAACACAAAGACGATACTACATGTATTAATAAAGTGAAACCATAATATTACAAGTATTATTTCTCCACTGTATACTGTGTATTATCACTTTCATATCTAACTCAAAGTATAATATTATATTTGATATCAAGATTGCTGACCTACCATTTATGATTAACTCTAGCCTTATTAATATAAGGTTGACAATATTGTCCACCAAGTCCAAATACATGGGATTCTTTGTTACTCCAGTAATACATTTGGTTGATACATAGATATCCATAGCTGGATACTGAGACACAAATCCTCTTTATTAACCATTTAATTTGGCAAGAGGAGGTTCCCATTGTGGTCTGAGAGGCAGTATCCCGCCTATACATTTTCCTACAATTATTTTTGACATATCAAAGGCTTATTCAAAATCAAGGAAAAGGCCTACAGTTCTTTGGTTGTTTTTAATTTGAGATTGCTATTTTAAATTATTGTAATAAAAGTTATATTTTATCATTCCCGATTTCTCCACTCAAAGTCGAGGCACAGAGTGCTATACGTGCAGTCTTTTGTGAGGCTTTTCCTCTAATTTTGTCCAGTATATTACATACTGCACAGCACCACCTTTTTGTCTTAATAATTATTCACAACATAAACACGGTTCTATGTCAGCTTATATATAAAAATAGAAAAGGTTGCCGAAGTGGTGCCACTGTATTCGTGTTGTGGTCAATAAATAGAAATATGTATTTATAAATAAATAGATCATATTCTGCCTATGTGCGGAACATTGGAATGTGAATATTCATATTTTCACGTCGGGTTAGCCCACATAAGAATATGCCATGGGTTTGCGTGCGAGTTGGGTGTTAGTTTTCCCCCCAACTTCTATAGGGGGAATAGGTTAGGCTTTTTGCGCGTGTCGAGTTAGCATGAGAGCGATAACTTTTTACTTTTAACTGATAAAATAGAGCGCCACCCGACGCTCACAAAAAGTTTACTTCAAGCGCAATTAGCACTCTAGCGAAAGCGTTCAATAGCGATTCACTCGTAATCTGGCCCTGAAAGGGGTAAAAATACTTTCATCACACAATTTAAAGGGACATTAAACATTGAAAACAAGAACCCCCTTTTGTTTAATAAACCCTGTATCAGTATGTATGAGAGATAAGGTTTTTTTTATACAACAAGTGTGCGAAAGGGACATGATGGTGATGGTGATTCAGATACAGTGTGCAATTTTAAACAACTTTCAAATTTACTTCTATTATCAAATTTGTTTTGTTCTTTTGGCTTCCTTTGTTGGAAACCATACCTAGGTAGGTTCAGGAGCTGCTGATTGGTGGCTGCCTCATGTTATTTGGCTGACCCAAGTGCCTTGCTGTTTCTTTGACAAAGGATACTCACGGAATGAAGCAAATTAGAATTCTCAATCTGAATCGTGAAAGAAACATTTTGGGTTTCATGTTCCTTTAAAGGGAAAGTAAAGTCAAAATTAAACTTGATTAATGATTTAGATAGAACACAAAATTTTAAACAACTTTCCAATTTAATTATATTATATAATTGTCTTTCTTCTCTCAGTAATCTTTGTTGAAGAGTAGGCTCAGGAGTAGCAAGGCACTACTGGGAGCTATCTGAACACATCTGTTGAGCCAATGACAAGAGGCATATGGGTGCAGCAACCAATCATCAGCTAACTCATAGCAGTGCATTACTGCTCCTGAGCCTACCTAGGTATGCTCTCCAACAAAGGATACCAGGTGGCCTTTTAAAGTGTCCATGTGGGGACAGTGTAATACTTAAAGGGACACTGAACCCAAATTTTTATTTTGTGATTCAGATAGAGCATGAAATTGTAAGCAACTTTCTAATTTACTCCTATTATCAAATTTTCATCATTTACTTCGTATTTTTATTTGAAATGCAAGAATGTAAGTTCCGATGCCGGCCGATTTTTGGTGAACAACCTGGGTTGTCTTTGCTGATTGGTGGATAAATTCATCCATCAATAAGAAAGTTCTGTCCAGGGTTCAGAACCAAATAACAGCATGGGTGCCTTCTTTTTCAAATAAAGATAGCAAGAGAACGAAGACAATAATAGGAGTAAATTAGAAAGTTGCTTAAAATTGCATGCTCTATCTGTATCCCGAAAGAAAAAAATTGGGTTCAGTGTCCCTTTAAGCTATTCAAAGTACTAAAAATGTATGTTTACACATAAATAGATTTAAAGATAATTTATGCAACAGACATTGTAAATATTAGCACATTTTAGCTTAATATTGGCATACATTTTAGCTGGGTTGTCGGTAAACATGTTTGGGTGGTGTGCCTGGGAGAACACTGGATACTAAGAAGAAAACAAATTTCATAATAGAAGAATAGAAATTTGCTTAAAATTGTTTGTTCTCTCTGAATCATTAATGTTTAATTGTTATTTTACTGTTACATTAACCCCTTCACCCATTTGGACATATACATACATACATACACAGACATATATATATATATATATATATATATATATATATATATATATATATATATATACGTTGTGCGGTACTTTGGCAATCGTACCGCACAACATATATGTTATGTTACAGCCGAGAGCTGGAGTTCCTGAGCTCCAGGGATCTGCCTGCATATGGAGTGTGATTGGTGCTCCAGTTCCATATGAGGGCAGATGCCAGATAGTTACACACAGTTATACTGTCTGTGTCACTGTGTGCACACCGATCACCTGCTGGTGCAATGGAGGGAATCCGTGAGGCCGGGGGTGGGTGGCCAAACGATGGAGGAAGGGGAGGGCCCTACACTGCAGAAAATAAAAATAAAGTGAGAGGGAGGGAAGGGGCGCTTCGCTACAAAAAAAAGGTGTGGTGGGGGTCCCTAACTTGGGATTGCGGGAAGGGGGACCACTACACCATAGAAAAAAATAAAATTACATAAAAAAGTGTTTTATAGGTACTGGCAGACAGCTGCCAGAACATAAGATGGCAAAACTAGTTAGAGGGGGGAAGGTTAGAGAGCTGTTTGGGAGGGATCAGGGAGGTTGGAGGTTTTTAGGGGATCCTACACTGTGGAACATACTAAAACATATTAAAAAATATTTAATTAAAAAAATGCCTTTAATTTTCACATTGGCAGAAAGTTTGCCTTTACCTAAGATAGGAGTGACCAGTGAGGGGTGAGGGAGGGAAGAGAGATGTTTGGGAGAGGTTAGGTAGAGATCAGGGGGTGGGGAAGTGTCAGGCGGGAGGGTAATCTCTAGACTAAAGCTAACATTAACCTTACAAGCTACCTAATTAACTCCTTCACTGCCGCAAATAACTAGAAGTGTCGTGTGCAGCTGCAATTAGCGGCCTTCTAATTACCAAAAAACCAAAGCTAGATATGTCTGCTATTTCTAAACAAAGGGGATCCCAGAGAAACTTTACAACCATTTGTGCCATGATTGTACAAGCAGTACTAAAAGGCAGCAGCACTTGTCCCAATAAATCAAATACATTTATTTAGGGGTACAGAGAAAAATAAAAACGTTTCCGGATTCAACCCTTAATCTTGTCACTGCTGCCGTTTTGTACTTTTTGGATTTCTTGGAGTGTCTCCCTCTTGGCAGCTTGCACGGTCTGGTCTGCTAATGTGCAGAACTGAGCTGTTGGATTTATGATTGTACAAGCGGTATGTAAATAATTTCAGTGAGAAACCTAAAGTTTGTGAAAAAGGTAACAATTTTTTTTATTTGATTGCATTTGGTGTTGAAATGGTGGCATGAAATATACCAAGAGGGGCTTAGATAAATACCCTGGGTTGTCTACTTAAAAAATATATATATAGTTTTGACAGGTAAATAAAGATAAAACCAAGGCATCTATTTCTGTTTAAATGGAGTGATAGTAAAAATGTAAAAAATTCTCAGATATTTTGGGCAAGTTCTTTTATAAAAATTCCGGTAGTGAAGTGGTTAAATACCACTTGATAGTGGCCCAAATAACACAAAGAGTACAAGTACCACATGCTGAGGAACCTTTTCATATAGGACACATAGGAATATGTTTGTGCTTGCAGGGCCAATGAACAGGTATTACAATTATTTTAAAGAAAGAGAAATATAAATTAGCAATTTTTAGCAAGAAAAGTAACAAAACACACATATACAGGTGGCCCTCGTTTTACAACGGTTCAATTTACACCGTTTCAGAATAACAACCTTTTTTTCCAGTCATGTGACTGCTATTGAAAAGCATTGAGAAGCAGTCCATTTATTAAAATAGCCAGTAGGTGGAGCTGTCCGCTTGTGTTGCAGCAAAGCTATGCAAGCTGAAATTAATCAGTTTAACCAGACCTGAGCTATTGAGCAGATTTCAAAGGAACAAGATCTTCCTGTCTATAAATCAGCCCAGATTGGAATGCATAGAAAGAACTGTTTGCAGAAAAATGCAAGTGAAGTCTGTGTTGTGTGATTATTTTATTAGGTTTATAATGCTGTTTAGCATTAAAGTCTTCATTTCAAAGCTTTAAAAATAATGTATTAGGTGTCACTTATGAGAATTTTGAGAGGGGCCTGGAACCTAACTCCCTCACTTCCCATTGACTTACATTATAAACTGGGTTTCAATTTACAACGGTTTCGATTTACAACCATTCCTTCTGGAACCTAACCCCGGCGTAAACTGAGGGCTACCTGTACTCAAAGACCCTCAAACATACATTTGATTGTTACTATGAAACCATTTCTAGATAAAAGTATCATTCTATGAGTTGCAATTAGATAAAGTGGAGGAGTAGTTGGGGATGGGTAGATATATAGCAAAGCAATGTCTGCGTTGGGATTCCTTAATTTAGTAGACTGAGATCCAGATTCACATTTCTAGTCTAATTAGTAAAATGTTAAAGGGATATGAAACAATACTGCTTTATAAAAACACATATGTTAAATCAAAGTAAACATAAAACGAAACAGATTGTGTAAAAACAGCAAACAACTTACTTGAACTTCTTGCAAAATAAGCGCTTAGAATTTCTCATTGTAGCCACTGCCCTCAGGAATAGGAGATAAGACATTTTTTGAACGTAAGTTGTGTTGTGCCTCTTCTGAGCATGAGCAAAACCAATTTACTGTATCGCTAGCATTATCAGAATAGTAAACCAGCTCAAGTTACTCTAGAAGATTAATGACATCAAGGTAGACAAGCCTTCCTGTAGAGACCCCAGCCTCCTTGAAGGGCTGTGACAGGGAGTAATGGACACTGCACAAATGAAAGTTAAAAATAGGAAAAAAGCTAAAATCCTTTTAAATTGAAGAAAAATACATATTGCAA
The DNA here is from genome assembly GCF_027579735.1 of Bombina bombina. Lineage (NCBI taxonomy): Eukaryota > Metazoa > Chordata > Amphibia > Anura > Bombinatoridae > Bombina > Bombina bombina. The sequence goes on along the minus strand of NC_069499.1, from coordinate 1,517,320,903 downwards.
TGGGTTCTATTACATATAACCAACTGCTTAATGCTTTTTTATTACAAAAAGGAAACAGACTGTTTAATATCCCTTTAATTACGTTAGAAAAAAGTTCCTAACATCACATCAATGTTTCTTGTCTTGTCCTAACAAAACATTGCATTTAAAAAAAGCCACTTAGGGAAAACAAATTTCGTTGAGCTTGATGAGGACATAATCATCTGGAGAGAGATATTAATAATTTATCTGGTCAATGACCCCTTGAATGGGTTTTAGTTCAGAGGAAAAGGCGGCTTTGTGAGACAATGGACTGATCATTTGAAAGAATATGCATCTTTCACTCAATAGCCTTGTAGCATGATGCTATAGTCAAATATCAAATGGTAACACCAAAATATCAAATGTGAACATTCAAATTTTCTATTCCCATGTTCCCATAGACTATTGATTCCCATAGACTTATCTTTCAGGTTCATCAGAGTCATCATTCAATTGCTGAGCTATGAATATTGAAATGTTACATTCGATAAAAGGGAAGAATTAATTTATTTTTAAATAGAACAAAAGAACACAGGCAATAGTTATTTTTAACAAATATGCAAAATATTTGCATATCTCTAGCCCCAAGCACCATAACAAATTTACTATGGGGCCTATCTATCAAGCTCCGAATAGAGCTTGATGTTCCACCGTGTTTCTGGCGAGCCTGCAAGCTCACCAGAAACAGCAGTTATGAAGCAGCGGTCACAAAGACCGCTGCTCCATAACCTGTCCGCCTGCTCTGAGCAGGCGGACAGACATCGCCGGAAATCAACCCGATCGAGTACGATCGGGTTGATTGATACCCCCCTGCTGGCGGCCGATTGGCCGCGAGTTTGCAGGGGGCGGCGTTGCCACCAGCAGCTCTTGTGAGCTGCTGGTGCAATGCTGAATACGGCGAGCGTATTGCTCGCCGTATTCAGCGAGGTCTGGCGGACCTGATCCGCACTGTCGGATCAGGTCCGCCAGACCTTGATAAATAGGGGCCTATGTCTCCTTATACACTTTTTATTTTTTATTTTTTTTAAACCAAATTTCACTGTTACTCATTTAAACAGACATATTTCCCGTAACACATTAACTAATGGTGAATTTGGCCCTTATCACTGGGATACATTTTACCTGGCATGTTTTACTGAGCACGCATCTGATACACATCTCCCAGTAATACACTTTACTTGACACATTTCATCTTCATATTCGTTTTCACATATTATTAGTACTCATTTTAGCTGACACATTTCAGCCACACAGTATCTTTCACATATTACGGTTAACCACTTTACTTGTCAGATATACCCATAAAACGTGTATTTGTTTTCTGATGGATTAAAACAATTCCTCTTTACCAAAAAACACACTAACCAAATGCATGTGAGAAAACGTGAAGGTTATTCTTTGTCTTTTTTTTGCAGATGGGGAAGACTTTGGCCTCTAGTTATCAAGGTCTGTCGGACCTGATCCGCACTGCCAGACCTCGCTGAATACGGAGAGCAATATGCTCGCCGTATTCAGCATTGCACCAGCAGCTCACAAGAGCTGCAGGTGCAACGCCGCCCCCTGCAGACTCGCGGCCAATCGGCCGCCAGCAGGGGGGTGTCAATCAACCCGATCGTACTCGATCGGGTTGATTTCCGGCGATGTCTGTCCGCCTGCTCAGAGCAGGCGGACAGGTTATGGAGCAGCGGTCTTTGTGACCGCTGCTTCATAACTGCTGTTTCTGGCTAGTCTGCAGGCTCGCCAGAAACACGGGGCATCAAGCTCCATTCGGAGCTTGATACATATGCCCCTTTGTATTTCAGGTTTACAGATGAATGTGAAAGGGGTCTATTTAACAAGGGTCGAATGGCCCCTGTTCCCCTTGTTTCCGCGCGAGCCTTCAGGCTCACCGGAAACAGGAGTTAAGAAGCAGCGGTCTTAAGACCACTGCTCCTTAACTCATGCACTGCCAAGAACTGCTGGTGCAATGATAAATGCCAACAGCGTATGCTGTCGGCATTTATCGATGTGCGGCGGACATTGTTCGCCATAGCGTATCATGTTCGTCCACACAATGATAAATGGACCCCAAAGAGTAGAATTATATGAAATCCTACATTTACTTGTAAGGCTCATAATTTTTTTTTTTTGAAGAAAGCTGTGTCCTGCTGATTTAATACAGCTGCTTATCTGCCATAAGACGGATTATCTCCCACTAATATCCCTTGTCTAATTGGAATGATCTGCTTGACTGTATCAAGCATGCAGGTTACAAGAGGCAGCACAGCTATTGTACGCTTCTTTGGTTGTTTTTAGTATCCCTTTAAATAAACTTGTGTATAAAAATTGTGCTTTGTCCCACTCTCCCTTTAGAAGCCAGAAAGCAATCTGTAAGCTAGGTTTTTAAAAAGCTGCAAATTGCCTAAGCCAGCTATTTAGTTTACGAGGCTCTAGCGGCAAACCCAATGCATTATCTGATTGTTTGTGCATCCGGTGACCTGACGGAGACACTGGCCAATCAGATCATGCATTAACGCCTATCTCCTATGTATGATCTGATTGGTCTGTGAGATTTGCGGAGTGCTAGTACCCGATATAGATATTTAATATTTGAGTGAATGAGGTTGCATTGTAGCATACAGAAAAGCCACACTAAAACCCTATCACTCCCAGGCAGCCCCCCTACACAGTACACATACATGTAACATAAATGTGAGGCATTATACACCACACATACATGTTACACGTGTGCGAGCAAATAGAGTTGCATAGTGGTGTACAACTAAGGCACAATGCAACTCCCATCACTCCAAGACAGCCCCCTTCACCATCACATGTAACATGTACACTGTGTGCAGAATTATTAGGCAAATGAGTATTTTTGACCACATCATCCTCTTTATGCATGTTGTCTTACTCCAAGCTGTATAGGCTCGAAAGCCTGCTACCAATTAAGCATATTAGGTGATGTGCATCTCTGTAATGAGAAGGGGTGTGGTCTAATGACATCAACACCCTATATCAGGTGTGCATAATTATTAGGCAACTTCCTTTCCTTTGGCAAAATGGGTCAAAAGAAGGACTTGACAGGCTCAGAAAAGTCAAAAATAGTGAGATATCTTGCAGAGGGATGCAGCACTCTTAAAATTGCAAAGCTTCTGAAGCGTGATCATCGAACAATCAAGCGTTTCATTCAAAATAGTCAACAGGGTCGCAAGAAGCGTGTGGAAAACCCAAGGCGCAAAATAACTGCCCATGAACTGAGAAAAGTCAAGCGTGCAGCTGCCAAGATGCCACTTGCCACCAGTTTGGCCATATTTCAGAGCTGCAACATCACTGGAGTGCCCAAAAGCACAAGGTGTGCAATACTCAGAGACATGGCCAAGGTAAGAAAGGCTGAAAGACGACCACCATTGAACAAGACACACAAGCTGAAACGTCAAGACTGGGCCAAGAAATATCTCAAGACTGATTTTTCTAAGGTTTTATGGACTGATGAAATGAGAGTGAGTCTTGATGGGCCAGATGGATGGGCCCGTGGCTGGATTGGTAAAGGGCAGAGAGCTCCAGTCCGACTCAGACGCCAGCAAGGTGGAGGTGGAGTACTGGTTTGGGCTGGTATCATCAAAGATGAGCTTGTGGGTCCTTTTCGGGTTGAGGATGGAGTCAAGCTCAACTCCCAGTCCTACTGCCAGTTTCTGGAAGACACCTTCTTCAAGCAGTGGTACAGGAAGAAGTCTGCATCCTTCAAGAAAAACATGATTTTCATGCAGGACAATGCTCCATCACACGCGTCCAAGTACTCCACAGCGTGGCTGGCAAGAAAGGGTATAAAAGAAGAAAATCTAATGACATGGCCTCCTTGTTCACCTGATCTGAACCCCATTGAGAACCTGTGGTCCATCATCAAATGTGAGATTTACAAGGAGGGGAAAACAGTACACCTCTCTGAACAGTGTCTGGGAGGCTGTGGTTGCTGCTGCACGCAATGTTGATGGTGAACAGATCAAAACACTGACAGGCTTTTGAGTGTCCTTGCAAAGAAAGGTGGCTATATTGTCACTGATTTGATTTTGTTTTGTTTTTGAATGTCAGAAATGTATATTTGTGAATGTTGAGATGTTATATTGGTTTCACTGGTAAAAATAAATAATTGAAATGGGTATATATTTGTTTTTTGTTAAGTTGCCTAATAATTATGCACAGTAATAGTCACCTGCACACACAGATATCCCCCTAAAATAGCTAAAACTAAAAACAAACTAAAAACTACTTCCAAAACTATTCAGCTTTGATATTAATGAGTTTTTTTGGGTTCATTGAGAACATGGTTGTTGTTCAATAATAAAATTAATCCTCAAAAATACAACTTGCCTAATAATTCTGCACTCCCTGTATATGAGCCATTATACATTAAACATACATGTTACGTGTATGTGAGTGAATGAGGTTGCATTGTGGCATACAGATAAGCCACACTGTAACTACAATCATTTACAGGCATCCCTACTATACAGTAAACTGGATGGGACTTGCATTCCGTTCTGTATTTATGTCAGAATGTAACTCCCATCACTCACATACGTACCCTTATATATTAATTTGTCATTTTTTCTAATAAAAGCTATCAAAATTGATAAACTTAGGTTCAGGACACCTATTTTGGAAACCAAATATGCACGTAACAATTTTTTTTGTAGTCACACCACAGAAAAGGTAAACAGGGCTGAGATGTATGGGCACATATGTGGAGAGACGAAATCAGATGGCGGGAGTCAAAACAGAACCTAAATCCCCAAACAGAAGTAAAGCAATGAGGGGCGTTAATGCATGATCTGATTGGTCCGTATATCTGTGAGGTCACCTGATGCACAACTAATCGGATAATGCATTGGGTTTTCTGCTAGCGCCTCGTTTTAGTTTAAATCATTTACAGGTTAGAGAATTTACTTTTTGGCCTCTCTAGGGAGCGTGGGACAAGCACCGTTTTTTTTCACAAAAGCAGGAAATGTTTAATGTCCTGTAATGCTATTTTTCATTTGTCTATTAGCAATGTATTCCTTGTGTTATTGTTAAAGGGACCTAAAAATTTAAATAAAATCTGATTCAGAAAGAGCTTGCAATTTAACCTTTCATCGTTAAGAGCATGTCGTTTTAATAAACTTTCCAATTTACTTCTATAATGTCATTTGTTTTGATCTTTTGACATGCTTTGTTGAAAAGTATACCTAGGTAGTCTCAGGAGCTGCTGGTTGGTGGCTGCACATATATGCCTCATGTTATTGGCTCACCAAACACAGTCAGCTTGCTCCCAGTAGTGCATTGCTGCTTCTTCAACAAATGATTCCAAAAGAATTAAAGGATTCCAAAACTTTACTATTTTCAGCCCAACCTGACTATCGTTTTCAAACAACAAACGTTTATATAACATATCTTACCTATTTTTTCAGTAAAACGATTTTTCAGAAGACTTGAAAATTATAATTTATATTTAGAGCATGACGTCAGTACAGTCAACCCTCTAATATGGGCCGTGCACTACCAAACACAATCGCCAATCCGATTCCCATTTTATGCATATCATGCATATCATTAAGTGACTATGTCGTCACCAGACGCATGCGCTTTGTGTTCCTTGACTCGCATATCCTATCTCGTCACCAGACGCATGCGCTTATTTCTAACCCTAATGCTCGTTATTGTTAGGGAGATTCTCTCAGCGCAGCGCTCAGTTCTTACCCGATACAGAGGGTCTGCTGGTGACGTATACTATGGACTGAATATCGCACATGCGCATAGCGGCATTTTTCATCCATTTTGATAACCTGGGTTATCGGTCCGTATTTGAAGATTGAAAAATACTAGCTGGCGGTGGGTTTGGAATTTGTTACATTTTCAATCTTGATTTTATAAGAAATGGTATTAATTGTAAACACAAAGCCTATTACAAATATATGTAATCTATAATAAACTTGCAATTGAAGATTACTTTTTTTCATGGTTTAGTGTCCCTTTAAGCAAATTAGATAATATACGTAAATTGGAACCTTGTTTAAAATTGTATTCTCTATCTGAATCATTAAAGGAAAAATGTTAGGTTTCATGTCCCTTTGAGTCTGAATGACGATATGTGGTCTTCATCCACGCAATGAATTTGGCATGGGTGACCATACTGTCGCAAAGATGCAGTTACATTTTGCGCACAAAATAGTTAATGTAACTGTTTAAATATGGCTGCAGCTTCCTCTTTATCTGGGTCGGGTCATGTGACTAGTAGGCAGTAGTGTATTACGTGACACTTACCGGCTAAGGGCATTTTTGTGATTGGCTGTTATGCCTGTAAGAGGCATTGCTTCAATTGTACATGAACCTTGGGGATGTAAATCACTACAGCAGTCTCTGTACTCTATTCTTTCTGCTTCTTACCCAGACAGATAGCTAAGCATGCTAAGGGACTGTCGCTGAGCTCTGTAGCAACTCAAGGGTTGCAGGTTCGATCCCTGGCGAGGTCCACTCAGCCTTTCATCCATCCGAGGTCGATAAAATGAGCAGCACCTTGAGACCCTTACGGGTGATTAGCCACGCTTTACAATTACCCAATACATACATACCCAAACGCTTACACCCTTTATTCCTTCTACTGCAACCTGTTTGTTCTTACAGCCTCAGTACTTAAAATACTTCATATTGTAGCACTTACACCCAGTCACCCGGGAACTGCTCATTCTGCACCCAAACTCCTTAACCTGCCCCCGAACCCCTCATTATGCACCTAAACTCCTCACCGGAAACCCTGAACCCCTCATTATGCACCCAAACTTCTCACCAAAACCCTGAACCCCTCATTCTGTAACCAAAATCCCCTCAGAAACCCCCATACATTTCATGACCTCTTATAATTTTTGCATTTCAAATGCTGCCACCATCTACTTCCTAAGGCAATTTTCTTGCTCCCTAACAAAGTATCACAAAGTAGATGGAGGCAGAATTTGAAATGCAAAAATTATAATGGGTCAATGAATCTATGTAGGAGAAAGGCTGTTAACTAATATATATATATATACTATTTTATTTATAAATAAATGAGTTCCACCATTAAAATAAGTGAAATTGATAACTAAGGGTCTGGGGACTTTATAGTAAGTGGGCTCTACTGAGTACCATGGTTGCAAGGGAGCTGCCAGCTGGGTCAGAAATTTCAGTATGAGATATTGGGCAGTTTTATGATAAATGAGGGGTGCAGTATTAGAGATTACAATGACTTGCTGAAGAGTATAGTGTGCTAGTGACTTCCCCAAAGTTCACACACACGCTTGAAGCAAAACCTTGTGTCACATGATACACTTCCGCCTACTAGTGACATCACCCGACTCGGATGAAGAGGAAGCTTTGGCTATAGTTAAACAGTTACATTGTGCGCATGAATTAACTATTTCATGAGTCTGATGTAACTGCTTCATTGGGACCAATTATTTTGTTCGCCTTAATGATTGTTCCGTGCGCATGAAATAGTTAAACCTTTTGATCAATATTATACACAGCGAAAGGAAAGTTTCTACTTGTATTGTTAGCAGTGACCCCGGCAGCGCTCCATAGAAGTCAAATGTGTTTAAATGTAAACTGTAACTAATGCAACATCATCAGTTGCTGTGTTCATTGGCTAATTGGTTCAAGGGCTTTATATACCTAGCAGCCAATAAGAATTGTTTGTCTGCCAGTAAGCACTCAGTGATACAGCTGTTTTAATTTAGTTTACCTCACATTTTGGCGGGAATGAATCATATAAAATGATTAAATATGATGCCATTGTAGCTCCTCAAATCATGTGGCCTGGCTGGCACAGTTCTTATACATCACTGCAGCATTAAAGGGTGCATGTAGCAAAAGAAAAGGCTCAAATATGTCAGAACATTTTTATTATCGCACTGTTACTCGCAAATACAGTAACTATTTGTTTAAAGGGATATAAAACCCACATTTTTTCTTTCATGATTCAGCCACCAATCAGGAAGCACTACCCAGGTGCTGAACCAAAAATAGGCTGGCTCCTAAGCTTACATTCCTGCTTTTCAAATACAAATACCAAGAGAAAGAAGAAAAATTGATAATAGGAGTAAATTAGAAAGTTACTTAAAATTGCATGATCTATCTCTATGAAATGAAAAAATGTGGGTTTTATCAAACTTCTGCAAAGGGGTTAAACTTCTGCAAAGGGGTTAAAGACATAGTTAAGGTCAGCAATGCACTGCTGGGGAGCTAGATAAACACATCTGGTGATCCAAAGACAGGAGGCATATGTGTGTAGCAACCAATGACTAGCTAGTTCCCAGTAGTGCATTGCTGCGGCTGAACCTACTTGGATATGCTTTTCAACAAAGAATACCAAGAGCTTCTTTCCGAGAGGGATATTTAAAAGAGCAGATTTTGATCTGTATTTAAATATTCTTTTGCACCACAGGCAAATTATAACAGCTCCATGTTAATTTTACAAACTGATTATAATTTGACCATCCTATCAGCAGCTGTACAGCAGTATCGTGTATCAAGACTTGATAGGTGAATTGAAGGGAGGGGCTAACACTGCATACGACTTATGCTGCAGTTACATTTGTACAACAGACTTTTATACAATGCAATTTTCTTTCTGGATTCTGGTCTAAATTATTTTCAAATGCTTCAAAATCTGCAAAATTCTACCATAGAAGCCTTTTTTCACCTTAAAGGGGCATGAAACCCACATTTTTCTTTAACGATTCCTATAGAGCATGCAATATTATATAACTGCAAATTATTTTTATTATCTAATGTGTTCTGTATCCTTTGTTGAAAAATATACCTAGGTAGGCTCAGAAGTTGCTGATTGGTGGCTGCACATATATGTCTATTGTTATTGGCTTTCAGCTAACTTCTAGTAGTGCATTACTGCTCTTTCAACAAAGGATATCAAGAGAATGAAGCAAATTAGATTGTAGAAGTACATTGGAAAGTTTTTTTTTTTAAATTGTATGATCTAGCTGAATCGTGAAAATATTTTTTTGGTTTCATGTCCTTTAACTATACTAGGGCTAAGAGCAATATCAAAGGATAGATTTAGGTTAAGGAAGCAAAACCTCTTGACTTCCAGTGTCTCAGTGCCATATCACGTGTGTTGTTCTTTCCTTAGAGAAACAAATATAAAGAAGGCAAACATTATAGGTCATCCTAGTTCGTGTGAAAAGGAAATTGGAGGGAAATAGGTGATTTATTATAGTGTTTAAAGCAAAATGCTTAAACTGTACGGGGCACTGGTACGACCACTGTATAGTGTAGTACTGCTGTGCATTTTTATCACTACAAAATAAAAACCATTGCCGTGTCAGTTCATTAATACATTAATATATCTGGTAAAATAAAGGGACACAAAACTATTTTTTTTTTCTTTCATTATTCAGATACAGCATGCAATTTTAAGCAATTTACTAATTTAGTCCTTTTATAGTTTTTTCATTCTCTTGCTATCTTTATTTGAAAAAGCAGGAATGTAAGCATAGGAGCAGGCCCATTTTTGGTTCAGCATCTGGGTAGCGCTTGCTGATTGGCGTCTACATTTAGCCACCCCTGATCATAGCTCCCTTAGCAATGGTTTTAAACTCGCTACATGAGGTTTTACTGGGGACACATATTAAAAAAATTGAATTTTTTATAGACCCCCAATAAAGTTTATTTTACAGTGGACAAATTCCTTTAAAAAAATTCTATTTTGCCTGTGGTGACAGTAATCAATTGACGTTATGAAATATAAATATAACAATATATAATAATATATTTTAAATCTGCTGGACCTGATGATGTCAACAATAAATGCATTTGTGTGGGTCACTCAATGAAATATAACTTGAAATAGTGTTTAAAGGGATAGTAAAGCCCAAATTAAACTTTCATGATTCAGATAGGGCATGCCATTTTACACAACTTTCTAATGTACTTTTATAATCAAATTTGCTTTGTTCTTTTGTTATTCTTAGTTGAAAGCTAAACCTAGGTAGGCTCATATGCTAATTTCTAAGCCGCCTCTCATCTGAATGCATTTGACAGTTTTTCACAGCTAGAGGGTGTTAGCTCATGTGTTTCATATAAATAACATTGCGCTCACGCACGTGAAGTTATTTAAGAGTTAGCACTAATTGCCTGAAATGCAATTCTGTCAAAAGATCTGAGATAAAGAGGCAGTCTGCAAAAGCTTAGATACAAGGTAATTACAGGGGAAAAAAGTATAATTCTATGTTGGTTATGCAAAACTGGGGAATGGTAAATAAAGGGATTATCTAGCTTTTTAAACAATAACATTTTAATGTTTACTATCCCTTTAAGCAGTAACATTTTTTTAAGTAATTCATAATGTTGCAGTGATAATGGTGCAGTGCTTCAAATTTTACCAATCAAATGATCACAGGGTAAGGATGGGGTTAGGAGTTGCAGCCCCTTCTGCAGCCAAGGGGTTAAAAGGACATAAAATCCAAAAATGTATTTCATGATTTATGATGCATATGAGCATATCATTTTAAACAACTTTCCAATTTATTTCTATTATTACATTTTCTTTGTATTTTTTTTAATCCTTTGTTGAAAAGCAGTGACATAAACTCAGGAGTGTGCACGTGTCTGCAGCACTATATGGCAGCAGTTTTGCAACAATGTTATAGATTAGCAAATGGAGTAGATGGTAGCACTATTTCCTGTCATATAGTGCAGTATTATTTACTGCTGCCCTAGCTAAAGGTATAGTTTGCATTCTGTAGATATGTGCTTGCATATCCTATATAATAAAAGGCCAGGTATGTTTGTCAGATGCAGTCATACGCAGTAAAGACTGCACAAGGACAAACATACCTGGCCTTGAGCAGCAGAGAGTGGTGGCCGTGGTGGGGAGCGTGGACAGACGGGAGCGCAGTGATGTGGGCGTGATGAGGGGCGTGACCAGGCATGTGTGTGATGGGGCGTGTCCGACAGGAGCAATCGTGGTGGGGGCGTGGCTGGGCTGGAGTGGGCGTGGTCAAGAGAGCAAAAGAGGGACGAGAGAGAGAGGAAAAGAGAGGAGAGAGCAAACGAGGGGGAGAGAGAGCAAAAGAGGGGGGAGAGAGAGCAAAAGAGGGGGGAGAGAGAGCAAAAGAGAGGCGGAGAGAGAGAGCAAAAGAGAGGGGAGAGAGAGAGCAAAAGAGAGGGGAGAGAGAGAGCAAAAGAGAGGGGAGAGAGAGAGCAAAAGAGAGGGGAGAGAGAGAGCAAAAGAGAGGGGGGAGAGAGAGAGCAAAAGAGAGGGGAGAGAGAGAGCAAAAGAGAGGGGGGAGAGAGAGCAAAAGAGAGGGGGGAGAGAGAGCAAAAGAGAGGGGGGAGAGAGAGAGAGAGCAAAAGAGAGGGGAGAGAGAGCAAAAGAGAGGGGAGAGAGAGCAAAAGAGAGGGGGAGAGAGAGCAAAAGAGAGGGGGAGAGAGAGCAAAAGAGAGGGGGAGAGAGAGCAAAAGAGAGGGGGAGAGAGAGCAAAAGAGAGGGGGAGAGAGAGCAAAAGAGAGGGGGAGAGAGAGCAAAAGAGAGGGGGAGAGAGAGAGCAAAAGAGAGGGGGAGAGAGAGCAAAAGAGAGGGGGAGAGAGAGCAAAAGAGAGGGGAGAGAGAGCAAAAGAGAGGGGGGAGAGAGAGCAAAAGAGGTGAAGAGAAAGAAAAAGAGGGGGAGAGGAGAGAGAGCAAAAGAAGGGGAGAGAGAGAGCAAAAGAGAGTGTGGAGAGAGAGAGCAAAATAGAGGGGGTTAGAGAGAGAGCAAAAGAGAGGTGGGAGAGAGAGAGCAAGGGTGGGACCACTGTACTGCAAAAAATAGCCCGTGTACAGGGCTTTAGGACTAGTATTTTTATATTTAAATACATTCTGATATTTCCATAATATAAGTGCAACTATTCCTTAACATTAAAAACAATAAATATTACATATTACAAGTTTTAAAATTGTAATGGGAACTAGGCCTCAAAAAGCTTATGGCCTAGATTTAGAGTTCGGCGGTAGCCGTCAAAACCAGCGTTAGAGGCTCCTAACGCTGGTTTTGGGCGCCCGCTGGTATTTGGAGTCAGTGATTAAAGGGTCTAACGCTCACTTTTCAGCCGCGACTTTTCCATACCGCAGATCCCCCTACGCCATTTGCGTAGCCTATCTTTTCAATGGGATCTTTCTAACGCTGGTATTTAGAGTCGTTTCTGCAGTGAGCGTTAGAGCTCTAACGACAAGATTCCAGCCGCCTGAAAATAGCAGGAGTTAAGAGCTTTCTGGCTAACGCCGGTTCATAAAGCTCTTAACTACTGTACCCTAAAGTACACTAACACCCATAAACTACCTATGTACCCCTAAACCGAGCTCCCCCCACATCGCCGCCACTCGATTAAAATTTTTAACCCCTAATCTGCCGACCGCCACCTACGTTATACTTATGTACCCCTAATCTGCTGCCCCTAACCCCGCCGACCCCTGTATTATATTTATTAACCCCTAACCTGCCCCCCACAACGTCGCCGCAAGCTACTTAAAATAATTAACCCCTAATCCACCGACCGCAAATCGCCGCCACCTACGTTATCCCTATGTACCCCTAATCTGCTACCCCTAACATTGCCGACCCCTATATTATATTTATTAACCCCTAATCTGCCCCCCTCAACGTCGCCGACACCTGCCTACACTTATTAACCCCTAATCTGCCGAGCGGACCTGAGCGCTACTATAATAAAGTTATTAACCCCTAACCCGCCTCACTAACCCTATCATAAATAGTATTAACCCCCTAATCTGCCCTCCCTAACATCGCCGACACCTAACTTCAATTATTAACCCCTAATCTGACGACCGGAGCTCACCGCTATTCTAATAAATGTATTAACCCCTAAAGCTAAGTCTAACCCTAACACTAACACCCCCCTAAGTTAAATATAATTTTTATCTAACGAAATAAATTAACTCTTATTAAATAACTTATTCCTATTTAAAGCTAAATACTTACCTGTAAAATAAATCCTAATATAGCTACAATATAAATTATAATTATATTATAGCTATTTTAGGATTAATATTTATTTTACAGGTAACTTTGTAATTATTTTAACCAGGTACAATAGCTATTAAATAGTTAAGAACTATTTAATAGCTAAAATAGTTAAAATAATAACAAATTTACCTGTAAAATAAATCCTACCCTAAGATATAATTAAACCTAACACTACACTATCAATAAAATAATTAAATAAACTACCTACAATTACCTACAATTAACCTAACACTACACTATCAATAAATTAATTAAACACAATTCCTACAAATAACTACAATTAAATAAACTAGCTAAAGTACAAAAAATAAAAAAGAACTAAGTTACAGAAAATAAAAAAATATTTACAAACATAATAAAAATATTACAACAATTTTAAACTAATTACACCTACTCTAAGCCCCCTAATAAAATAACACAGCCCCCCAAAATAAAAAATTCCCTACCCTATTCTAAATTAAAAAAGTTACAAGCTCTTTTACCTTACCAGCCCTGAACAGGGCCCTTTGCGGGGCATGCCCCAAGAATTTCAGCTCTTTTGCCTGTAAAAAAAAACATACAATACCCCCCCCAACATTACAACCCACCACCCACATACCCCTAATCTAACCCAAACCCCCCTTAAATAAACCTAACACTAATCCCCTGAAGATCTTCCTACCTTGTCTTCACCATCCAGGTATCACCGATCCGTCCTGGCTCCAAGATCTTCATCCAACCCAAGCGGGGGTTGGCGATCCATAATCCGGTGCTCCAAAGTCTTCCTCCTATCCGGCAAGAAGAGGACATCCGGACCGGCAAACATCTTCTCCAAGCGGCATCTTCGATCTTCTTCCATCCGGTGCGGAGCGGGTCCATCTTGAAGCAGGCGACGCGGATCCATCCTCTTCTTCCGATGTCTCCCGACTAATGACTGTTCCTTTAAGGGACGTCATCCAAGATGGCGTCCCTCGAATTCCGATTGGCTGATAGGATTCTATCAGCCAATCGGAATTAAGGTAGGAATTTTCTGATTGGCTGATGGAATCAGCCAATCAGAATCAAGTTCAATCCGATTGGCTGATCCAATCAGCCAATCAGATTGAGCTTGCATTCTATTGGCTGTTCCGATCAGCCAATAGAATGCGAGCTCAATCTGATTGGCTGATTGGATCGGCCAATCGGATTGAACTAGATTCTGATTGGCTGATTCCATCAGCCAATCAGAAAATTCCTACCTTAATTCCGATTGGCTGATAGAATCCTATCAGCCAATCGGAATTCGAGGGACGCCATCTTGGATGACGTCCCTTAAAGGAACAGTCATTAGTCGGGAGACATCGGAAGAAGAGGATGGATCCGCGTCGCCTGCTTCAAGATGGACCCGCTCCGCACCGGATGGAAGAAGATCGAAGATGCCGCTTGGAGAAGATGTTTGCCGGTCCGGATGTCCTCTTCTTGCCGGATAGGAGGAAGACTTTGGAGCACCGGATTATGGATCGCCAACCCCCGCTTGGGTTGGATGAAGATCTTGGAGCCAGGACGGATCGGTGATACCTGGTGAGGTGAAGACAAGGTAGGAAGATCTTCAGGGGATTAGTGTTAGGTTTATTTAAGGGGGGTTTGGGTTAGATTAGGGGTATGTGGGTGGTGGGTTGTAATGTTGGGGGGGGGTATTGTATGTTTTTTTTTACAGGCAAAAGAGCTGAAATTCTTGGGGCATGCCCCGCAAAGGGCCCTGTTCAGGGCTGGTAAGGTAAAAGAGCTTGTAACTTTTTTAATTTAGAATAGGGTAGGGAATTTTTTATTTTGGGGGGCTTTGTTATTTTATTAGGGGGCTTAGAGTAGGTGTAATTAGTTTAAAATTGTTGTAATATTTTTATTATGTTTGTAAATATTTTTTTATTTTCTGTAACTTAGTTCTTTTTTATTTTTTGTACTTTAGCTAGTTTATTTAATTGTAGTTATTTGTAGGAATTGTGTTTAATTAATTTATTGATAGTGTAGTGTTAGGTTAATTGTAGGTAATTGTAGGTAGTTTATTTAATTATTTTATTGATAGTCTAGTGTTAGGTTTAATTATATCTTAGGTTAGGATTTATTTTACAGGTAAATTTGTTATTATTTTAACTAGGTAACTATTAAATAGTTCTTAACTATTTAATAGCTATTGTACCTGGTTAAAATAATTACAAAGTTACCTGTAAAATAAATATTAATCCTAAAATAGCTATAATATAATTATAATTTATATTGTAGCTATATTAGGATTTATTTTACAGGTAAGTATTTAGCTTTAAATAGGAATAAGTTATTTAATAAGAGTTAATTTATTTCGTTAGATAAAAATTATATTTAAGTTAGGGGGGTGTTAGTGTTAGGGTTAGACTTAGCTTTAGGGGTTAATCCATTTATTAGAATAGCGGTGAGCTCCGATCGGAAGTTTAGGGGTTAATAATTGAAGGTAGGTGTCGGCGATGTTAGGGAGGGCAGATTAGGGGTTAATACTATTTATGATAGGGTTAGTGAGGCGGATTAGGGGTTAATAACTTTATTATAGTAGCGCTCAGGTCCGCTCGGCAGATTAGGGGTTAATAAGTGTAGGTAGGTGTCGGCGACGTTGTGGGGGCAGATTAGGGGTTAATAAATATAACATAGGGGTCGGCGATGTTAGGGCAGCAGATTAGGGGTACATAGGGATAATGTAAGTAGCGGCGGTTTACGGAGCGGCAGATTAGGGGTTAATAATAATATGCAGGTGTCAGCGATAGCGGAGGCGACAGAATAGGGGTTAATAAGTGTAAGGTTAGGGGTGTTTAGACTCAGGGTACATGTTAGAGTGTTAGGTGCAGACGTAGGAAGTGTTTCCCCATAGGAAACAATGGGGCTGCGTTAGGAGCTGAACGCTGCTTTTTTGCAGGTGTTAGGTTTTTTTTCAGCTCAAACAGCCCCATTGTTTCCTATGGGAGAATCGTGCACGAGCACGTTTTTGATGCCGGCCGCGTCCGTAAGCAGCTCTGGTATCGAGAGTTGCATTTGCGGTAAAAATGCTCTACGCTCCTTTTTTGGAGCCTAACGCAGCATTTGTTTGAACTCTCGATACCAGAGTTAAATTTATGGTGCGGCCAGAAAAAAACCTGCGGAGCGTTAACAGCCCTTTTACCGCCGAACTCCAAATCTAGGCCTATGTTTCCTCTTTTACACCTAGTTGAGCTGGGTGTAATTTTTTTCCGTGTATCGACAGTCTCTGGCAGTGTATTCATTGGAAACCTGGTGTAAGTTTGCGCTTTACAGCTTCTCATACTTTCTATGGGACGCAAAAATATTTCCGGCAGCCGATATTGTAGTATAATGTGCCAACGGGAGCAGTTGATACACGAAATTGCTTCCGACCGTATATTTATTGGTTTGCGACCTCGCGGAAACCTAATTACGGCTCAATGGAAATAAGCCCTTAGTCTGTTTGACATGATGGTAACTATTAACACTTTGCTTAGGAAGCTGGAATGCGGCACGCCAATCTAGCATGCACTTTTTTCTATCTTAAAGGGACATAGTGGTGGAAAAATGTTATGCTGTTATTTGTTCACCACTCAATCTAGAACGGTGGAACCCCCCACAAAGAGGTTAATCATATAGATGAAGTATTTTCTCAGAGAAATGCTGGTCAATTGGCAGCTACAGTGGCACAAGTTTGTCAATCACCAGCTATGTTCTGCTTGGGAACTACAGTACTTGGGGCTCCTGAGTGCGGCTTTTATCTATGTGTTTAATACCCATGTGAATTTTCTTGTGCAATGAAAACTGTGGGCACCAGACAAATAGCACCCGCTGCCCAATTGCTGGGAACACAGGTGTACAGGTTCCCTAGCTGGGAATAATGTTGACCCCGTCAAATATTAAATGGGATCATAGACTTGCAGGGTCAATATTGCTAGCAAATTAGACCATGTCATTTTTGCACTACTATAAATGTAGAAACTTATTCTCAAACTATACCATTAATGAAAATAATGACGCATAGCCAGAATTTTAATTATTTTGATTTTTTTATTCTTATTAAAAAGGAATTAGTCCTATTAGTGAACACAAAGGAAATTATGTTTTATTTTTCCTTCTTGGGGAAGGAAAATGGGGAAAATATGAATACTGATTGCAAAACTGCACACAATGGATTAGAATCAAATTTAGTAGATAAATTACCGTAATTAAAAGGAAACCCATTTTGATATGAAGTAAAGGAAATTGGAAGAATGAACTTTTCCCACACCATTTAAACCTTTGTTTGCTACAATATTTAAAATATATACAAAGACAGGTATGTAAGGTCAGAAGCGAGGATGTGTCGGGAGCACTATTTGCTAGCAGTTTTACAATAATGTTATTGATTTGTTTACAAGAGCACTACATTACAGCACTATTTCATGCCATTTTGTGCTCCACACAGATAAACCGGTACATCTTAAACAAGGAATATGATGGGGAAAACAAATTTGATTATAGAAATAAATTGGAAACTTTGATAAAATTGTTTACTCTGTCTGAATCACAAAATAAAATTTTTGGGTTTCATGACCCTTTAAAGGGACATGAAACCCCAATTTTTTTCATTATTAAGATTTAGATAGAACATGGGATTTTAAACAACTTTCCAATTTACTTTGTAATCATGGTATTCTTTGTTAAAGCTAAACCTAGGTAGTCTCATATGCTAGTGGTTGAACCGCCTCTTATCTCAGTGCATTTTGACAGTTTTTTTCACAGATGGACAGCACTAGTTCATGTGTGTCATATAAATAACATTGTGCTCTCTCCCGCATTGATTGGCTAAAATACAAGTCTGTCAAAAGAACTGAAATAAGTGGGCAGTCTGTAGAGACTTAGATACAAGGGGCTCTATTTAACAAGCTCCGTACGGAGCTTGATGGCCCCTGTTTCTGGCGAGTCTTCAGACTTGCCAGAAACAGCAGTTATGAAGCAGCGGTCACAAAGACCGCTGCTCCATAACCTGTCCGCCTGAGCAGGCGGACAGACATCGCCACAATACAACCCGATCGAGTACGATCAGGTTGATTGACACCTCCCTGCTGGCGGCCCATTGGCCGCGAGTCTGCAGGGGGGGCGTGGCACCAGCAGCTCTTGTGAGCTGCTGGTGCAATGCTGAATACGGCGAGCATATTGCTCGCCGTATTCAGCTAGGTCTGGCGGACCTGATCTGCAGTGTCAGATCAGGTCCGCCAGACCTTGATAAATATGCCCCAAGGTAATCACAGAGGTAAAAACTATATTAATATAACCGTGTTGGCAAAACTGGTGAATGGGTAATAAAGGGATTATCTATCTTTTTTTAAACAATAACAATTCTGGAGTAGACTGTCCCTTTAAAGTGACTCGAAACTCAATTTTTTCTTCTTTCATGATTCAGATAGCGCAAACAATTTTAAACAACTTTCCAATTAACTTCTATTATCAAATATGCTTCCTTCTCATGGTTATCTTTGTAAAATAGTAGGCTCAGGAATAGCAATACACTACTGGGAGCTATCTGAACACATATATGTGCAGCCACCAATCAGCAGCTAGCTCCCAGTAGGGCATTATTGCTCCTGAACCTACCTAGATATGCTTTTCAATGAAGGATAACAAGAGACAAGAGAACAAAACTAATTAGATTATAGAAGTAAATTGGAAATCTACATAAAATCTACCCCCAAAAGGTTTTCGTTATAGCTGAACTGGAGCACAGGTGAAATATTCAGCTGATCAGTAACCATGGTAACTAACCTACTCTCACCCATCAACTGATTTTTTTTTTTACCTGTGCACTGGTTCAGCTATAATAAAAAAACTGGCCTGTAATAAAAAACTGTCTTACTAGAGTTTGCTGGAACTGTACACCATGCTGGTGACTTATACATCCCTACAAACCTATAGTTGTCACTCATGATGCTAAGCCCAGAAAGACAGCTCTTGGCTTTGTTACATATGAACTTGGAAATATCTGTGGAAAATAATGAGCTATGTTGGATTTATTAAATTCATGAATTACAGCCAGGATCTGTGGTCACCTTAAAGTCTCACGGCCCCCAACTGAGGGTGTTTCAGACGATCAGAGCAGAGGGTAAAATAAACACAATTAGGTTTGTCACCCAGCTGATTTATTAGAGGCGTGACTGGTTTATTTAGGGCAATGTACCCCATTAATATAAATAAATCCCTGTTATTTTGGAAATGATCTGGTTTAGAGAATTTGTTTTTAAAGGCCTAAATCCTATGCGAATCGTGCAACACTAGATTTTGTTCTTTTTTTTTTTTAGTAGCTTTAGTAGTGAGTGAATCATACTCAAATTGTTATTATTAAGCGAGTGTGCACTATTGCATGTCATTAAATAACAGTGGCATCTGATGGCTGTTTACTATGATCAGCCCCCATGGGGTTTTTCACCTCTCCCGCTATAACAATTTTCTTATTTAGCGATTACCTTTCCAACGGTGGGTCTTGGGGGTCCGTAGTTGCTTAGATGCCTGAGATACAGGCTTCTTAGCAGCTTGTCCTCATTTCCCTATACTGTCCATTGTAATATTTCAATAAAGTTGCGCGGTGACGTCATCACGTCATTGCGCGTGACGTCACTGCGCAAAACATGAAGCCCCGGCGATGCCTGTCACTATACAGGCCCGATAACCGGGGTGGGAGTCGATGGGAGCCCCCAGATTGCCCTTGAGGTGGGTGAGTGCTAGCGATGGCTCTGAGCCGTCGTCAGCACCTGACTGGAAAAATTTGCAACGGCTCAGAGCCGTCGCTAGCACTCAAAGGATTAATATACTTTATAACATTGAAACCTCTAAATGTCTGCCTGTTTCTAAGCCACTACAGACAGCCTCTTATCACATGCTTTTTATTTGCTTTTCACAACAGGGGATTGCTAGTTCATGTGAGCCATATAGATAACATTATGATCACGGCCATGGCTTGTGGCAGACACTGCACTAATTGGCTAAAATGCAAATCAATAGATCATAACTAAAAAGTCATGTGATCAGGGGACTGTCCGAAGATGCTTAGATACAAGGTAATCAAAGAGGTAAAAAGTGTTTTAATATAACTGTGTTGGTTGTGCAAAACTGGGGAATGGTAATAAAGGGATTATCTATCCTTTAAAACAATAAAACTTCTGGTGCAGACTGTCCCTTTAACCGCAAATACTCAGTGTCCTTTAACCTGTTCCGCCACTGTCTTGAATCTTTGCACCTCAGTTTAGTTTGAAATTTAAACAGCCCAACAATATTGTAAACTGTGCATGTGTAACAGCCTTTAAACAGCTCTCCCCGTGAATACTACTCAACTCAGAGCCCCACTAATGCGGTTTTCACAGGGTTAGTGAAATGTTCACAACAGTTCTCCCAAGATATACAGTAGTTAGAAATAAGAGGCTTACCACACTAGCTGCAGTCCGGTTGGAGTATGACAGGCAAAGTCCTTTTCCAAATGGAATCCTCCGTATATACATGGTGACTGCTTGTTCCTGGTATGCGGTGTGTATCGCCAAACTTACATGCAGCACATAGCCTCGTTCTGATGCCGGCAAAGTCAAACCAGCAATGGCTCCTCCAATGAGACCGCCGGGACCCTCCACGCCCCCAGGATAGTAGAAAGAAACAAATAACAGCACAGTCGCGGTCTCAGTGGAAATAAGCAAGAAGCGATTCCTTAGGGTTAAAAAGTTCCATTTATTGTATATATCTAAAAACGAAAAAGGCACATGTTTTTAGATATATACAATAAATGGAACTTTTTAACCCTAAGGAATCGCTTCTTGCTTATTTCCACTGAGACCGCGACTGTGCTGTCATTAGTTTGAAATTTAGTTGGTTTTATGTCAAAATCAAATAGTTACAGCTCTGTAACTTTCAATTCAATTTGATCATTTTTAAAACAGAGTTTTTAAAATATATTTTAGCACACATTTTTCCTCTAAATTAGTTAACACGATAATAATTGACACGCGATTAATAACTAAAAGGTTCTATCTTAAAAAAACAAACACATTTTTAAAGAGTCAGTAAAGTCAAAATGAAATGTTCATGATTTAGATAGATTGTACAATTTTAAACAATTTTCAATTTACCTCTTATAAGATTTGCTTTGTTCTGTCAAGAGTATAACAAGATAGAAAAAAAGTTGTAGCTGAGCACGAAAAATGAAGATTTTATTCTTTATTCAGGGCACATAAAACACACAGATAAAACATCCCTCTTGTAAGAAGTAGGGTGAAAATGGGCTGACGCGTTTCGGCTCATGCCTTCATCAAAGACCTACAAACGATTAACACATCTTTCTTTAAATAGCATAATTTTACCTTTTATGGGATAATAAACATCATATGAACATACTCAATTTAACACTTAATTGACAAAACAAGAAAGAAAACAATAAAAATAGTCTCCAATAAAAGGGAGTGTAAAAAAACCCAACTACCTAGGTATGCTCTTCAACAGATGTCACAGAGAGAACAAAGCAGATTTGATAAAAGAATTTATGAAAACTGTCAAGATACTGAAAATTTCTTTCAGCCTTTGAGTAGTTGAAGTAAAGAGCATTTTCAGTATTTCGTGGTGATGTGTGAAGTCACACGAGTTGTGATATTAATGTGATAATCACTCGCCTCGTTAATATGTTGATGCTATATTTTCTCTTGTGTTTTTCAGCAATCTGGACTGTACGAGTATAAAATCTATGGTGCTTTGGAGGACTGTTCTCCTGAGCTTTGCGCTGATGTCTACATGGATTTAAATTATAGGAAACAGTGGGACCAGTACGTAAAAGGTTTGTGTTTGAGAAATGGGCAGTAACATTTTACAACTGCTGAAAGAGGTTGTTTAGCACAAGGCTAGAATATTTTTCTTTTTTTTCTATAAGAAATCATTTTGCTGCAGCTGTGTTTGGCCTCCAAGGAGTTTATTTAGAATCTAAGTTTAAGGTTCTTTTTTCATACTTTATTCAGTTATAGTGTAGCAAACCCTTAAAGGGACATCAAACGCATGATAATGTACCTTCGTAGCTGAGAATTTTGAAATGAATAATGAAACTTTATTTTTTTGTTTTTTTATGCTTATTTTCTTTTTTCTTTTCACTGATTTACTTGTCCCCCAGAACAAAATATTTAGTATAAATATATATATATGTAATTGTATATGATATTATACATATATATTTATGTGTTAAAGGGACAGTCAACACCAGCATTTTTGTTGTTTTAAAAGATAGATAATCCCTTTATTACCCATTCCCCAGTTTTGCAAAATCAACACAGTTATAATAATATATTTTTTACCTCTGTGATTACCTTGTATCTAAATCAGACTTGCATTTTAGCCAATCAGTGCTCACTCATCGATAAATTCATGTGCATGAGCTCAATGTTATCTTTATGAAACACATGAACTAATGCCCTCTAGTGGTGAAAAACTGTCAAAATGCATTCACTTAAGAGGCAGCCTTCAAGGTCTAAGAAATTAGCATATGAACATCATAGGTTTAGCTTTCAACTAAGAATACCAAGAGAACAAAGCAAAATTGGTGATAAAAGTAAATTGTTTAAAATGACATGCCCTATTTGAATCATGAAGATTTTTTTGCGACTTGACTGTCCCTTTAATATGTGTATATACACATATAAACATTAATATATATGTAAAAATTACATATATATTTAAACTTTGCTGCCCATCGCAAGGTTGCGTTCGCATTGCGCTCAACTAGTAATTACAGCGCACTCACAAAAGCAAAATTTTACGCTCCACTCATAATCTGGCCCTCAATGTGCCTTAACATGCTCTTTGTGAATCAGGAAAGTTTTCATTTTCCTGTTTTAAATCTATTCTGACCTTTATTAATTTAAAGAACATCCCTCGCTAAATGTGTAGTGTGATGAAATTCTCTCCTGATCATACTGACAATATGAAGCGTGAGCATGGAATGTGAACACGCAAATAAGGAAACGGTGCATTTATTCAGAATCTTTATCTATTCCTTTTTTGTCATAAAAAATACTCTGGAAAAAAATATGTTCTAATTAAAAAGAAAAAAATCGTCCTGAGAAAATCTATTTTTTTGTATACATTGAGGTTCAAATTTCATGACGAAAACACTATGCACTAGAATATCGATTTTAAGAAAGTTGCTTATAATTAGAAGTTCTATTCATAAATAGACAGCATAGCAGCATCCTCTGGTGGAAGAATTTTGATTAACATTTGTCCCACTGGTAAAAAAAAACAATGGGGCTCTACTATATCTAAGTAGTGTGTCCAGAAATAAGGTGCGCCTAATTTATGCTATTTCAAAAAGTCAGCAAGGTAGCTCTTAGAATTATGTAGCCTGATGAAACGGCATGTTAGCCGAGAAACGCGTTGCTAAGTAATTTTTATATTTTTAATAAATACTTTATTTTGTCTACCTTGCTGGTGAATTGTTCTATTTGCCTTATTGATCCCTTGCTTGGATTAACCTCTATCGGCATATCCACCTTTATTTTCCACCACTCCTCCAACGATCCAGGAGCAGCTGTACAGGCCTCAGGGAGTCAGCCGAACGGCTCTTTAAGATTCGGCACGCCTGATATTGCACTGCTTGTGCAACTCCGTTTGTGAGTATAACTTCTCGACATCTGTTGTATGTGTATTCTGTGCCTGGGATAATCTGCACCAAGGGCGGTATCTATATTTTATGTCATAGGTATCTTTTTTCCCCACATCGTTGGTGAAGTGATTACCCAGTGAACAGCTGATTTCACCCTCTAGCGAGTCAGCCGAGCGGCTCTGAAGCTTCGGCTCACCTGTTATTGCACTGCATGTGCAAACATCTTTGTGAGTATTACTCTGAACTGTTAGTTTAGAATCATTTGTAGCCAAGGATCATCTGCACCAGAGCGCCTCTTCTTTTTTTGTTTCTATACAGAACGCAGTCACCACTGGTAAAAATATTAACAATATCATGCAGCCATATCTGTGCATCATTCTTTATGGTATAGATTTATGATAACTATATGGTATAATCTTAATCTTGTAATACACCATTTTCATAGTAAGTGCTTTATAGTTCTGATTACACAAATAAAACATATATACAAAACAGGACATAGTGAATAATTTAATGCCATGCATCTATATCAGCCTTCCATTCTGACATACCTTTGTTTTTCTGTGGTGATACATCAGTTGTCTTTTACACGTGCATTGTAATTTGGAGGTCATCCTTCTTGCACTTTTGGAACATTGAATATGATGGAGTGTCATTTTCATTTGCCCGTATGTTAGTGTTGCTGTTCAAGGGCGTACTCCTAGTTTGTCAGTTTTTGGTTACCAAATGAAGTTGGCTCTTTCCTGACTACTCTTCGGGATCCTGATTTGGCTTTGCCATACCTTACTGTTTTTTACTTTGACTTGCCTTTGGTCTCCTGATTTGGTTCTTGAACCTCCTTGCAAGTGCATGACCTCAGCCTTGTATACAATGCTGTACTCACAATCAGCTGACAGAGTTGAGACTGCAGCATGAAATATTTCTTCACTGCATTTTAGCTGGATATAAATTACCAGTGTCCTTCCTTGTTTTGAAGGTTCCTCTGCAGCCTCCACCGCAATATTAAAGCAAACTATGATCATTGTTATAAAACTGCCAGGGAGCCTGTGCTGTTCTCAGCTTTCCTGTGATTTGGGCAACTCTAAACTGTCTTTCACTCTTTTAACTTCCAACAGTTTCAAAAGAGTAAGGAACCCCACATGTGACAGTTGTAGGCAGATACCATAAATATCACAGATACCCAGCCTCTTCCGAGGTATTATATAAAGTATACACCCTACTGAGAACTTCTATTCCTTGCTGTCCTGTTATTCCAGTTGTATAGTGAGACCTTATATTCAGTACATAACTTGCATATACCCATTTGAAACCTGAAACTGAATGCATGGTCCTCTGCTGGAGCCTGAATAGCAAAATATGGAGACAGAACGCATAGCAGGTGACCAGGAACTCATGTTGATGTTTCCTATGGAGCAGGCTGTACAGCTTCTCATTGGTTGTACCCCCTGATGATGCTTATAAGGAAAGAAGACTGTGGGTTGGGGGAGCGGCCAGAGGTAACCAATGTTTTTTTTTTTTTTTTTTTACAAGAAAAGGTCACAATAAATAATAAAAAGTCTATTGCAATTTTTTTACTACAGATAATAGGTGTTTAATGTCTCTTTAAATTACCTGTAACCCCAACACACCCAATTAACCAGTACTGGGGATCATTTTAGAATATCTCACCTGAGCAGAGAGGTTTTGAATATCAGGGCCTTAGTGAGAGCAGGTACAAGACAGCTTTCTTTATACATGCCGCTACTTCTTTATCAAACAGCTGAAATATATTAATAAACAACATCTCAATGCAAATGATTTTACCTAGAGGTTTTGTTTTTGTGCTTACACCACGTAAAAGAAATTATCTGTGTAAATAGTATTTTTTTTTGTATTTCATTTTAACATAAACACACAGAAGCAGTTTGTGTTGCAACCCTTTAAAAGACACGTCATAAACCCTAATAGAGTCACCATATTTTCTTGTTTGTATGCATATATATTGCTAGTCTGGTAGATACAGTATTAATTATTATTTATTTTTTAATGAACAAATATTTCATTTTCCAGCATTACAGGAAGACACAAGTGGAGAGGATAAGGTTATCTACTGGGAAGTGAAATATCCATTCCCTTTGTCCAACCGGGATGTATCCTTCTATTTGAGCATGAATGGGTGAATTAGTATATTTTTTTTTTTACTAGTTCTCTTATGCATGCAATATGAATAAAAGATTGTTTTTTAAAGATATCGAAAGTGCCTTCAAGTTAATAATTCTCTCTCTCTCTCTCTCTCTCTCTCTCTCTCTCTCTTCATATGTAATATATAATTATTATATTATATATATGTATACATGGTGATACATGTGTCTATATGTATGCATATGTAAACATATTAACAAATATATACACATATCTCTCTCTCTCTCTCTCTCTTCATATGTAATATATAATTATTATATTATATATATGTATACATGGTGATACATGTGTCTATATGTATGCATATGTAAACATATTAACAAATATATACACATCTCTCTCTCTCTCTCTCTCTCTCTCTCTCTCTCTCTCTCTCCCTCTCCCTCCCTCTCTCTCTCTCTCTCTCTCTCTCTCTCTCTCTCTCTCTCTCTCTCTCTTCCTCTTCATATGTAATATATAATTATTATATTATATATATGTATACATGGTGATACATGTGTCTATATGTATGTATATGTAAACATATTAACAAATATATACACATCTCTCTCTCTCTCTCTCTCTCTCTCTCTCTCTCTCTCTCTCTCTCTCTCTCTCTCTCTCTCCCTCTCTCCCTCTCTCCCTCTCCCTCCCTCTCTCTCTCTCTCTCTCTCTCTCTCTCTCTCTCTCTCTCTCTCTCTCTCTCTCTCTCTCTCTCTCTCTCTCTCTCTCTCTCTCTCTCTCTCTCTCTCTCTCTCTCTCTCTCTCTCTCTCTTCCTCTTCATATGTAATATATAATTATTATATTATATATATGTATACATGGTGATACATGTGTCTATATGTATGTATATGTAAACATATTAACAAATATATACACATCTCTCTCTCTCTCTCTCTCTCTCTCTCTCTCTCTCTCTCTCTCTCTCTCTCTCTCTCTCTCTCCCTCCCTCTCTCCCTCTCTCTCTCTCTCTCTCTCTCTCTCTCTCTCTCTCTCTCTCTCTCTCTCTCTCTCTCTCTCTCTCTCTCTCCCTCTCTCCCTCTCTCCCTCTCCCTCCCTCTCTCTCTCTCTCTCTCTCTCTCTCTCTCTTCCTCTTCATATGTAATATATAATTATTATATTATATATATGTATACATGGTGATACATGTGTCTATATGTATGTATATGTAAACATATTAACAAATATATACACATATCTCTCTCTCTCTCTCTCTCTCTCTCTCTCTCTCTCTCTCTCTCTCTCTCTAACCGGCACCCATGGGGATTGGTAGATTCCGGATAACTGTAGTTTCTGGTTGCTTGAGAGTTACTATTAAAAATAGGCCTAACTAGGTTCTATAACCCATACTATACTATAAACGCTGTATTTACTTGATGTTAATATTTAAATACAGTAAATAAAAACAAACTGTTAATTAATATTAATGCCGCCTCCGTTCAGTCCCGGGCACCCAGTGGCAGCGTGATGTCTAATTCTCAGACTGCCTTGTGCTCACAATTTTCAAGAGCAGTTAGGTAGGGTCTGGTGGCATTAAAAGGGCAAGCTTTCATCTTTGAGAAACCACTATAGAGAAAGGAAGCTGCAGATAAAAGTTAGTGTTAATTTTAATGTACAGTATCTTCAATTTTTATTTTCTGGTTTCTTGAGTTCTGGTTAACTGAGAGTTTACTGAGTATATATATATGTATGTATGTATATAATACCAAACCAATTGTGTATTCCAATTAATCAGCACTAGGTAGTTACAGGTATTCAAATCAACAAAATGACAAGGGTGCCCACATTTATGCACCTGGCTAATTTTGTTTTGATGCAGATTGCACATTTTCTGTTAATCCAATAAACCTCATTTCACTACTGAAATATTACTGTGTCCTTCAGTTATTTGATAGATCAAAATGAAATTGCTGATCCAAACACGCAATTATTTATAAATGAAAATCATGGAAATTGTCAGGGGTGCCTAAACTTTTGCATATGACTGTGTATATATATATATATGAGTAAAGGAAAGTTAGTAAAGTGCACTATATTAGAAAGCTCCCATTGTGGGAATGATTCTCAACTCTCACTTGCAAGATTGCAATATATGCCCAGAGACAAGGGATTAAGCAGTCCGTTGAAAAAGTAAACTTAACACAGAGTTCAAATGCTTGCACACTCTTGCCCCGGACTCTTCAGACAAACCAACAGCACAAAAGGAGTATGCCATATGAGATTAACATTGCCACAGTAAATTCGCTGGCTATACTCACTGCATCAAATGCGGTGCTGCGTTGTCACAATCCTTCCGGCTCCGTGTGCTGCAAACAGATCCCCTTTGCTCACCGCTTCTTGCAGAATCCTCTGTGCCGATTCAGTGTGTTTCTCAATTCACACAGTGCGTGTCCGATGACGTATGCACAGCCGGTCACGTGGTATGCGGTGTCCAATCGGTGTATCCCTTGTCTCGTCTTCAGTAGGTAGCCAGCAGACGTAATCAGGGCTGTAGGTGCAGGCGAGTCCAAACCCAGCCTGCTAAGTGAGAGGCTTCCGAGCCTAAGGACCCCAGATACTGGCGTAATGAAATGATCAGTAGAAAGAAATCCAGGGTCAAAGTAGTAAAAATAAAATCCAAACTTTATTGAAGTCCACTTGTGGATAAAAAACCATGGGGGTCAAAAACATACAGCACTCAGCACTTGTTGTTTCCAGCTAAACAACAAGTGCTGAGTGCTGTATGTACTTTTTTACTACTTTGACCCTGGATTTCTTTCTACTGATCATTATATATATATACTGTGTGTATATATATGTGTTATAATTTATTTTAATATGTTTTCCATATGTTTTGTAAAACTTTTCTTATAGCCCTAACACTTTGTTTTAGGTCTCATGTTGTGCTACCTTTTTTTAGCGCTGTTATGTGATGTGCTTGAGCTAAACACATAACTTTCAACTTGTAATATGTTCTTTGGTGATTCTTCTTTACAATGGACTTGTAATATTAATTACATCCTACACTATCAGTAGCGCTCCAATTCTAATTTGGGTCCTAATCGTTAGAAATAATGTTTTTTGGTTCAAAGATGACCAGAACCTCACATATGGTGAGTCAATGACAAGAGATAAATATGTGTAGCCACAAATCACTAGCTAGCTAGCATATTCTTTTTCAACATAAGAATACCCAGGGAACAAAGTATATTTGAAAATAGAAGTGAATTCAAAAGTGTTTATAAAAAACATGCTCTATCTGAGTATTGCAAGTTTAAGTTTGACGTTCCTATCCCTTTAATTATACTTCAGCTGATTATTTTTATGTATGTATATTTACATTGTTTACGTTTGCACCCGATAGTTCCATACAGATTTAACGGTATTTAAATGCGATATTATGTGCATTTTCTTTATATCTGAGCAAAGTATGTGTATGTCCGTGAAAGACGCAATTTAGACATTGATGGAAGGAAGATCTATGTGATATTGGCGAAGAGCGTAACCGTTCCGCACTGCCCAGAGAAGTCTGGAATCATCCGCGTCAACAGTTACAAACAAAGCTTAGCCATAGAGAGTAATGGCAAAAATGGGTGCAAAGGTGAGAGAGCGTACAAAATCTATGTTTTACTAGTTCACTTTTTTAATGCACTTGTTAAACGCATAAAAAATATTAAAAACGTGGATATCGTAGAATTTTCAAGCAAGTTTATTTCAAGGTTTTTCACTAACTTTTCGGGGGAATATAAAGATCTGTGGTAAAGAAAAACACTGCAGTTAAAAGGCCAGAATAATAAACAGATTGCATGCTCTAATTCATTATATGTATGTAATTCTAAGACTAGCGACCGTGCACCATGTGTTTAACCCCTGCGCAGAGGTTAAACACACAGTAGAAGTACCGCTCAAGACCCACAGAGCACTGCTGGTCCCAAGAGGAATCTGTCGCTAATCCAGTCAGCAGAGCTAATTACAAGCGCTGTCGATTGGATCAGCGCTGGTTTCCACTTGGGACCAGGACAGTAGCGCAGGTTCATTAGTCTTAAAATTACATTCTCTGACAAATTATGTAAATTTATTTTTAACTATTATGGTCCTTTAATTATATTAATATTGATGATAGATGCAGATTTTTTCACTAAAACGATTAATATCAATTAATTGGATTTTGAGTATTTTAATAATTAACATGTTTAAACCTCAAGACACAGATTACAAGTGGAACGGTATTTAACGCTCCCGCTTCAGCGCTAACCCCACTAGAAGTTTTTTACACGTGTCGGGTAGCGCTCGTATTACAAGTTGTAAATAAAAAAAATTTGCTCACACTTTAACCCAATGCGCGCAAAAAGCCGAACTTAGAATATCAGTGCGCGATAATGTTTTCCCCCATAGAAGTCAATGGAGCAAAAAAGTGGGCAAAAAAACCCTAAATATGAGTAAAAATACTTTATTTTAATAATATAAATGGGGTTGTTATGTAAGTTGAACTAAATAAATGTCTGCCATGGTAAGATTTTCTGCTAAACCTTTTTACCATCAACTTGTAGTACGGCTTGTGCGCTATTCTTGCACACGGTAGTGCTAAAGATAAGGTACCCTGTGCTATAGTTTGCACTCCACTTGCTAGCCCATAGTTAATGTCAGCTTTAGAGCAGCAATGCAGTACTGGGATCTAGCTGAACACATCTTGTGAGCCAATGACAACAGGCACATGTGAGTAGCCACCAATCAGCAGTGTGCTCTCAGTGCTGCACTGCTCCTCATCCTACCTAGATATGCCTTTTTTTTAAAAAGGATACTAAGAGAACAAAGTACATTTAATAAAAAAAAGTAAATTTAAAAGTTTGCTAAAGGAGCACGAAGGTCAAAAAGAAACTTTCATAATTCAGAGCGTGTCATTTTCAGACACTTTTAAATTTAATTATCAAATTTATTTTGTTCTCTTGGAATCCTATGTTGAAAAACATACTTAAATAGGATGAGGAGCAGCAGTGCACTACTGAGAGCAAACTGGTTATTGGTGGCTACTCACGTATATCTCATGTCATTGGCTCCCAATATGTGTTCAGCTATATCATATTAATACATTGTGGCTGTTTAGCTGAATTTAACTATGTGCTTAATTTCTTTGCAGGGGTTAAACACATAGCTAGAACATTTTATTACTGCAATGTTGCTGGCATATAACATATTAGAGCAATATTTCCATTTTTATGTCTGTTTAAAATTGCATGCACTGTCCTAACCATAACTTTTACATTTTTATTTTATGTCACTAACTAAACAAATGCTAAATAAAATGTTACCCTTCCAATCCTATAATATAAAAGGCCAAGTGTGTTTGTCCAAAGCTGTCATGCGCTGTAGAGGCTGCGCAGGGACAAACACACCTAGCCTTCAGCAGACTAACCTCCTGGCATCTGGGGCCGACCGGGCTTGACAGGGGGCAGGGTCGGGCGTGACGCGGGCAGGGTCGGGTGAGATAGAGCTTAAAAGAGGGGGGATAGAGAGCTCAAAAGAGGGGGGATAGAGAGCTCAAAAGAGGGGGGATAGAGAGAGAGCTCAAAAGAGGGGGGATAGAGAGAGAGCTCAAAAGAGGGGGGATAGAGAGAGAGCAAAAGAGGGGGGTAAAGAGAGAGCAA
Source organism: Bombina bombina (assembly GCF_027579735.1). Taxonomy (NCBI): domain Eukaryota; kingdom Metazoa; phylum Chordata; class Amphibia; order Anura; family Bombinatoridae; genus Bombina; species Bombina bombina. Next base: position 1,517,289,442 of record NC_069499.1, on the reverse strand, counting down.
AAGAGGGGGGAGAGAGAGAGAGCGCAAAAGAGGGGGGAGAGAGACAGCAAAAGTGAGGGAGGGGGAGAGAGCAAAAGAAAGGGGGGAGAGAGAGAGCAAAGAGGGGGGATTGAGATAGAAAAAGAGGGGGGATAGAGAGAGCAAAAGAGGGGGGATAGAGAGAGCAAAAGAGGGCGGAGAGAGAGCAAAAGAGAGGGGGTTGAGACAGCAAAAGAGAGGGGGGAGAGAGAGTAAAAAAGAGGGGGGAGAGAGAGAGTAAAAGAGGGGGGATAGGAAGAGCAAAAGAGGGAGAGACAGCAAAAGAGAGGGGGAGAGACAGCAAAAGAGAGGGGAAGAGACAGCAAAAGAGAGGGGTGAGAGAGCACAAAAAAAGGGGGGAGAGAGGGACTGAAAGAGGGGGGTTAGAGAGAGCAAAAGAGAAGGGGGATAGGGAGAGCAAAAGAGAGGGGGAGAGGGAGAGCAAAAGAGAGGGGGAGAGAGACAGCAAAAGAGAGGGGCGAGAGAGCAAAAAAAGGGGGAGAGAGAGTGAAGGAGGGGTTTAGAGAGAGCAAAAGAGAGGGGGATAGGGAGAGAGAAAGAGTGACGGTAAAAGAGAGGGGGTAGAGAGAAAAAAAATGTGGAGAGAGAAAGTGAAAGAGGGGGGGTTAGAGAGAGCAAAAGAGAGGGGGAGAGAAACGGCAAAAGAGAGGGGGAAAGAGATCAAAAGAAAAGGGGAGAGAGACAACAAAACAGAGGGGGGAGAAAGACAACAAAACAGAGGGGGGAGAGAACAAAAGAAATGGGGGAGAGAGAGCAAAAGAGGGGGGAGAGAGAGAGCAAAAGAGAGGGAGAGAGCAAAAGAGAGGGGGAGAGAGAGCAAAAGAGAGAGGGGAGAGAGAGCAAAATAGAGAGAGGGGGAGAGAGCAGAAGAGAGGGGGGAGAGAGATAGCAAAAGAGAGGGGGCAGAGAGAGCCAAATAGATGGGGGGGGGGAGAGAGAGAGCAAGGGGTGGAACTGCTGTACTGCAAAAATTGGCCCCTGTACACAGGCTTTAGGACTAGTTGTTAATAAAGAATTAAAATAAGTAATCCAAAAATACCAGCACTTACCAAGTCTCTGTTTTCTTGCTCCTTGTAGTTTTCATGTGCTACTTTGATAATCCTGGAGGAATGATTCCATCGTGGCTCATAAACTGGGCAGCCAAGGTACTGTAAAGAGTTTGTTAATTAATTATCTGAATTAACTTTTAAAACCAATTACTTAAAGGGATAGTCTAGTCAAAATTAAACTTGCATGATTCAGATAGAGCATGTGATTTTAAGCAACTTTCTAATTTACTCCTATTATAATTTTTTCTTTGTCCTCTTGCTATTTTTATTTGAAAAAGCAGGAATGTAAGCATAGGAGCCTGACCATTTCTGGTTCAGCACCTGAGTAGCGCTTTCTTATTGGTGTCTAAATGTAGCCACCAATAAGCAAGCGCTACCCAGGTTCTGAACCAAAAATGGGCAAGCTCCTAAGCTTACATTCAAATAAAGAGACCATGAGAACGAAGAAAAATTGATAACAGGAGTAAATTAAAAAGTTGCTTAAAATTGCATGTTCTATTTGAATCATGAAAGTTTAATTTTGATTAGACTATCCCTTTAATTCAAATTCATTTTCGGGAGAGTATCGGTATACAATCAATATCTTGAATACGATTTTGAATGTTGTGAACACAGATACTCTTTGTTTATAAACATTGTTAGTCTTTTTTTATTGTTTAAAAATGAAAGAGATTTTATTTGGAGTCAGAATATTAGCAAAAATAAAAATGCACTTTGTATTAACTAACATGAACTATGCATCTCTGTTTAAAGACTATAGAAGTCCCAGATCTCAGAATTTGGTAACGTTTGACTTTTTCCTCATTGCCAGCAATGCAATTTATTAAATATGTAACCCTTTATTGGCTGTTAGGTTTTTTTATATTTTCAAATTGCTGAATATTTTTTGCATATATTATTCAAGACTTATTATGAGACGTCTTTATTAAGGGAACAGTAGACACCTTGTAATTATAAGACATTTCTGTTGTGTTGCTATAGAATAACATATCAGCCAAGTCTTAACGTTTTTAAATTAAAATAACATCTTTTTAACTGCATTTACTTTTTAAATAGCTGAACTCTACCCAATTTTTCCTTATTTGGAGTAGCCAATCTGGGCTTTAGTCAGCAGACAACAAGACTAGTCCGTGTCATAAGGTTGATAAAGGGGACTCCAGAGAAGCTTTTACAACCATTTTTGTTTTATAACTACAGTAGTTGTGTGTAAATAATTTCAGTGAGAAACCCAAAGTTTGTGACAAAGTTAACAATTTTAATTATATGATCAGATTTGGTGGTGAAACAGTGGCATGAATTATACCTAAATGGACATAGATCAATACCTTGGGTTGTATACTAAAATAAAATATATAGTTTTGATGGCTAAATAAAAAAATATAAAACAAGGTTCTATTTCTGTTTAAATGGAGTGATAGCAAAAATGCTAACAATTCCTGGGTACTTTGGGCAAGTTTTTGTTTAACATTCCTGGCCTTAAGGGGTTAATATGGATTAGAAAATGTGTTGGTATAAAACAGGTTAATTTATCTTAACTTAAGTTTAAGTATACATTAGTGATACACTATTTAAAAAAAAGTTAGCCACCCCAGTCCTAGAATGAAAAGTGACTTTTCATTTCAAAGAAGGATAATACTTAGGGGCATATTTATCAAGCTCCGTATGGAGCTTGATGCGCCGTGTTTCTGGCGAGCCTTCAGGCTCGCCAGAAACACCAAGTTATGAAGCAGCGGTCTAAAGACCACTGCGCCATAACCTGTCCGCCTGCTCTGAGGCCGCGGACAGCAATCAACCCGATCAGATATGATCGGGTTGATTGACACCCCCTGCTAGCGGCTGATTGGCCGCGAATCTGCAGGGGGCGGAATTGCACCAGCAGTTCACCAGAAGTGCTTGGGCAATGCTGAATGCGGAGATGGGTTTGCTGTCCTCATTTAGCGATGTCTGTCGGACATGATCTGCTGATCGGATCATGTCGGACAGACATTTGATAAATAGGCCCCTTATTCTGAATTAAAAATCATTTAAATAAGATGCAGGTGGTCACCATGAGGAATGTAATATCCTGTTCTACTGGACGCCAGAGAGTTTAATTTTTTAGGTAGACATGGACGTTTTAGGATACCTCTCATTTTGCTTTTTTATTTGAAAGAGGAGAATCTCCTCTTTTGAATAAGAATAAACATGACAAAAGAAGTGGTTTCATTATCTCCTATGAAGAACACAGACGGACATGAGACACCATTTAGGAAAGACGTGAGTTCCCTTTCCCATGCCATTGCTATTAGTAATGGATTGTTATAAAATTACATTCTGTACTCTAAAGACAACACACACCACACACGTATTATACTCAAATGAAAGTGGTTTTGAACAATTTGGAATGGATTAAAAATTGGAGAACCACATGAAAAGTCCTGCAATGCACTTCACATGGGAATCCTGATCAATTGTAATTGGGGCCTATGAGGCCTATCTATCAAGCTCCGAACGGAGCTTGAAGGCCCGTGTTTCTGGCGAGTCTTCAGACTCGCCAGAAATACAAGTTATGGAGCAGCAGTCTAAAGGCGGACAGGAATCGCCAAAATGGTTGATTGACACCCCCCTGCTGACGGCCGATTGGCCGCGAGTCTGCAGGGGGTGGCGTTGCACTAGCAGCTCTTGTGAGCTGCTGGTGCAATGCTGAATACGGAGAGCAAATTGCTCTCCACATTCAGCGATGTCTGTCGGACCTGATCCGCACTGTCGGATCAGGTCCGACAGACATTTGTTAAATTGGCCTCTATGTCCTTTTTGCATAGCTCACGTGGCTAAACATTAGCTTATCTTATCTTTAGTTATGCAGATTTTCACAATTAGTTATTAACCATTTAACTACCAGTGGGATGAAATGGGGCGAATGCATTTTTTTGTTGGTCAAAAATAATCCATCCTAGTTGTATCATCCTTTTAATGTATCAAGGTCCATCCCTGCACTATTCAAGCACAACATATTTAATTGTAGACTTCAACAATAATTTGCAGATTTAATTCTCAAGTAATGTATGATTGGTACTGTATAAATGAGGGATCAACAAATTAGGGGAGCCATAGAGATATATACAGTATCTCACAAAAGTGAATACACCACTGACATTTTTGTAAATATTTTATTATATCTTTTCATGTGACAACACTGAAGAAATGACACTTTGCTACAATGTAAAGTAGTGAGTGTACAGCCTGTATAACAGTGTAAATTTGCTGTCCCTCAAAATAACTCAACACACAGCCATTAATGTCTAAACCGTTGGCAACAAAAGGGAGTACACCCTTAAGTGGAAATGTCCAAAATGGGCCCAATTAGCCATTTTCCCACCCCGGTGTCATGTGACTCGTTGGTGTTACAAGGTCTCAGGTGTGAATGGGGAGCAGGTGTGTTCAATTTGGTGTTATCGCTCTCGCACTCATACTGGTCACTGGAAGTTCAACATGGCACCTAATGGCAAATAACTCTCTGAGGATCTGAAGAAAAGAATTGTTGCTTTACATAAAGATGGCCTAGGCTATAAGAAGATTGCCAAGACCCTGAAACTGAGCTGCCGCACAGTGGCAAGACCATACAGCGTTTTCACAGGACAGGTTTCCCTCAGAACAGGCCTCGCCATGGTCGACCAAAGAAGTTGAGTGCACACACTCAGCGTCATATACAGAGGTTGTCTTTGGGAAATAGACGTATGAGTGCTGCCAGCATTGCTGCAGAGGTTGAAGAGGTGGGGGGTTAGCCTGTCAGTGCTTAGACCATACAACGAACACTGCATCAAATTGGTCAGCATGGCTGTCGTCCCAGAATGAAGCCTCTTCTAAAGATGATGCACAAGAAAGTCCACCAACAGTTTGCTGAAGACGAGCAGACTAAGGACATGGATTACTGGAACCATGTCCTGTGGTCCAATGAGACCAAGATAAACTTATTTGATTCAGATGGTGTCAAGCGTGTGTGGCGGCAACCAGGTGAAAAGTATAAAGACAAGCATGGTGGTGTGAGTGTCATGGTCTGGGTCTGCATGAGTGCTGCCGGCACTGGGTAGCTACAGTTCATTGAGGAAACCATGAATGCCAATATGTACTGTGACATACTGAAGCAGAGCATGACCCCTTCCCTTCGGAGACTGAGCCGCAGGGCAGTGTTCCAACATGATAATGACCCCAAACACACCTCCAAGTTGAACACTGCCTTGCTAAAGAAGCTGAGGGTAAAGGTGATGGACTGGCCAAGCATGTCTTCTTAATCTAAACCCTATTGAGCATCGGTGGGGGAGCGCAAGGTCATCCACTAGCTCCATGATGTTATCATGGAGGAGTGGGAGAGGACTCCAGTGGCAACCCGTGTAGCTCTGGTGAACTCCATGCCCAAGAGGGTTAAGGCAGTGCTGGAAAATAATGGTGGCCACACAAAATATTGACACTTTGGGCCCAATTTGGACATTTCCACTTGAGGGGACAGCAAATTCACACTGTTATACAGGCTGTACACTCACTACTTTACATTGTAGCAAAGTGTCATTTCTTCAGTGTTGTCACATGAAAAGCTATAGTAAAAAAATTACAAAAATGTGAGGCGTGTACTCACTTTTGTGAGAAACTGTACATACACACTACATGGCTAAAAGTATGTGGACACCCGACCATCACGCTAACACTAACTGCCACCCACCAATGATCTACAAACGTTTTTGGAGACACATATTCATTGTACCGTTTAGCAGCATCCTTTTATATATATTTTTTGCACAATACTACTAGTAATTTTATTTTAATTTTACTTTCAATCTTTACCACCATGGTTTTTAACATTTAGGACCAGATTATGAGTGGAGCGAAAAATATCGCTTACGCAAAGCGATATTTGAACTCCACTCAGTAATACCAGCACACACAAATGTTATGCACTGTTATTACAAGTTAGGTGCAATGCCAATGCGACCTCGCATTCGCATTGCAGGGAAGTTTTACATTTACAAGAGCGTTCTTCCATAGGCTCCAATGGGAGCCTCATTCTCATCCCGTCAGATACTGCAGAGAACCTACCACAGCAAAGGGGTAAGTCGTGCAGCTCGTGGTAGCAATAGCAAGCCGATAAATAAAAGCTCCACTTGTAATCTAGCCCTTAATTTGTACTGGGATTTCTCAACTTTTAATTTAATTTAAACATCAAATAAATGTTTTTTGTTGTTGTTTTTTTTTTTTTTTTTTAAACAAATTAGCATTTACAGAAAATTGGAGGCAAAAAGTTACTTTATTAAAAAAGCTGTTACTTTTAATTCTCCATACATATATACTAAGTAAGCTCATATCTAATACAGACAGGGATTTATAGCCCCTTCTGGGTTTTTTATAAACCTCCTATCAATGAGGTTTGATACATGGAGCATTTAAAGATTCTGTTTCATTGTTCAACCAGGTTTGTATTTCTTCTTCCTTGTTACTTTATGTGCAAATACAGCAACACAACAATCTCTTTTCTCCACTGGTGTAAATGGATTCTCCTTTGGAACAGCACCAACTCTAATTCAGCGCTAGAGACTCATATTTCTACAGTATACAGCAAGAAAAAAAAAGTCTGGATCAGCAAAAGTTTTCCTGAGAAAAAGCAATGCTCATTTGAGTTATGGTGGAGATAAAAACATGAGATACAAATCCCCCATTTCATAAGAGACAGAATTATTGTATAGAAAATATAGGCAAGTATCCATACTTGCTTTTTCTCAGAAGTACTCTGTATATACCATTACCAATGCACCAGGGAACTCTGAGTAAGATATACAAATGAGATATATTATAGTACTTCCAAGTACTGCTTTAAAGTAGGTTTAAATATATATCTAATTTGCATATTTTACCCTTAGTTCCCTGGTGCACTGGTAACGATGTATACAGAGTAGCTCTTCGGAAAAGCAAGCAGGAATACTTGCCTAAATTTGTTAATTTTTTGGACAATAATTCTATGTCTCTTATGAAATATAGGATTTTAACCTCATGCTTTTATCTCCAGCATATTACAAATGAGTATATATATTGTCCTTGATTGTAACGGCATTCACCACGTCAATCAAGGATAACATTGATATGCAGATTATTATTGTTTCCTCTGTTTAAGTATCCTTAGAAGAAATACTTTTCCAGCCACTCAACTCAAGTGTTAAAACTTTGCTTTTAATGTGTTCCACACTAAAATAAATGTACTTTTTGTTTTATGTTGCTCTATTTGATATATGCTTGTGGTAGAGCTGAAACTATATGGAAATGGTACATTTAAAAAAAATATTTATTTCTCTTGTAAGGTGTATCCAGTCCACGGGTTCATCCATTACTTGTGGGATATTCTCCTTCCCAAGAGGAAGTTGCAAGAGGACACCCACAGCAGAGCTGTCTATATAGCTCCTCCCCTAACTGCCACCCCCAGTCATTCTCTTGCAACTTTCGACAAGATAGGAAGTATAAGAGATATGTGGTGACTTTGTGTAGTTTTTACCTTCAATCAAGAGTTTGTTATTTTTTAACGGTACCGACGTCGTACTGTTTTACTCCCAGGCAGAAATTAGAAGAAGAATCTGCCTGGAGGTTGATGATCTTAGCGGTTTGTAACTAAGGTCCATTGCTGTTCTCACGCATAACTGAAGAGTATGGGAAAGACTTCAGTTGGGGGAACGGTTTGCAGATTAACTGCTTTGAGGTATGTTCAGTATATTTATTTCTAGAGAGATGATAAGATCTAGAAAATGCTGACAGAGCCTTGTATAATTGAGGTAAGCCTGATGCAGTGATTTAACAAGACTGGGATCATGCTTACAAAAAAGGGTAATATTCATGTTAATACTCATATTTCTTAGTGACAAAACGTTTGCATGTTATATAGTAAGAACGTTTTTTCTCTGAGGGTGATAAATTGTTTTTTGGGGCCTAGTTTCCACATGGCTAGTCAGATACTCCTAGGAGTATTTTCTTAAGGCCCTCTGACATCAAGTGCATGGTGGGAGGGGCCTATTTTCGCACTCTGGATGCGCAGTTCTTATTCAGACTGAGACATTCAGCTTCCCTAAAGGAGTCCTCTGGCATCTGAGGACCACTATAGAGGGCTTATTTCTTCCCTAAATTGTATTTGAGGGCAGGTAGGAGCCACAGCAGAGCTGTGGCAAGGTGTTTAACTGTTTATTAACGTTTTTTAACGTTTTTCAAATCCGGTTCGGGGCCTAAAGGGTTAATCATCCATTTGCAAGTGGGTGCAATGCTGCTTTAGTCCATTATACACACTGTAAAAATTTCGAAGTTTACTACTTTTTAACACTGTTTTGCAGTTTATGTGATAGTTTTTTTCTCTTAAAGGCACAGTACCGTTTTTGTTTAATTGCAGTTTTACATTTATTAAAGTGTTTTCCAAGCTTGCTGGTCTCATTACTAGTCTGTTAAACATGTCTGACATAGAGGAAACTCCTTGTTCAATATGTTTAGAAGCCATTGTTGAACCCCCTCTTAGAATGTGTACCAAATGTACTGAAATTTCTATAAATTATAAAGACCATATTATGGCATTTAAAGATTTATCACCAGAGGTTTCTCAGACTGACAAAAGGGAGGTTATGCCATCTAGCTCTCCCCACATGTCAGAACCTATAACTCCCGCTCAAGTGACGCCAAGTACATCTAGCCTTACAAGACATGGCGGCAGTTATGACTAATACCCTCACAGAGGTATTGTCCAAACTGAGATATAGAGAACAAGAGGGCGACCCCTAGTGCAAATCAATTATGAAGATATAGTGGATGTTAAGTTGTGGTCACAAAGGAATACTCACAGATTGTGTTGCACACTGTAGTGCAAATGGGGCGTACTAGGTATATTGCGGTGACCTAGTGCACATGTATACCAAGGCTATGCTGCTGCAGTGAGATGAATGCCCCAAGACAACTGCTGATAAACGTCAGATGAATATAGAGAAGGACTCCAGTATAAGATTAAAAGAGTTTTAATAAAATATTTAAAAACAAACACAGGTCAAACAATAGATCTGTGTGAATAATGCTACGCGTTTCTAAGCGCTGAGCGCGCTTTTTCCTCAGGCTGATAATACTAACAGGACTGGAGACTCCTTCTTATATACTGGTGCACCCTAAATGTTGAACAGCTGAACAATCGTTAAACAGGTGCTATACTAATTACATACGTCAGTTCCTGACAACATGTCAGAGAGATACAAAGATATTTTCTAAAAATTCTAATACTAATATACAAATTCTATATACATTGTAATGCTAAACAAATTTGTCAAAGGACTGAAGCGGTGGATACCATATATATAGATACAATGTTAATCGTAAATATTGTAAAGCAAAAAACCCTCTTATCTCAACGTGCTTACACTAATGTGTGATATTCGTACTATAAAAGCATATATAATTAACCACATTTTCATTCTATAAATTCATTTTAAAATAGACACAGTGAGAAACTAATAAGAGGATATGTCTCGATTCTAAAAGTGAATAGTTTCAACCTAATAGGAGAGGTGTGTCTGGCTGCACCAATGAAATTGCTCTGTCTGTAGCCGAAAAAAGACATTAATAAAATTGAAATATTTGGAACTTATAAATAGAAAAAAATGGTTATGAATGCAAAAATAACCTAGATGAAGTGATAAAGATAATAAATGTGTTTGATCGTGAACTATATCGATACTATTACATGCAACAAAGTTCTAGAGTGTAACTAAATATCGCGATATCACTATATATGAAATGTGATTCTAAGGGTGTATTATCTGAATTATAGGATGTAAGCTATGACTGTGCAATTGTGGAATATTATGTGATGATATGATGAAGAATGTTATATTTAAGTGTTATGTACAGGAACAATAGAACTAAACTAAGTGTAAACGTGTCTCAGGTGATATGTGAAGGGAACTTTGAGACTATAACTCGATAGATAGATATATATATGGAAAAGATCCATATTAAAAAAATCACAATATAGTGATATATATATAATATGCAATACATAGGAATTTATTGTGTTATTACAATGTATATGCAATATTTTGGAATATAACTAAACTAATGTGATATATGATAGACACAGTGAGAAACTAATAAAAGGATATGTCTCGATTCTAAAAGTGAATAGTTTCAACCTAATAGGAGAGGTGTGTCTGGCTGCACCAATGATATTGCTCTGTCTGTAGCCTAAAAAAGATATTGATAAAATTGGAATATATATAAATGCAAAAATGATCAAGATTATAAATGTGTTTGATCGTGAACTATATCGATACTATGACTTGCAACGAAGTTCTGGAGTGTAACTAAATATCGCGATATCATGATATATGAAATGTGATTCTATGAATGTATTATCTGAATTATAGGATGTAAGCTATGACTGTGCGATTATGGAATATTATGAGATGATGTGATGAAGAATGTTATATATAAGTGTTATGTACAGGAACAATAGAACTAAACTAAGTGTTAACGTGTCTCAGGTGATATGTAAAAGGAACTAAGAGACAATAACTCGATAGATATATATATGGAAAATATCCATATTAGAAAATCACGATATGGTGATATATATATAATATGCAATACATAGGAATTTATTGTGTTATTACAATGTGTATGTGATGTGTTGAAATAAAACTAAACTAATGTGATAAATGATAGTATGTCAGTGAAAATAAAAATATATATAAGGAACCCATTAACATATAGGTTGTGATCTGTAATCATATATTGATTTATATGTTGATGTTATGCTAACTTGAGACATGAGACATGTGTGTCTGTGTACCTGATTGGGTATAAGGTGGTGTTGTTGAACAGGTGTAAGGGATAATGCAAGTGTAAGTGAAAAATGTGAGTGAATGAGTGTATAGCTGTATGGTGGTTGGTGTTGAAGGGGAGTGATATAAAATAAGTGATATGTGCAATGTTTAAAGGAAATGTATGTGTATGTGTGTAGATGAGGGTATATGTGTTAATGATGGGAATATATATACATATGTGTAAAACTATAAATGTGATATATGGAATTAAAAAAAGGGGGAACGCTATTGGTAATGTATAAAATGGATGGATTAAAAAGCAGCAGAGTCTATAACTTCATGGAGACCTTCAGGATATAAAGTTTTGAATTTGTAAATCCAAAATGTTTCCCTCTGGCGTAACTTGGTCATTCTGTTCTGATAACTAACAGCGGGGATAGTTTCTAAAGGGGTAATATTCATTACACATTTATTTTTGCCATGTATAGAAAAATGGTGTCTAGAAGTGCTGTATTTGTCAGATCCTTTAAGAATACATCTCAAGTGTTCTGACCATCTCTGTCTGATTTTTCTACAGGTGCGGCCTATATATTGTAGGCCACACAAACATGTTATACAGTAGATTACATAGTTGGAATTACATGTTATTCTTTGACTAATCGCAAAAGATTCCCCTGTGCTATTGGAGATAATATTTTTTACACCATTGGTGATGTATCTGCACATATGACATCTACTTGTATTGCATCTGAAGGTTCCTATATTGGACGTCATTGAAGTTGGAGAGCTGTGGTGAGAGGTATTGGACATACGTCTACACATTACAACCTTACTGGGTGCCAACTTCTCCTTTATTGTGGGAGCTCTTTTAAAAGAACATCTAGGTTTTTCTTGTAAGATAGATCTAAATATGGGGTCTCGTTTAAGTAATGGCCAATGTTTTGATAAGATTTTTTTAATTTCTTTATGATTATCATTATATCTAGTTATGAATGAGGATTCATAATTTGAATCTTCTTTGGTCGTAATATTTTTTACTTTGGGTTTTAATAAATCTTCTCTGTTAAGAGAACGTGCTTTTTGAAAACCAAATTCTATTAATTCGTTTGGGTAATGTTTTTCTTTAAATTTGTTCTTGAGAATAAGGCTTTGTGAGTCATATGTTTTAATATCAGTGTAATTACGCCGAATTCTCCGAAACTGACTGTATGGAATATTTGTTTTCCAACTAGTGTAATGATTGCTGTAATAATCTAAAAAATTATTACTATCTACTTTCTTGAAGAAAGTGCATGACTGAACACAATTGTCGTTGCCCCACATTAGGGTGACATCTAAAAAATCAATCTTATCTCTTTGGATGTTCCAAGTAAATTGGATACCCATGTTGTTATTATTGAGTTCATTTTGAAAAGAGGAAAGAGATTCCAATGATCCCCTCCAAATGAACAACAGATCATCTATGTAACGGCCATAGAAGACCAGATTTTGCTCCCACCTCACATTATAGATGTAATTGGATTCAAAAGTTCCCATGAATAAATTTGGGAAGCTTGGAGTAAATCTAGTCCCCATGGCCGTTCCTTTAATTTGAAGATAGAAGTTATCTAAAAACTTAAAATAATTATGAGTCAATATGAAGTGTATAAGTTCAAGCAGATAGTTCTTTTGGATATCAGGCATATATGGATCATCACTAAGGAAACTATCGAGAGAATTAATGCCTATACTATGTGTAATATTTGAATATAATGAACTGACGTCACAAGATACCCAAAACAACTGTTGTTCTTTTCTGATGTTGGATAATTTAAGCAAAAGATCTGTAGTATCTTTGATGTAGGATTTTAATTGACAGACGTACCTTTGAAGAAAAAAATCAATATATAGTGAGAGATTGTCAGTTAGACTATTCATCCCTGCAATGATTGGTCTACCGGGTGGGTTCTGGATTTGCTTATGGATTTTTGGTAAATGGTAATAGTATGGAGTATTAGGGTTAATAGGAGTTAAACATTTTCTTTCCTTATTGGTCAAAATACCATGATCATATCCATAGGTAATTAATTTTTTAAGTTCTTTGGTAAATGGATTAGTGGGGTCTATTCCAAGTTTTTTATAGTAATCCTTATCCAATAGAATTCTATTTGCTTCACATATGTAGTCCTCATAGTTCTGTATTACTAAGCCGCCGCCTTTATCTGCCTGGCGAATTATAATCGTATTGTCTTTTGTAAGATTACGCAAAGCCCTTTGTTCATTGGGCCATATATTACTATGCTTACTATTTTGTGAAGGGAGTTTCTCAAAATCCTCTAGTACCAGATTCTGAAATACATCTAAATAAGCTAGATTTTCTCTGTTTGGATAGAATGATGAGGGGGGGGGGGGGGCTAAATCAGTGTGAACCACTCCTTCAAACAGTTGTTCAGAAAGATCTTCAGGGTCTATATAAAGAACTGGCATATTTCTTTGTGCTATCATATTGTCTGTAAGGACAGGGAGGCCTATAGTGTGCTGTGTTTTTAGTTTTTTGTTGGCAAAATAGCGCTGTAAAGCTAATTTTCTTGTGTATTTGTTTAAATCAACAAACAGTTCAAACATTTGATGAGAATTGGAGGGGCAAAAGCTAAGACCTTTTCCTAAAATTCTAATTTCATCGTTAGACAATGTTCTATCTGATAGATTGAATATCCCTTTACTTAATTGTTGTAACTTCTTTTCCTTGGTGGAAACTCCCCTTCCCCTGTGTCCCCGTTTGTGTGGGTTCTTTTGTTTTTTCCGGGTTGTTGGTATGGGGTATTTTGACCTTCTCTCCTCCAAAGGGGTGCTAGTGGTATGCGTTCTTCTAAAAAAGAAACAGAATTGTGAGGGGTGGGTGAATTTTGGAAAGATATAATTTCTCTGTTATGATTAGTATGGTCAATTGGTGTGTTAGAGAAACCAGATATGTGTTCTCTATTGGATTTCTGAGGCTGTTGGTTATTTGGATTATCATGGTGAGAACTGGAAGGAGGTTTTGGTATATGACACTGTTGTGGTAAGTCTCTAGAATTTGTGTGTGTATTATATTGTTGTGATGGTTGGTCTTTATAATGAACATAAGTATTTGATCTGTATTGATCTCTTTGATTATGTTGATATCTGTAATCTTGTTCTATAAGAGGAGAATATCTATTATGAGTGGAAATATAGGATCTTTCGTGGTTTCTATTAGATCCATAGGCATTAGGTGACTCGTGAGTGTAGTGTAATCTATATCCTGAATTTGGAAATCTTTGTCTGTTAAATTGATTTACATTTTTATTTTTATTTTTATTGTTATATGAAACTTTAGTCCAGGTTGATTCTTTAGATTCTTTAGGTTCATTCTTGTTGTCTATCTTATTATATGTGTAAACTGTGCCTTTAATATAGTCACCCTCATCTCTCTCCTTTTTCTTATTCTTTCTCAAAATGATTTCATCTTGATAATCATCTGTAGCTTTAATAGTTCTCTCATTTAGAGAATGATATTCAGAATGATCTCTATATTGTTCTAAAAGTTTCTGTGTATTTTCAATTTTTGTTGCTATTTCCTCAACTAATTTCTCTCTATGGGTAATAAGGATATCAATAAGGTTAAATGAGCAATTGTCTAAAGCTGAAAACCACTTAGCCAGTTGTGTCTCATCTTCCTTAAATGAACAATTCTTTAGAATTCTGAGACCACGTGGGATCTGTTTTCTATCTCTATATTGTTTTTAGTGAGTCTAGATCCCACCAGTGTCTATGCTCTGTTTTGAGGTATTCCTCTAGTTGTGAAAAGAGTTTTTTAATTGATAAAACAGTGGTGGGATCTGAACTCAAAGGATGGGAATTGGGCTGATGTACAGACCTCTTGTTAGCCCTTTCAGTGACAGACAACATGATTCACAATATTTGTGCAATATATAAATGCTGCAAAAGTGCCAAATCTTATAATACTGTAAATCAAAAAATAATAATAGTGTTAATTAAAATGAAATCATCAACATGAAAATAAATGATAATAAACAAAATGAATATATATAAATATATAAAAAAGTAATAATAATAGAGCACCCAAACCCGGTATATGGTAGTGAAAGTCCACAGTGAGAGTCCACAAATATATGTGTAAATCCAAATTGGAGAAGGATCGATGTATAATGGATATGTGGTGTGGTCTTTCAATCAAATCACAGATAAAGCAGGAAAAACAGGCAGGCAGCTCCTTCCAAACAAATGATCCCAAATGCAGAGGAAATCA
The DNA here is from genome assembly GCF_027579735.1 of Bombina bombina. Taxonomy (NCBI): domain Eukaryota; kingdom Metazoa; phylum Chordata; class Amphibia; order Anura; family Bombinatoridae; genus Bombina; species Bombina bombina. The sequence continues at coordinate 1,517,274,281 of NC_069499.1, read as the reverse complement.
CTGTAGAGAAACAAAGCAGAGAAAAAGGGCGCCTCCTAGTGTAGCCAATATATCATAAATGAGGAGTATATAACAATATAAATACTCACAATATAGAAAGGCAGAGATAATGCCTAGGAGAACGGTCTGGGAACTTCACAGTGTCCCAGCAAACTGTGCACTTTACTGTGGCTGCTCCTCCCAAAACAGAGTGATGATCTGTAGAAACAGAGATATAGAGAACAAGAGGGCGACCCCTAGTGCAAATCAATTATGAAGATATAGTGGATGTTAAGTTGTGGTCACAAAGGAATACTCACAGATTATGTTGCACACTGTAGTGCAAATGGGGCGTACTAGGTATATTGCGGTGACCTAGTGCACATGTATACCAAGGCTATGCTGCTGCAGTGAGATGAATGCCCCAGGACAACTTCTGATAAACGTCAGATGAATATAGAGAAGGACTCCAGTATAAGATTAAAAGAGTTTTAATAAAATATTTAAAAACAAACACAGGTCAAACAATAGATCTGTGTGAATAATGCTACGCGTTTCTAAGCGCTGAGCGCGCTTTTTCCTCAGGCTGATAATACTAACAGGACTGGAGACTCCTTCTTATATACTGGTGCACCCTAAATATTGAACAGCTGAACAATCGTTAAACAGGTGCTATACTAATTACATAGTCAGTTACTGACAACATGTCAGAGAGATACAAAGATATTTTCTAAAAATTCTAATACTAATATACAAATTCTATATACATTGTAATGCTAAACAAATTTGTCAAAGGACTGAAGCGGTGGATAACATATATATAGATACAATGTTAATCGTAAATATTGTAAAGCAAAAAAACCCTCTTATCTCAACGTGCTTACACTAATGTGTGATATTCGTACTATAAAAGCATATATAATTAACCACATTTTCATTCTATAAATTCATTTTAAAATAGACACAGTGAGAAACTAATAAGAGGATATGTCTCGATTCTAAAAGTGAATAGTTTCAATCTAATAGGAGAGGTGTGTCTGGCTGCACCAATGAAATTGCTCTGTCTGTAGCCGAAAAAGACATTCATAAAATTGAAATATTTGGAACTTATAAATAGAAAAAAATGGTTATGAATGCAAAAATAACCTAGATGAAGTGATAAAGATAATAAATGTGTTTGATCGTGAACTATATCGATACTATAACATGCAACAAAGTTCTGGAGTGTAACTAAATATCGCGATATCACTATATATGAAATGTGATTCTAAGGGTGTATTATCTGAATTATAGGATGTAAGCTATGACTGTGCAATTGTGGAATATTATGTGATGATATGATGAAGAATGTTATATATAAGTGTTATGTACAGGAACAATAGAACTAAACTAAGTGTAAACGTGTCTCAGGTGATATGTGAAGGGAACTATGAGACTATAACTCGATAGATAGATATATATATGGAAAAGATCCATATTAGAAAATCACAATATAGTGATATATATATAATATGCAATACATAGGAATGTATTGTGTTATTACAATGTATATGCAATATTTTGGAATATAACTAAACTAATGTGATATATGATAGACACAGTGAGAAACTAATAAAAGGATATGTCTCGATTCTAAAAGTGAATAGTTTCAACCTAATAGGAGAGGTGTGTCTGGCTGCACCAATGATATTGCTCTGTCTGTAGCCTAAAAAAGATATTGATAAAATTGGAATATATATAAATGCAAAAATGACCTAGATGAAGTGATCAAGATTATAAATGTGTTTGATCGTGAACTATATCGATACTATGACTTGCAACGAAGTTCTCGAGTGTAACTAAATATCGTGATATCACGATATATGAAATGTGTTTCTATGAATGTATTATCTGAATTATAGGATGTAAGCTATGACTGTGCGATTATGGAATATTATGAGATGATGTGATGAAGAATGTTATATATAAGTGTTATGTACAGGAACAATAGAACTAAACTAAGTATCGATATAGTTCACGATCAAACACATTTATTATCTTTATCACTTCATCTAGGTTATTTTTGCATTCATAACCATTTTTTTCTATTTATAAGTTCCAAATATTTCAATTTTATTAATGTCTTTTTTCGGCTACAGACAGAGCAATTTCATTGGTGTAGCCAGACACACCTCTCCTATTAGGTTGAAACTATTCACTTTTAGAATCGAGACATATCCTCTTATTAGTTTCTCACTGTGTCTATTTTAAAATGAATTTATAGAATGAAAATGTGGTTAATTATATATGCTTTTATAGTATGAATATCACACATTAGTGTAAGCATGTTGAGATAAGAGGGTTTTTTTGCTTTACAATATTTACGATTAACATTGTATCTATATATATATATGGTATCCACCGCTTCAGTCCTTTGACAAATTTGTTTAGCATTACAATGTATATAGAATTTGTATATTAGTATTAGAATGTTTAGAAAATATCTTTGTATCTCTCTGACATGTTGTCAGGAACTGACGTATGTAATTAGTATAGCACCTGTTTAACGATTGTTCAGCTGTTCAACATTTAGGGTGCACCAGTATATAAGAAGGAGTCTCCAGTCCTGTTAGTATTATCAGCCTGAGGAAAAAGCGCGGTCAGCGCTTAGTAACGCGTAGCATTATTCACACAGATCTATTGTTTGACCTGTGTTTGTTTTTAAATATTTTATTAAAACTCTTTTAATCTTATACTGGAGTCCTTCTCTATATTCATCTGACGTTTATCAGCAGTTGTCCTGGGGCATTCATCTCACTGCAGCAGCATAGCCTTGGTATACATGTGCACTAGGTCACCGCAATATACCTAGTACGCCCCATTTGCACTACAGTGTGCAACACAATCTGTGAGTATTCCTTTGTGACCACAACTTAACATCCACTATATCTTCATAATTGATTTGCACTAGGGGTCGCCCTCTTGTTCTCTATATCTCTGTTTCTACAGATCATCACTCTGTTTTGGGAGGAGCAGCCACAGTAAAGTGCACAGTTTGCTGGGACACTGTGAAGTTCCCAGACCGTTCTCCTAGGCATTATCTCTGCCTTTCTATATTGTGAGTATGTATATTGTCATATACTCCTCATTTGTGATATATTGGCTACACTAGGAGGCGCCCTTTTTATCTGCTTTGTATTGTCCAAACTGCCAGGGTTACAAGGAAAGCGAGACAGCTCTGGGGCTAGAACAAATACAGAGCTTTCTGACGCTTTAGTAGCTATGTCCGATATACCCTCACAATGCTCCGAAGCCGCGGCAAGGGAGTTGCTATTTAAGGGTGAGATTTCAGATTCAGGGAAGACGTTACTTCAGTCCGATTCTGAAATGACAGCCTTTAAATTTTAAGCTTGAACACCTCCGCTTATTGCTCAGGGAGGTTTTAGCGACTCTGGATGACTGTGACCCCATTGTAGTTCCAGAGAAATTGTGTAAAATGGACAAATACTTTGCAGTGCCTGTTTACACTGATGTCTTTCCAGTCCCTAAGAGGTTCTCGGAAATTATTACTAGGGAATGGGATAGACCAGGTGTTCTGTTCTCTCCCCCTCCTGCTTTTAAAAATATGTTTCCCATAGATATCGCTATACGGGACTCGTGGCAGACAGTCCCTAAGGTGGAGGGTGCTGTTTCTACCCTAGCTAAGCGTACAAGTATCCCCGTCGAGGACAGTTGTGCTTTCTTAGATCCTATGGATAAAAAATTGGAGGGTCTCCTTAAGAAATTTTTTATCCATCAAGGTTTTATTCTTCAGCCTCTTGCATGCATTGCCCCAGTTACTGCTGCAGCGGCTTTTTGGTTCGAGTCTCTTGAGGAGGCTCTACAGGTGGAGACCCTGTTAGATGATATATATATAGACAGGATTAAAGCTCTCAAGTTAGCTAATTCCTTTATTTCTGACGCCGTTTTTCATCTAACCAAACTAACGGCTAAGAATTCAGGTTTTGCCATTCTAGCGCACAGGGCGCTATGGCTTAAGTCCTGGTCAGCAGACGTTACTTCAAAGTCTAAGCTTCTTAACATCCCCTTCAAAGGACAGACCCTATTCGGGCCGGACCTGAAGGAGATCATTTCTGATATTACTGGAGGAAAAGGTCATGCCCTTCCTCAGGATAGGTCTAATAAATTATGGACCAAACAGAATAATTTTCGTTCATTTCGAAACTTCAAGAGTGGCGCAGCTTCAGCTTCCGCTAATGCAAAACAAGAGGGAAATTTCGCCCAGTCCAAACCAGTCTGGAGCCCGAACCAGGCTTGGAACAAGGGGAAGCAGGCCAAAAAACCTGCTGCCGCCTCTAAGACAGCATGAAGGAGTAGCCCCCGATCTAGTAGGGGGCAGACTTTCTCTCTTCGCCCAGGCTTGGGCAAGAGACGTCCAGTATCCCTGGGCATTAGAGATTGTTTCCCAGGGATATCTTCTGGACTTCAAAGCTTCATCTCCAAAGGGGAGATTTCATCTCTCACAATTATCTGTAAACCAGATAAAGAGAGAGGCATTCTTACGTTGTGTTCAAGACCTACTGATTATGGGAGTGATCCACCCAGATCCAAGGGAGGAACAGGGGCAGGGCTTCTATTCAAATCTGTTTATGGTTCCCAAAAAAGAGGGAACTTTCAGACCAATCTTGGATCTCAAGATCCTAAACAAATTTCTCAGGGTCCCATCCTTCAAGATGGAGACTATCCGAACCATCCTCCCTATGATCCAGGAGGGTCAATATATGACTACCGTGGACTTAAAGGATGCTTATCTCCATATTACGATTCACAGAGATCATCATCAGTCCCTCAGGTTCGCCTTCTTAGACAGGCATTACCAGTTTGTGGCTCTTCCCTTCGGGTTAGCCACGGCACCAGAGGTCAGGTTATCAAAGCTTCAAACTTCCTGCCGTGCTCTTCATTCCACTTCTCGGTTGTCAGTGGCTCAGTGGAAGTAATCGGCCTAATGGTAGCTGCAATGGACATAGTTCCGTTTGCCCGCCTACATCTCAGACCACTGCAACTTTGCATGCTCAATCAGTGGAATGGGGACTATACAGATTTGTCCCTTCTGCTAAATCTGGATCAAGAAACCAGGGATTCTCTTCTCTGGTGGTTATCTCGGGTCCATCTGTCCAGGGGAATGAGTTTCCGCAAGCCAGAGTGGACTATAGTGACGACAGATGCCAGCCTTCTGGGCTGGGGCGCAGTCTGGAACTCCCTGAAGGCTCAGGGTTCGTGGACTCAGGAGGAAGCCCTCCTTCCGATAAACATTCTGGAACTAAGAGCGATATTCAATGCTCTTCAGGCTTGGCCACAGCTAGCTGCGGTCAGGTTCATCAGATTTCAGTCGGACAATATCACGACTGTAGCCTATATCAACCATCAGGGGTGAATAAGAAGTCCCCTGGCAATGTTGGAGGTTTCAAAGATAATTCTATGTGCAGAGGTTCACTCAGCTATCCATATCCCAGAGAACTGGGAGGCGGATTTTCTAAGTCGGCAGACTTTTCATCCAGGGGAGTGGGAGCTCTATCCGGAGGTATTTGCCCAGCTGATTCAACTATGGGGCAAACCAGAACTGGATTTGATGGCGTCTCATCAGAACGCCAAGCTTCCTTGTTACGGGTCCAGGTCAAGGGATCCCCAGGCAGCGCTAATAGATGCTCTAGCAATGCCCTGGTCCTTCAGCCTGGCTTATGTGTTCCCACCATTTCCTCTCCTCCCTCGTCTGATTGCCAGATCAGGCAGGAGAGAGCTTCAGTGATTTTGATAGCACCTGCGTGGCCACGCAGGACTTGGTGTGCAGATCTGGTGGACATGTCATCCTTTCCACCATGAACTCTGCCGCTGAGGCAGGACCTTCTACTCCAAGGTCCATTCAAACATCCAAATCTAATTTCTCTGCGGCTGACTGCTTGGAGATTGAACGCTTGATTTTATCAAAACGTGGTTTCTCCGAGTCGGTCATTGATACCTTAATTCAGGCTCGAAAGCCTGTCACCAGGAAAATCTATCATAAGATATGGTGTAAATATCTTCATTGGTGTGAATCCAAGGGTTACTCATGGAGTAAAGTCAGGATTCCTAGGATATTATCCTTTCTCCAAGAACGATTGGAGAAGGGATTGTCAGCTAGTTCCTTAAAGGGACAGATTTCTGCTCTGTCTATTCTTCTGCACAAGTGTCTGGCAGATGTTCCAGACGTTCAGGCGTTTTGTCAGGCTTTAGTTAGAATCAAGCCTGTGTTTAAACCTGTTGCTCCGCCATGGAGTTTAATTTAAATTTAGTTCTTAAAGTACTTCAAGGGGTTCCGTTTGAACCTCTGCATTCTATAGATATCAAGCTTTTATCTTGCAAAGTTCTGGTTTTGGTAGCTATCTCTTCGGCTCGAAGAGTTTCAGAGTTATCTGCCTTACAGTGTGATTCCCCTTATCTGATCTTCCATGCAGATAACGTAGTTTTGCATACCAAACCTGGGTTTCTTCCTAAGGTGGTATCTAATAAGAATATCAATCAGGAGATTGTTGTTCCGTCACTGTGTCCAAATCCTTCCTCAAAGAAGGAACGTCTATTACACAATCTTGACGTGGTTCGTGCTTTAAAGTTTTATTTACAAGCTACTAAGGATTTTCGTCAAACATCTGCATTGTTTGTTGTCTACTCTGGACAGAGGAGAGGCCAAAAGGCTTCGGCATCTTCTCTTTCTTTTTGGCTGAGAAGCATGATCCGTTTAGCTTATGAGACTGCTGGCCAGCAGCCTCCTGAAAGAATTACAGCTTATTTCCACTAGAGCGGTAGCTTCCACATGGGCTTTTAAAAATGAGGCCTCTGTTGAACAGATTTGTAAGGCGGCGACTTGGTCTTCGCTTCATACTTTTTCTAAATTCTACAAATTTTATACAGGGAGTGCAGAATTATTAGGCAAGTTGTATTTTTGAGGATTAATTTTATTATTGTACAACAACCATGTTCTCAATGAACCCCAAAAACTCATTAATATCAAAGCTGAATAGTTTTGGAAGTAGTTTTTAGTTTGTTTTTAGTTATAGCTATTTTAGGGGGATATCTGTGTGTGCAGGTGACTATTACTGTGCATAATTATTAGGCAACTTAACAAAAAACAAATATATACCCATTTCAATTATTGATTTTTACCAGTGAAACCAATATAACATCTCAACATTCACAAATATACATTTCTGACATTCAAAAACAAAACAAAAACAAATCAGTGACCAATATAGCCACATTTCTTTGCAAGGACACTCAAAAGCCTGCCATCCATGGATTCTGTCAGTGTTTTGATCTGTTCACCATCAACATTGCGTGCAGCAGCCACAGCCTCCCAGACACTGTTCAGAGAGGTGTACTGTTTTCCCTCCTTGTAAATCTCACATTTGATGATGGACCACAGGTTCTCAATGGGGTTCAGATCAGGTGAACAAGGAGGCCATGTCATTAGATTTTCTTCTTTTATACCCTTTCTTGCCAGCCACGCTGTGGAGTACTTGGACGCGTGTGATGGAGCATTGTCCTGCATGAAAATCATGTTTTTCTTGAAGGATGCAGACTTCTTCCTGTACCACTGCTTGAAGAAGGTGTCTCCTAGAAACTGGCAGTAGGACTGGGAGTTGAGCTTGACTCCATCCTCAACCCGAAAAGGCCCCACAAGCTCATCTTTGATGATACCAGCCCAAACCAGTACTCCACCTCCACCTTGCTGGCGTCTGAGTCGGACTGGAGCTCTCTGCCCTTTACCAATCCAGCCACGGGCCCATCCATCTGGCCCATCAAGACTCACTCTCATTTCATCAGTCCATAAAACCTTAGAAAAATCAGTCTTGAGATATTTCTTGGCCCAGTCTTGACGTTTCAGCTTGTGTGTCTTGTTCAGTGGTGGTCGTCTTTCAGCCTTTCTTACCTTGGCCATGTCTCTGAGTATTGCACACCTTGTGCTTTTGGGCACTCCAGTGATGTTGCAGCTCTGAAATATGGCCAAACTGGTGGCAAGTGGCATCTTGGCAGCTGCACGCTTGACTTTTCTCAGTTCATGGGCAGTTATTTTGCGCCTTGGTTTTTCCACACGCTTCTTGCGACCCTGTTGACTATTTTGAATGAAACGCTTGATTGTTCAATGATCACGCTTCAGAAGCTTTGCAATTTTAAGAGTGCTGCATCCCTCTGCAAGATATCTCACTATTTTTGACTTTTCTGAGCCTGTCAAGTCCTTCTTTTGACCCATTTTGCCAAAGGAAAGGAAGTTGCCTAATAATTATGCACACCTGATATAGGGTGTTGATGTCATTAGACCACACCCCTTCTCATTACAGAGATGCACATCACCTAATGTGCTTAATTGGTAGTAGGCTTTCGAGCCTATACAGCTTGGAGTAAGACAACATGCATAAAGAGGATGATGTGGTCAAAATACTCATTTGCCTAATAATTCTGCACTCCCTGTACTTTTGCTTCCTCTGAGGCTATTTTTGGGAGAAAGGCCTTGCAGGCAGTGGTGCCTTCCGTTTAAGTTCCTGCCTTGTCCCTCCCTTCATCCGTGTCCTAAAGCTTTGGTATTGGTATCGCACAAGTAATGGATGAACCCGTGGACTGGATACACCTTACAAGAGAAAACAAAATTTATGCTTACCTGATAAATTTCTTTCTCTTGTGGTGTATCCAGTCCACGGCCCGCCCTGTCACTTTAAGGCAGGTGTTTTTTATTTTTAAACTACAGTCAGCACAGCACCCTATAGTTTCTCCTTTTTTTCTTGCTTGTCTTCGGTCGAATGACTGGGGGTGGCAGTTAGGGGAGGAGCTATATAGACAGCTCTGCTGTGGGTTTCCTCTTGCAACTTCCTGTTGGGAAGGAGAATATCCCATTAGTAATGGATGAACCCGTGGACTGGATACACCACAAGAGAAAGAAATTTATCAGGTAAGCATAAATTTAGTTTTATTTTAAAAGTGTGGAATACAGTGCTCTTCCATGACATTGGCAACCTTCGTAAACATTAGGGGTGCGCATCTTCACTAGTCTCACAATTCGATTTGCTTCGATTATCCTGTCAACGATTCGATTCCGCGATGCATCACGATTATTGTCCATGGTTATCAACTAATTCAAGCATTCAGAAAAACTTTTTTTTATTTTATCTGCTCTAAAAAATGATATATATATATATATATATATACATACACACAATTATTGGAACAATAATACACAATTATTGGAACCCCTATGAATTCATATGAGAAAAATATATTTAAAGTATATTCCCATTGAAATTTTAAATTTTTTGTATACCTGGGTGACTAGAAACAGGAAATTGTTCAACCATGCTTCCTGTTTCACAGGGGTATAAATATGAGGTAACACATGGGCCAAATTCTCTTACGGCTAGATTTAGAGTTTTGTCGGTAACGACCCGCGTAGCTAACGCTGGCTTTTTTCTGGCCGCACCTTTAAAATAACTCTGGTATTGAGAGTCCACAGAATGGCTGCGTTAGGCTCCAAAAAAGGAGCGTATAGCATATTTAACGCAACTTCAACTCTCGATACCAGAGTTGCTTACGGACGCGGCCAGCCTCAAAAACGTGCTTGTGCACGATTCCCCCATAGAAAACAATGAGGCTGTTTGAGCTGAAAAAAAACCTAACACCTGCAAAAAAGCCGCGTTCAGCTCCTAACGCAGCCCCATTGTTTGCTATGGGGAAACACTTCCTACGTCTGCACCTAACACCCTAACATGTACCCCGAGTCTAAACACCCCTAACCTTACACTTATTAACCCCTATTCTGCCGCCCCCGCTATCGCTGACCCCTGCATATTATTTTTAACCCCTAATCTGCCGCTCCGTAAACCACCGCTACTTACATTATCCCTATGTACCCCTAATCTGCTACCCCTAACACCGCCGACCCCTATATTATATTTATTAACCCCTAATCTGCCCCCCACAACGTCGCCTCCACCTGCCTACACTTATTAACCCCTAATCTGCCGAGCGGACCGCACCGCTATTATAATAAAGTTATTAACCCCTAATCCTCCTCACTAACCCTATAATAAATAGTATTAACCCCTAATCTGCCCTCCCTAACATCGCCGACACCTAATTTAAAACATTAACCCCTAATCTGCCAACTGGAGCTCACCGCTATTCTAATAAATGTATTAACCCCTAAAGCTAAGTCTAACCCTAACACTAACAGCCCCCTAAATTAAATATAATTTTAATCTAACGAAATTAATTAACTCTTATTAAATAAATTATTCCTATTTAAAGCTATTTACCTGTAAAATAAATCCTAATATAGCTACAATATAAATTATAATTATATTATAGCTATTTTAGGATTTATATTTATTTTACAGTTAACTTTGTATTTATTTTAACCAGGTACAATAGCTATTAAATAGTTAAGAACTATTTAATAGCTAAAATAGTTAAAATAATTACAAAATGACCTGTAAAATAAATCCTAACCTAAGTTACAATTAAACCTAACACTACACTATCAATAAATAAATTAAATAAAATACCTACAATTACCTACAATTAAACCTAACACTACACTATCAATAAATGAATTAAATACAATATCTACAAATAAATACAATTAAATAAACTAACTAAAGTACAAAAAATAAAAAAGAACTAAGTTACAAAAAATAAAAAAATATCTACAAACATTAGAAAAATATTAAAACAATTTTAAACTAATTACACCTACTCTAAGCCCCCTAATAAAATAACAAAGCCCCCCAAACTTAAAAAATGCCCTACCCTATTTTAAATTACAAAAGTTCAAAGCTCTTTTACCTTACCAGCCCTGAACAGGGCCCTTTGCGGGGCATGCCCCAAGAAATTCAGCTCTTTTGCCTGTAAAAAAACACATACAAAACCCCCCCCCAACATTACAACCCACCACCCACATACCCCTAATCTAACCCAATCCCCCCTTAAATAAACCTAACACTAAGCCCCTGAAGATCTTCCTACCTTATCTTCACCTCACCAGGTATCACCGATCCATCCTGGCTCCAAAATCTTCATCCAAGCCCAAGCGGGGGCTAGACATCCATCATCCGACGGCTGAAGAAGTCCAGAAGAGGGTCCAAAGTCTTCTTCCTATCCGGGAAGAAGAGTAGATCCGGACCGGCAACCATCTTCTTCCAAGCAGCATCTTCTATCTTCATCCGATGAGGACCGGCTCCATCTTGAAGACCTCCATCGCGGATCCATCCTTCTTCTCCGACGACTAGACGACGAATGACGGTTCCTTTAAATGACGTCATCCAAGATGGCGTCCCTCGAATTCCGATTGGCTGATAGGATTCTATCAGCCAATCGGAATTAAGGTAGGAATATTCTGATTGGCTGATGGAATCAGCCAATCAGAATCTAGTTCAATCCGATTGGCTGATCCAATCAGCCAATCAGATTGAGCTCACATTCTATTGGCTGTTCCTATCAGCCAATCGGAATTCGAGGGACGCCATCTTGGATGACGTCCCTTAAAGGAACCGTCATTCGTCGGGAAGTCGTCGTCGGAAGAAGATGGGTCCGCGGTGGAGGTCTTCAAGATGGAGCCGGTTCTCATCGGATGAAGATAGAAGATGCCGCTTGGAAGATGATGGTTGCCGGTCCGGATCTACTCTTCTTCCCGGATAGGATGAAGACTTTGGAGCCTCTTCTGGACTTCTTCAGCCGTCGGATGATGGATGTCTAGCCCCCACTTGGGCTTAGATGAAGATTTTGGAGCCAGGACCGATCGGTGATACCCGGTGAGGTGAAGATAAGGTAGGAAGATCTTCAGGGGCTTAGTGTTAGGTTTATTTAAGGGGGGTTTGGGTTAGATTAGGGGTATGTGGGTGGTGGGTTGTAATGTTGGGGGGGTATTGTATGTTTTTTTTTACAGGCAAAAGAGCTGAATTCTTTGGGGCATGCCCCGCAAAGGGCCCTGTTCAGGGCTGGTAAGGTAAAAGAGCTTTGAACTTTTGTAATTTAGAATAGGGTAGGGCATTTTTTATTTTGGGGGTCTTTGTTATTTTATTAGGGAGCTTAGAGTAGGTGTAATTAGTTTAAAATTGTTGTAATATTTTTCTTATGTTTGTAATTTTTTTTTTATTTTTTGTAACTTAGTTCTTTTTTATTTTTTGTACTTTAGTTAGTTTATTTCATTGTAGTTATTTGTAGGTATTGTGTTTAATTAATTTATTGATAGTGTAGTGTTAGGTTTAATTGTAGGTAATTGTAGGTATTTTATTTAATTAATTTATTGATAGTGTAGTGTTAGGTTTAATTGTAACTTAGGTTAGGATTTATTTTACAGGTAATTTTGTAATTATTTTAACTATTTTAGCTATTAAATAGTTCTTAACTATTTAATAGCTATTGTACCTGGTTAAAATAAATACAAAGTTACCTGTAAAATAAATATTAATCCTAAAATAGCTATAATATAATTATAATTTATATTGTAGCTATATTAGGATTTATTTTACAGGTAAGTATTTAGCTTTAAATAGTAATAATTTATTTAATAAGAGTTAATTAATTTCGTTAGATTTAAATTATATTTAACTTAGGGGGTGTTAGTGTTAGGGTTAGACTTAGCTTTAGGGGTTAATACATTTATTAGAATAGCGGCGAGATTCGGTCGGCAGATTAGGGGTTAATAATTGAAGTTAGGTGTCGGCGATGTTAGGGAGTGCAGATTAGGGGTTAATAAATATAATATAGGGGTCGGCGGTGTTAGGGGCAGCAGATTAGGGGTACATAGCTATAATGTAGGTGGCGGCTCTTTGCGGTCAGCAGATTAGGGGTTAATTATTGTAGGTAGGTGGCGGCGACGTTGTGGGGGGCAGATTAGGAGTTAATAAATATATAGGGGTCGGCGATGTTAGGGGCAGCAGATTAGGGGTACATAAGGATAACGTAGGTGGCGGTCGGCAGATTAGGGGTAAAAAAAATGTAATCGAGTGTCGACGATGTGGGGGGAACCTCGGTTTAGGGGTACATAGGTAGTTTATGGGTGTTAGTGTACTTTAGGGCACAGTAGTTAAGAGCTTTATGAACCGGCGTTAGCCCAGAAAGCTCTTAACTACTGACTTTTTTCTGCGGCTGGAGTTTTGTCGTTAGATTTCTAACGCTCACTTCAGCCACGACTCTAAATACCGGAGTTAGAAAGATCCCATTGAAAAGATAGGATACGCAAATGACGTAAGGTGATCTGCGGTATGGAAAAATCGCGGCTGAAAAGTGAGCGTTAGACCTTTTTTTGACTGACTCCAAATACCGGCGGTAGCCTAAAACCAGCGTTAGGAGCCTCTAACGCTGGTTTTCACGGCTACCGCCAAACTCCAAATCTAGGCCTGAGTCATTCATCCAGGCGCTCAAGGGTTAAAGTTTAGTTTTTAATATACAGTGCCCTCTACTAATATTGGCACCCTTGAAAAATAGGAGCAAAGAAGGCTGTGAAAAATTGTCTTTATTGTTTAAATTTTTTAACTTTTGCTAAAAAAATACACATAAAATACTCCGGTCACATGGATATTAAATTATTGCAAACACAGTACCAGTTTATCAAAAGAAAATCTTTGTTTAATATATGTGTGGCACAATTATTGGCACCCTTTTATTCAATACTTTGTGCTACCTCCCTTTGCCAAGATAACAGCTCTGAGTATTCTCCTATAATGCCTGATGAAGTTGGAGAATAAAAGCAATCTGAGACCATTCTTTCATACAGAATCTCTACATATCCTTCAAATTTTGAGGTCGATGCTGGTGGACTCTCCTCTTCAGTTCACCCCACAGGTTTTCTATGGGGTTCAAGTCAGGGGACTGGGATGGCTATGACAGGACTTTTGTGGTCAGTAAACCATTTTTTTGTTGACAAAAAACAAAATATCCAGGTCCTCTGGTAGAAAAACAGCCTAAAAACATTTAAGAGCCACCACCAAATGTAACTGTGGGCATGAGGTACGTTTCCATATGACTACCTCTCTTGTGTGCCGAACTCACCTCTGGTGTTTATTGCCAAAAATCTCTATTCTGGTTTCATCTGACCATAGGACTCGATCCCATTTGAAGTTCCAGTAGTGTCTGGCAAACTAAAGACACTTGAGTTTGTTTTGGATGAGAGTAGAGGCTTTTTTTTCTTGAAACCATCCAAACAAATTGTGGTGATGAAGGTGAGGTCGGATTGTAGTTTTGTAGACTTTCTGAACCCAAAAAGCAACTAACTGCAATTCTCCATCTGTGATCCTTGGAGATATTTTGGCCACTCGAACCATCTTCTTTACAGTGCGTTAAGACAATATAGACACTTTTCCTCTTCCAAGTTGATTCATAACATTTCCAGGTGTCTGGAACTTCTTAATTATTGCCCTGATGGTGGAAATTGGCATTTTCAATGCTTTTGCTATTTTCTTATAGCTACTTTCTATTTTGCGAAGCTCAGCAATACTTTGCCATACATAACAGCTATATTCCTTGTTTTTACCCATTGTGATGAATGACAAAGGGAATTTGGCCTATGTATTTGAACAGCCAATAGGATTTCAGTAGCTCTCATCATATTGTCTATTTTGAACAGCCAATATGATTTCATAAGCGTTCATCCTATTGGTTGATTTGAATTTGAAGAATCAAATCAGCCAATAGGAATACAAGTTACGCCATTTTGAAACGGCTACCTTGCATTCAACTTCATTGTACAGCGGTGACCCTATGAAGAAAACGCTCTGCGCAGGATGTCTTTGCTGTCCAGGATAGCTCCGCGCCGCCGGGATGAAGATAGAAAACGTCCCCGAGATGGATGAAGGTGTCGCCGCCTGGATGAAGATGGATGTCTGGACTTCAGGAACCGTGAGTAGATTTTATGGGGTTAGTGGGAGGTTTTTTTGGGGTAGGTTTTTTTAGATTAGGGATGGGCACTTGTAAAAGAGTTGAATGCCCTTTTAAAAGCAATGCCCATATAAATGCCCCTTTAGGTGCAATAGGTAGCTTAGGATTTTTAGAGTTAGGTTTTTTTATTTTGGGGGGTTGCTTGGGTGGAGGAGCTTACTTTTAGTGGGGTAATTTTTTTAAGGTAAAAGAGCTGTTTAACTTAGGGCAAAGCCCTACAAAAGGCCCTTTTAAGGGCTATTGGTAGTTTATTGAAGGTTAGGGGATGTTTTTATTTTAGGGGGGTTATTTTTATAGGGCTATTATTAGGTGTAATTGGTTTTATTTTTTATCTTTTCGCTTTATTTTTTGTTAGCTTAGAGTTTTTTTTTAATTTTTGTAAAAATTTTTGTAGTGTTAGGCTTTTTTCAAATTGTAATTTAGATTTTTGAATTGGTAGTTTTTTAATGTTATTAGAATAGTTATGTTAGGTTAATTTATATTTTAAACTTAGCCTTTTTTAATTTCACAGGTAAGTTTGTATTTATTTTAAGATAGTTATATTGTAATTTTAATTTACAGTTGGTTTTATGTTTAGGGGTTAATAGTTTAATTTAGTGTTTTGCGATGTGGAGGGGCAACGGTTTAGAGGTTAACGGATTTAGTTTAGTAGTTACTATGTGGGGGACTGGAAGTTTTAGGGGTTAATACTTTATTATAGTGTTGGCAATGTGGGGGCCGGCGGTTTAGTGGGTTAATATGTTTATTTAGGTGTCGACGATGTTGGGGTGGCGGATTAGTAATTAATAACTTTTATTAGTGTCGGTAATGTCAGGGAGCGGCGGGATAGGGGTTAATAATTATATTTAGTGGTGGCGATGTCGGGGAGCAGCGGATTAGGGGTTAATAGCTTTATTTATTAGTCGTGATGTGGGTAGGTGGCAGATTAGGGGTTAACAGGTTTAATATAGTATTTGCAAAGCATAACGGTGGTGGTTTAGGGGTTAATAGGTTATGGGTGTTCATGTACTTTGTAACATTTTAGTTATGAGTTTTGTGAAACATTTTTGTTTTGCAAAATCCATAACTACTCGTCTCAGATGGCAGTATGGATCGTGTCGGTATAGACTGTAACGCAAGCATTTTAGCTGGACCGCACAACCTGTAATAGGGCGTTATGGGAAATCCTGCACTCAAACGTCATGTTTTGAGTGCGGAATGGACGTTGCATTACAGGCTAAAATGCTTGCGATATAGCTATACCGCCGCAACTCGTAATATGCGTTCTTGGACATTCCAGTGTATTGGCCAATTTTTCAGTGTTAATAGCCGTACCGCAAACTCATAATCTAGACGAATGTTATTGAGCTGGTTGTTCGTTCCTGTGAGTGCGCTTCTCTCTGTGTGGATTACTTCAAATATATTGTTTTCATATGAATTCATTAGGGTGCCAATAATTGTGCCACACATATACTTAACAAAGTTCTTTTTTTTTTTTTGTAAACCTGTGTTGTGTTTGGAATTGTTTGAAATCCATGAGAGCAGAGTATTTTTGTGTATTTTTTAAAACAAAAGATTGAAAGGTTAAACAATAAAGACAATTTTTCACAGCCGTTTTTGCTCATATTTACTAAGTGAAGCAAACTTTAACCCTTGAGTGCCTGGAAAGTTGTTTCTATTATGGATACTTTAAGCAGAGTGTCTGGAAACAATGTCTGCATTACAAGTGACCTCATGCATGTTTGTTAGAGACAGATTACAGAAGTGTTTAAACACTGATGGTAATCTGAAATGTTATGTAAAATGTAACTATAGTTTCTGTTTTATTTCAACTTGCATTAATAAATGTCTAACTATCAAGTGACTTTTTGCATTACTCTGTATACAGGAATACCTTGTTTTATTGCGCTTTGCAGATATTGCTCTTTTTACAAATTGAAGGTTTGTAGCAACCCTGTGTCTAGCAAGTCTATCAGGGCCATTTTGTCAACAAATATACACAAACACATACACCTAGATTTAGAGTTCTGCGGCCAAAGGGGTGCGTTAGCTACGCGTTCTTTTTTCTGGTCGCACCTTTTAAATACCGCTGGTATTGAGAGTTCACAGAATGGCTGCGTTAGGCTCCAAAAAAGGAGCGTAGAGCATATTTACCGCAACTTCAACACTCGATACCAGCGGTGCTTACGGACGCGGACAGCTTCAAAAACGTGCTTGTGCACGATTCCCCCATAGGAAACAATGGGGCTGTTTGAGCTGAAAAAAAACCTAACACCTGCAAAAAAGCCGCGTTCAGCTCCTAACGCAGCCCCATTGTTTGCTATGGGGAAACACTTCCTACGTCTGCACCTAACACTCTAACATGTACCCCGAGTCTAAACACCCCTAACCTTACACTTATTAACCCCTAATCTGCCGTCCCCGCTATCGCTGACCCCTGCATATTTTCTTTAACCCCTAATCTGCCACTGCGTAAACCGCCACTACTTACATTATCCCTATGTACCCCTAATCTGCTGCCCCTAACACCGCCGACCCCTATATTATATTTATTAACCCCTAATCTGCCCACCACAACGTCGCCTCCACCTGCCTACACTTATTAACCCCTAATCTGCCGAGCGGACCGCACCGCTATTATAATAAAGTTATTAACCCCTAATCCGCCTCACTCCCGCCTCAATAACCCTATAATAAATAGTATTAACTCCTAATCTGCCCTCCCTAACATCGCCAACACCTAACTTCAAACATTAACCCCTAATCTGCCGACTGGAGCTCACCGATATTCTAATAAATGTATTAACCCCTGAAGCTAAGTCTAACCCTAACACTAACACCCCCTAAGTTAAATATAATTTAAATCTAACGAAATAAATTAACTCTTATGAAATAAATTATTCCTATTTAAAGCTAAATACTTACCTGTAAAATAAATCCTAATATAGTTAAAATATAAATTATAATTATATTATAGCTATTTTAGGATTTATATTTATTTTACAGGTAACTTTGTATTTATTTTAACCAGGTACAATAGCTATTAAATAGTTAAGAACTATTTAATAGCTAAAATAGTTAATATAATTACAAAATTACCTGTAAAATAAATCCTAACCTAAGTTACAATTAAACCTAACACTACACTATCAATAAATTAATTAAATACAATACCTACAATTATCTACAATTAAACCTAACACTACACTATCAATACATTAATTAAATACAATACCTACAATTACCTACAATTAAACCTAACACTACACTATCAATACATTAATTAAATACAATATCTACAAATAAATACAATGAAATAAACTAACTAAAGTACAAAAAATAAAAAAGAACTAAGTTACAAAAAATAAAAAAATATTTATAAACATTAGAAAAATATTACAAGAATTTTAAACTAATTACACCTACTCTAAGCCCCCTAATAAAATAACAAAGCCCCCCAAAATAAAAAAATGTCCTACCCTATTCTAAATTACAAAAGTTCAAAGCTATTTTAACCTTACCAGCCCTGAACAGGGCCCTTTGCGGGGCATGCCCCAAAGAATTCAGCTCTTTTGCCTGTAAAAAAAACACATACAATACCCCCCCAACATTACAACCCACCACCCACATACCCCTAATCTAACCCAACCCCCCTTAAATAAACCTAACTCTAAGCCCCTGAAGATCTCCCTACCTTATCTTCACCATGCCGGGTTCACCGATCGATCCAGAAGAGCTCCTCCGATGTCTTGATCCAAGCCCAAGCGGGGGGCTGAAGATGTCCATGATCCGGCTGAAGTCTTCATCCAAGCGGGAGCTGAAGAGGTCCATGATCCGGCTGAATTCTTCTATCAACGGCATCTTCAATCTTCCTTCTTCCGTATCCATGTAGTTCATCCCGCCGACGCGGAACATCCATCTTCACCGACGACTTCCCGACGAATGACGGTTCCTTTAAGGGACGTCATCCAAGATGGCGTCCCTCGAATTCCGATTGGCTGATAGGATTCTATCAGCCAATCGGAATTAAGGTAGGAAAATTCTGATTGGCTGATGGAATCAGCCAATCAGAATCAAGTTCAATCCGATTGGCTGATTCAATCAGCCAATCAGATTGAGCTCGCATTCTATTGGCTGTTCCGATCAGCCAATAGAATGCGAGCTCAATCTGATTGGCTGATCGGATCAGCCAATCGGATTGAACTTGATTCTGATTGGCTGATTCCATCAGCCAATCAGAATTTTCCTACCTTAATTCCGATTGGCTGATAGAATCCTATCAGCCAATCGAAATTCGAGGGACGCCATCTTGGATGACGTCCCTTAAAGGAACCGTCATTCGTCGGGAAGTCGTCGGTGAAGATGGATGTTCCGCGTCGGCGGAATGAACATGGATCCGGAAGAAAGAAGATTGAAGATGCCGTTGATAGAAGACTTCAGCCGGATCATGGACCTCTTCAGCTCCCGCTTGGATGAAGACTTCAGCCGGATCATGGACCTCTTCAGCTCCCGCTTGGATGAAGACTTCAGCCGGATCATGGACCTCTTCAGCTCCCGCTTGGATGAAGACTTCAGCCGGATCATGGAAAATCTTCAGCCCCCCGCTTGGGCTTGGATCAAGACATCGGAGGAGCTCTTCTGGATCGATCTGTGAACCTGGTATGGTGAAGATAAGGTAGGAAGATCTTCAGGGGCTTAGTGTTAGGTTTATTTAAGGGGGGTTTGGGTTAGATTAGGGGTATGTGGGTGGTGGGTTGTAATGTTGGGGGGGGGGGTATTGTATGTGTTTTTTTTACAGGCAAAAGAGCTGAATTCATTGGGGCATGCCCCGCAAAGGGCCCTGTTCAGGGCTGGTAAGGTAAAAGAGCTTTGAACTTTTTTAATTTAGAATAGGGTAGGGCATTTTTTTTTATTTTGGGGGGCTTTGTTATTTTATTAGGGGGCTTAGAGTAGGTGTAATTAGTTTAAAATTGTTGTAATATTTTTCTAATGTTTGTAAATATTTTTTTATTTTTTGTAACTTAGTTCTTTTTTGTTTTTTGTACTTTATTAATAATTTATTAATAATTTATTGATAGTGTAGTGTTAGGTTTAATTGTAGGTAATTGTAGGTATTGTATTTAATCAATTTATTGATAGTGTAGTGTTTGGTTTAATTGTAGATAATTGTAGGTATTGTATTTAATTAATTTATTGATAGTGTAGTGTTAGGTTTAATTGTAACTTAGGTTAGGATTTATTTTACAGGTAAATTTGTAATTATTTTAACTATTTTAGCTATTAAATAGTTCTTAACTATTTAATAGCTATTGTACCTGGTTAAAATAAATACAAAGTTACCTGTAAAATAAATATAAATCCTAAAATAGCTATAATATAATTATAATTTATATTGTAGCTATATTAGGATTTATTTTACAGGTAAGTATTTAGCTTTAAATAGGAATAATTTATTTAATAAGAGTTAATTTTTTTGTTAGATTTAAATTATATTTAATTTAGGGGGGTGTTAGTGTTAGGGTTAGACTTAGCTTTAGGGGTTAATACATTTATTAGAATAGCGGTGAGCTCCAGTCGGCAGATTAGGGGTTAATGTTTGAAGTTAGGTGTCGGCGATGTTAGGGAGGGCAGATTAGGGGTTAATACTATTTATTATAGGGTTATTGAGGCGGGAGTGAGGCGGATTAGGGGTTAATAACTTTATTATAGTAGCGGTGAGATCCGCTCTGCAGATTAGGGGTTAATAAGTGTAGGCAGGTGGAGGCAACGTTGAGGGGGGCAGATTAGGGGCTAATAAATATAATATAGGGGTCGGCGGTGTTAGGGGCAGCAGATTAGGGGTACATAAGGATAACGTAGGTGGCGGTCGGCAGATTAGGGGTTAATTATTGTAGGTAGCTGGCGGCGACGTTGTGGGGGGCAGGTTAGGGATTAATAAATATAATATAGGGGTCAGCGGTGTTAGGGGCAGCAGATTAGGGGTACATAAGTATAACATAGGTGGCGGTCGGCAGATTAGGGGTAAAAAAATTTAATCGTGTGGCGGCGATGTGGGGGGACCTCGGTTTAGGGGTACATAGGTAGTTTATGGGTGTTAGTGTACTTTAGAGCACAGTAGTTAAGAGCTTTATAAACCGGCGTTAGCACAGAAAGCTCTTAACTACTGACTTTTTTCTGCGGCTGGAGTTTTGTCGTTAGATTTCTAACGCTCACTTCAGCCAAGACTCTAAATACCGGAGTTAGAAAGATCCCATTAAAAATATAGGATACGCAATTGACGTAAGGGGATCTGCGGTATGGAAAAGTTGCGCCTGAAAAGTGAGCGTTAGACCCTTTAATGACTGACTCCAAATACCAGAGGGCGGTAAAAACCAGTGTTAGGAGCCTCTAACGCTGGTTTTGACGGCTACCGCCCAACTCTAAATCTAGGCCATAATAAATACACATGAATACACATATAAACACATAAATACACATATAAACACAAATACACATGAATACACATATATACACATATAAACACATAAATACACATATAAACACATAAATACACATATAAACACAAATACACATGAATACACATATATACACATATAAACACATAAATACACATATAAACACAAATACACATGAATACACATATATACACATATAAACACATAAATACACATATAAACACATAAATACACATAAACACAAATACACATGAATACACATATAAACACATAAATACATATGAATACACATATAAACGCATACATACACATGAATACACATATAAACCCATAAATACACATGAATACACATAAATACACATATAAACACATATACACACATATATATATATATACACATTAATACACATAAATACACATATAAACACATATACACACATATATACACATATATACACATATAAACACATAAATACACATTTAAACACAAATACACATATAAACACATAAATACACATGAATACACATATATACACATATAAATACACATGAATACATATATATATATACACATATAAAAACACATAAATAAACATACAGTACATACACATATATATATACACATAAATACTTATATAAACACATATATACACATATAAACACACATGAATACACATATATACACACACCTATATAAACACACCACCAGCACAAAGATTATGACTCACTGAAGGCTGAGATGATGATTAACATTTTTAGCTATAAATTATTTTTTAATTAAGGTATGTACATTTTTTATTTTTTTTTAGACATAGAGGCCTATTTATCAAGCCATCAACTGTGCTGCATTCGCCGGCACCAATACTCTCGCCTAACATCGTGGCTGCGGACCTGAATACGCTCTCCATATTTAACAAAAAAGCTGTCAAAAAGCTGCGCACCAAGTACGGGGCGATGAGTAGCGGACTGTTGTTAACTAACAGTCATCGATCTCGCTGCTATTCGGCTTTTTAACAGCTTTATTTGTATACTGTCACTAAACTCTGCCACTATACTAAACTGTTTAACCCCTCCCGGAGCCCGCCGCAGCTCTAATAAACTTATTAACCCCTATTGCGCCGCTCCACAACACCGCCGCAACTAAATTATTAAAATTATTAACCCCTAAACCGCTGCTTCTTGAGCCCACCGCAACTCTAATAAACGTATTAACCCCGATCCCGCCACTCCTGGACCCCGCCGCCACCTACATTACGTTTTTAAGCCCTAATCTACCGCCCCCTACACTGCCACCACCTACATTATGTTATTAACCCCTATCCCACCGCTCACGGAGCCCACCGCAACTAAATAAACCTATTAACCCCTAAACCTAACAACCCGCTAACTGTACATTAAATATTAACTCATCCCTGTCTTATAATAAATTTAAATTTACCTTTAGATTTAAATTAAACTATATTAAACTAATAATTAACCTACCCTACCTATTATACTAAAATTACATTAAACTATATTAAACTAATAATTAATCTACCCTAACTGTTATACTAAAATTACATTAAACTATATTAAATTAATAATTAATCTACCCTGTTATACTAAAATTACATTAAACTACAAATTAAATTAACTATATTATATATTTAAAAACCTAACCCTACTCAAATAATTTAAATCTACACTAAAAAATTACTAAGTTACAAAAAACTAACAAATAAGTTACAAAAAATAACAAACACTAAGTTACACAAAGTAAAAAATAAATTATCAAAGATTTAAACTAATTACACCTAATCTAAGGGCCCTATGAAAATTAAAAATCCCCCCCAAATAAAAAAAACCTAGCCTACAATAAACTACAAATAGCCCTTAAAAGGGCCTTTTGCGGGGCATTGCCCCAAAGAGATCAACTCTTTTACCTGTAAATAAAAAATACAAATACCCCCCCCCAACAGTAAAATCCACCATCCACACAACTAACCCCCCAAATAAAAACCTAACTAAAAAAACCTAAGCTCCCCATTGCCCTGAAAAGGGCATTTGGATGGGCATTGCCCTTAAAAGGGCATTTAGCTCTATTGCAGCCCAAACCCATAATCTAAAAATAAAACCCACCCAATACACCCTTAAAAAATCCTAACACTAACTCTTGAAGATTCACTTACAGTTTTGAAGATCCGACATCAATCCTCCAAGAAGCCAGCAGAAGTCTTCATCCAAGTGGCCGAAGTCTTCAATCAAGCCCGCAGAAGTCTTCACCCAGACGGCAACTTCTATCTTCATCCATCCGGTGCGGAGCGGCTCCATCTTCAAGACACCCAACGCGGAGCATCCTCTTCGTTCAACGTCTTCTTCCCGAATAAAGGTTCCTTTAAATGATGTCATCCAAGATGGCGTCCCCAATAGGATTGAGCTTTCATCCTATTGACTGATCCAATCAGCCAATAGGATTGAGCTTGCATTCTATTGGCTGATTGGATCAGCCAATAGGATGAAAGCTCAATCCTATTGGCTGATTGCAACAGGCAATAGGATTTTTTCAACCTTAATGCCGATTGGCTGATAGAATTATATCAGCCAATCGGAATCTAAGGGACACCATCTTGGATGACGTCATTTAAAGGAACCTTCATTGTAGAAGAAGACGTCGAACGAAGAGGATGTTCTGCGTCGGATGTCTTGAAGATGGAGCCACTCCACGCTGGATGGATGAAGATAGAATATGCCGTCTGGGTGAAGACTTCTGCGGGCTTGGATGAAGACTTCGGCCACTTGGGTGAAGACTTCTGCCGGCTTCTTGGAGGATGGATGTCGGATCTTCAAAACTGTAAGTGAATCTTCAGGGGTTCAGTGTTAGGATTTTTTTAAGGGTGTATTGGGTGGGTTTTATTTTAGATTAGGGGTTTGGGGTGCAATAGAGCTAAATGCCCTTTTAAGGGCAATGCCCATCCAAATGCCCTTTTCAGGGCAATGGGGAGCTTAGGTTTTTTTAGTTAGGTTTTTATTTGGGGGGGTTGGTTGTGTGGGTGGTGGGTTTTACTGTTGGGGGGGGTATTTGTATTTTTTATTTACAGGTAAAAGAGCTGATTTCTTTGGGGCAATGCCCCACAAAAGGCCCTTTTTATTTTCATAGGGCCCTTAGATTTGGTGTAATTAGTTTAAATCTTGATAATTTATTTTTATTTTGTGTAACAGTGTTTATTTTATTTTTTTTGTAACTTAGTAATTAGTGTATATTTAAATTATTTGAGTAGGGTTAGGTTTTTAAATATATAATATAGTTAATTTAATTTGTAGTTTAATGTAATTTTAGTATAACAGTTAGGATAGATTAATTATTAATTTAATATAGTTTAATGTAATTTAGTCTAACAGTTAGGGTAGATTAATTATTAGTTTATTTAAATCTAAAGGTAAGTTTAAATTTATTATAAGATAGGGATGAGTTAATATTTCATATAAAGTTAGCGGACTGTTAGGTTTAGGGGTTAATAGTTTAATTTAGTTTATGGCGATGTGGGGGGCTGGCGGTTTAGGGGTTAATAGGTTTAGTAAGTGCTAGTGATATGGGAGGCCAGGGGTTATGGGGTTAATACATTTATTTAGTTGCGGTGGGCTCCGGGAGCGGCGGGATAGGGGTTAATAACTTTATGTAGGTGGCGGCGGTGTAGGGGCGGCAGATTACGGGTTAATAAGTATAATGTAGATGGCGGCAGTGTCAGGGCGGCAGATTAGGGGTTAATAAGTATAATGTAGGGGACGGCGGTGTCGGAAGGCAGATTAGGGGTGTTTAGACTCGGAGTACATGTTAGGGTGTTAGGTGTAAATATAACTTTTATTCTCCCATAGGAATCAATGGGATATCGGGCAGCAGCGAACATAAGCTTTCGCTGCTTTCAGACTCCCATTGATTCCAATGGCATCTGCCGCCTCCAGGGCAGTGGATTGAAAACCAGGTACGCTGGGCCGAAATAGTGGCGAGCGTACCTGGTAGAAATTTGATAACTAGCAAAAGTAGTCAGATAGTGCCGAATTTGCATTCGGAACATCTGTAGTGACGTAAGCATCGATCTGTGTCGGACTAAGACCAGCAGATCGTATGTTACGTCACAGATTTCTACTTTTGCTGGTCTGTAGGCTTTGATAACTAAGGGGAATCAAGCTCGCCACAATTACGCTGCGGAATTCCAGCGTATTTGCGGTTGACGGCTTGATAAATAGGCCTCATAATGTTATTGCATACTTAATAGACTACAGTATAGTGTAAATATAACTTTTATATACACTGGGAAACAAAATTAGTGTGACTCACTTTATTGCTATATTTGCTTTATTGCGGTGATCTGGATCCAAACCCGCAAGGTATTTATATTTATACAGAAATAAATGTCTGTATCATCAATAATTCCCCTAAATCTTTAATCTGAAATAAACTTTATTTATTAGTCAAGTGTTTTTCTATGAATATTCTGTACATGGCTCATTAGAACCCAGTTTCTTCTAGTTTAACCTGTAGCTGACCGTTTTAAGTAATAAAAGTAATTTCCTTCTGAGTCTTGCGTAAGTGGTATAAGAAACCACTGCAATGCCAGATTAAAGCATGCTGTGACAATTAAACAATTGTACGTACTGATGTAACTTCTGTATCCTGCAGTCTTGTTCTCTTGATAAGAGATTGACGCAAGGAGTAAAGGATATTGTCCGAAATCTGATTAGGGCAGTCTCCAGTGTTCAGAGGGGAAGGGTGGAGCAGGGAAAGAGACCGTGGAAAAATCAAGATATTATGAATGTTTTAACATTAGAATTTATCGAGGTAACTGCTCTATGGCCTGAAGTAATAATGAAAGCAGCAGATTTATTTGGTCAAATATAAAACACATTGTGAAAATTAAGCTTTACTTCAGTTTCAATATAATTGTTTGCACATTCTTCAAAATATAATTTCTATGAATATTATTCATATGCATTGCACGCAATTTGATCTAAAACATAATTGTGTACTGGTTTTTAGCCTAATTTATTACTGCTTATGTGTTTTTTTTATTAACCCTTTGTCTCATATGTATTAAAGGGACAGTCTACTCCAAATTTTTTATTGTTTAAAAAGATAGATAATCCCTTTTTTACCCATTCCCCGGTTTTACACAACCAGCACTGTGATATTATTACACTTTTTAGCTCTGTTATTACCTTGTATCTAAGCCTGCTCTCTTATCACATGGCTATTTATTTATTATCTTTTGACTTGCACTTTAGCCAATTAGTGCAGTGTCAGCCACAACTCCCCAGAAGAGAGCACAATGCTATCTATATGGCCCACATAGATTAGCAGTCTCCTGTTGTGAAAGCTAATAAAAAAACAAACGTGATAAGATGCTGTCTGTAGTGGCTTAGAAAGAAGCAGACATTTAGAGGTTTAAAGGTTATAACGTTTATTAATATAACAATGTTGGTTGTGCAAAGCTGGGAAATGGGTAGTAAAGGGGTTATCTATATTTTCTATAAATAACAATTTTGGTGTTGACTGTCCCTTCAAGCAGGGTGGATTTGATTTAAATCACTAGCCAGTAAGACAGATTTTAAATCAATTTAATTTATTTTTTTTAAATAACTTTTCAGATTATTTTTCCAATTATATCAGACCATTACTGATTTGGTTATATATCATTAGATATAGATAAATATATTATTGTAATTAATGAAATTATTGGGAGGTGAGCTCCAGTTTAATAGGTTAATCATTCATATTTGATAAAAAATTTCAGCCATACTTTATTGGAAGGAGAAAAATAATGATTACCTTGACCCCTTAAGGACTGGGCATTTCAGACAAAAACTTCCCTAAAAGACCAGAACATTTTTAGCATTTTTTCCATCACTACATTTAAACAGAAATAGAGCCTTTTTTATATTTACATATCAAAACTATATATTTTTTTAGCAGACAACCCAAAGTATTGATCTAGGCCCATTTTGGTATATATCATGCCACCATTTCACCGCCAAATACGATCAAATAAAAAACGTTAACTTTTTCACTGAAATGATTTACAAACAGCTTGTGCAATTATGGCACACATGGTTGTAAAATGCTTCTCTGGGATCCTCTTTGTTCAGAAATAGCAGACATATATGCTTTGTCATTGGTTTATGGTAATTAGAAGGCCGCAAAATGCTGCTGCGCACCACACTTGTATTATGCCCAGCAGTGAAGGGGTTAATTAGGTAGCTTGTAGGGTTGATTTTAGATTTAGTGTAGAGATCAGCCTCCCACCTGACACATCCCACCCCCTGATCCCTCCCTGACCCTCCTCAAACAGCTCTATTCCCACCTTACAATTGTCACCGCCATCTTAAGTACTGGCCGAAATTCTGCCAGTATTAAAATAAAAGCCTTTTTTTATAATATATATATTTTTTAAATATGTTTGCTTGGGTGTAGGTTTCCCCTAACCCCCCAACCTTCCTGATTCCCCCCCAAAAAAGCTCTCTAACCCTCCCCACTCTACCTATTTGCCACCATCTTAGGCACTGGCAGCTGTCTGCTAGTACCCAGTTTGCTGCAAAATTGGCAATTAAAAAAAAATAAGTCCCATTTTTTTCTGTAAAATACAACAGAAGAGGTCTGAAAATTTACAAAACTTCAATATTTCTGATCCCTTAAATATAAACCCTCACTCCCTGACGGTATACAGATGATTGCGAAACAAACTAGGGTTAGGGATAGCGCTGATAAGCTATTGAAGGACCCACTGGGGGACCCACTATGGAATATATAGCGTATATATCAAATGGGGTTAAAAGTGAAGATATT
Organism: Bombina bombina; assembly: GCF_027579735.1. Classification (NCBI taxonomy): domain Eukaryota; kingdom Metazoa; phylum Chordata; class Amphibia; order Anura; family Bombinatoridae; genus Bombina; species Bombina bombina. Next base: position 1,517,246,114 of record NC_069499.1, on the reverse strand, counting down.
TCTTCCTAGCTTAAAAGTGGGCTGCAGCTATAGTTATAAATGTCTAGTTATCTTAATAGCACCAATATTATTAAAAACATGAATACAGTAAAAGCTATTATATATAATTTATTGCTGAGTATTGAATATATTATCCTTGGCTTAAAAATAGGCTGCAGCTATGGTTATAAATTTCTGGTTATCTAAATAGCACCAATATCAATAAATACACAAATATGGTAAAAGCTAAAATATATAATTTATTATTGAGTATTCAATATATAACAAAAATATATGTAATAATAAAATACAAATAAGATGAGAATCCTATAAAAGTAGTAAATACTAAAGATGATGCTCTTGATATTCTTTCACTAGCTCTTATTTTGTGATAATACAATCCTATTGATCACATATAGATCGCTATTCCTATGGGACCAAGTGGTAAAAATGTATGTATCAAAATGCCAATAGAAATACAAATAAAAATGATAAAAATGTGTAATAAAAAAATAAGAAATGAAAAATATGTATATAAAAAATATAAAAATGAAAAAACGAAAAAACAATTTGGGGGATGCAAGATATGAAAAAAGGTTCGAAAAAAATATTAGAAAAAATTAAAAAGGGATGTGATACAGTGTTTCTTTCTTAGTGCTTCCTGGTGATTATTAACTCCCAATAGTGTCTTTAAGTTTCAGTTTCTCCTTAAATTATTCCTTAGGTTTCAACACATATTAGATTTGTGCTGTGTTGCTATATTTAAAAATATAGTGTATAAGTTGTTTTTTGGAGTGCTTCTAAACAGTCTTAATCAAGAATATGTGAGGACAGACTAGTCCGTGGTGATGAAAAGTACTCGTTAGCTTTATGGTCGCTGTTGTTAAGCGTTAGGAAGCTTGTTTTAAAACTTACTGTTTTTCGTTAAATAATGAGTATTGCGACACTAATTGCCGGTTGCTCTGTATCCTATAGAAGTTCGTGAAAATGTGTTAAGGTGTATAAGGGTTACTTCCCTTGTCCAAACCAGTCTTTTCCCAGGTGCTTATTACAGTCGGCTTCTTCCGATACAGACAGATTTGTCCTGGATGTCTGTTTTTTTCTCCTGCTTGTTTCTCCAGCTGATCACAGTGTGATCTATGTGATTGCCAATCAGGGTCCACCTGCTACGCGTTTCGGCTACGTCAGCCTTTATCAAAGAGTCCCTGATTGGCTGTTGGGCTTCTCCTTTTGTAGAGTGTGGTTTAACCCTTTCAAGGCATTTCTCATCGGTGTAATTTGACCCAGGTGAATTAGCTTCCAAATCTTCTCTGTTATTGAGTGGAGGCCATGGTGTCTATTGGTTCTAGCAGGTTGTGAACTTCCATTATGTTCCTCTCTGTATCAAGTTGATATATGTCTTTATTTCCTTGTAAGTTTTTTCCAGCTTTTTGTCTTTAAAAGACTTCATAAAGGGTCGTTATCTCATTTTGCCATAGGAGAATTTTATATATATATATATATATATATATAATCAGTTACATATGTATTTATATATTTTATACGTTACAGTGGATGTGTGGATAAAAATATGAAAGAAATAACTTACATAAATAACGAGATGTTGGTATAAAAGTTACGTCTACTTCCAGATGGAATCGAACCTACGGTTCAAAAAACAATTTATCTTCCAAATGGAATGATGATAACCACTTGGCCACCTCTTCATTCCTATTCCACTTGGCCACTTCTTCATTCCTATTCCCATTATCTATATATCTTGAAAAATCAAAATCTAAATGAGAGTTTTTTTACAGCGTGATGATTCTGGAAGAAGAATCTGTCTTTATATATTTTCTGTATTTTCCGTGTAGATGTTTCTGGATTTTCACAGAAAAGTTTCATTAGTATTTGTCATAATGGAGAGGAAGGGATATAAGTAAATAAACATTTCCCCTAGTTAACATTTCATATAGTAGAAACAATTATGTGTGTTCATTGGGTATTTGAACCTACTGTTTGGTGGGAAAAGGGTTGTTTTCTGGTTCACTGTCCTTACCCATTACACTATCTACTGGGTGATTTTTTTAATTGTTGATTTGAGTTATGGTCACTATTAGTATTGATCTAGGCCCATTTTGGTATATATCATGCCATCATTTTACCGCCAAATGCGATCAAATAAAAAACGTTTTAACTTTTTCACAAGTTTCTCACTGAAATTATTTACAAACAGCTTGTGCAATTATGGCACAAATGGTTGTAAAATGCTTCTCTGGGATCCTCTTTGTTCAGAAATAGCAGACATACATGCTTTGGCATTGCTTTTTGGTAATTAGAAGGCTGCAAAATGCCGCTGCGCACCACACTTGTATTAAGCCCAGCAGTGAAGGGGTTAATTAGGTAGCTTGTAGGGTTGATTTTAGCTTTAGTGTAGAGATCAGCCTCCCACCTGACACATCCCACACCCTGATCCCTCCCTGACCCCCCTCAAACAGCTCTATTCCCTCCCCTACCTTACAATTGTCACCGCCATCTTAAGTACTTGCCGAAATTCTGCCAGTATTAAAATAAAAGCCTTTTTTTGTAATATATATTTTTTTTAAATATATTTGCTGGCATGTAGGTTTCCCTTAATCCCCCAACCTCCCTGATCCCCCCCCCCCCAAAAAAAGCTCTCTAACCCTCCCCCCTCTACCTATTTGCCACCATCTTAGGTACTGGCAGCTGTCTGCCAGTACCCAGTTTACTGCAAAATTGGCAATTTAAAAAAAAAAAAGTCCAATTTTTTTCAGTAGTATAGCTGCCCCCCTCCCAGATCACTTACTGTTAACGGATCCCACATGGGATCCCCCTCATTGCTCTTCCTGCCTCCTTCACCCTCAATGATGCAGTTTTTATTTTTTATTTTGGCCTTCCCTGTACCGTGGCTTAGCAGTCCCACCCACTCCCGCCCGCCTCCTCCAGCGATGGGCCACCCTCCTGCCTCCCTCATTACATTCCCACCAACGATCGGCACCACCGTTGTGCATCGATAACTCTGCAAATCTATTTCTGCAGTGCCCTGCTCGTGGGGCATGCAGAAATAGCGCAATCTCGCTATTTTGAGCAAGATTGCGGCAGAGAGAAGTCCAGGACTGCAGTGACGTGCAGGGTACATCGCTGGTCCTTTTGGTCGTTAAGGGGTTAATAATAAGTTAAATAGTTTTATTTAACTTAATAACATTATTTAATGCCTGATTATGCATCCTCACTATTAGGTCCTTGTTCAAATCTATTTTACTCCAAACAATCTACTATTTATTGAGCTTCTTGAAACTTAGTATGTGCAGATTCTGTGTACATAGATTTGTAGGGGAGCAATGGCATAACAGGGACACTACCAGTAAGGTCAAAATAAACATTCATGATTCAGAAAGAACCTGCAATTATTAACAATTTTCCAACTTACTTTTCTTATCAAATTTACTTTTTCTCTTACTTGGTGTATTCAGTCCACGGATTCATCCTTACTTGTGGGATATTCTCATTCCCTACAGGAAATGGCAAAGAGAGCACACAGCAAAGCTGTCCATATAGCTCCCCTCAGGCTCCGCCCCCCCCCCCAGTCATTGTCTTTGCCGCTCTAACTAGTAGCATCTCCACGGGGATGGTAAAGAGTATGTGGTGTTAGATTTGTAGTTTTACTTCTTCAATCAAGAGTTTGTTATTTTAAAATAGTGCCGGTTTGTACTATTTACTCTGCAGCAGAAAGTGATGAAGATTCTGCTGAGAGGAAAAAGATTTTAGCATGTTGTAACTAAAATCCATTGCTGTTCCCACGCAGGACTGTTGAGTACAGGAGAACTTCAGTTGGGGGGAACAGTTGCAGGCTTATTCTGCTTGAGGTATGTTTCAGTCATATTTCTAACAAGACCTAGTAGTGCTAGAAAACTGACAGATATCCCATGAGGGAGGTAAGCCATTTTCTCAGACACAGTACAGAAAGAGGGCTTCACTTAAGGGCTTAATACTGACAGACACTTTGATGGGCTAATCGATTCCTTTATTTGGGTAATCTGATGTGATTGAACGTTTTTAAGCGTTTGCAAACACCTTTTGGGGTATTTTTTACGCCTGGCATTGTAATAGACAGCTATTTTGACTCAGAAAGGCCCCATATCTCTAGAGTGAGAATGAGGAGGCCTCATTTTCGCGCCTCAATTGCGCAGTTAATTTGGGAACACAGCTCCACGCAGCTTCATGTGCAGAGCCTTTAGAGTACAGGAGGACTTCAGGGAGGCTTCATTTACACCTGCAAATAACCCTAAAGGAAGGTAAAGCCACGGCGAAGACTGTGGCAGAGTACTGTAGTGGGTTAAACCGGTTATTTTACTCATTTTGCTCCGGTTTGGGCATTAAGGGGTTAAACGTTTTGAAAACTTGTGTGCAATCATTTCAGGGCATGAGGATCATGTGGTGAAAATTTCATTAAGATCGGATGTTTTTTTGATGATTTGGTAAAAAGTGTGTGCCTTTTTATTATTTAAAGAGACAGTAACGTTTTTTCAAAAAGTATTTTTTTCAACATTTTAGTGTTCTCTGAGTCTGTCAAACATGTCTGAGTCTTCAGATAGACCTTGTTCTTTATGTTCAAAAGCCATGGCAATACCCCCATTGCACTTATGTTTAAAGTGTGCACAAACATCTAAACATTTTAAAGATCATCCAGTGACAATACAAAATGCTGCCCAAGATGATTCTTTAACGGAGTTTAATGAGGATAGTCCTCCTTCCTCCCCGCCCACGTGTCTACACCAGTTACGCCCACGCAAGCGATGCCTAGTACCTCTAGCGCATTGCCCCCTGTTACCTTACAACAATTAGCGGCAGTAATGGATAATTCCCTTGCAGCTTTTTTATCCAAACTGCCAGTTTTTCCAAGAAAGCGCGATAGCTCAGTTTTAAACATAGAGGATGAGCAATCTGAAGCTTTGGATAATGTATCTGTAGCACCCTCACAAAACTCAGAGGTAGCAGTGAGGGAAGGGCTGTCTGAGGGAGAAATTTCTGACACAGGGAAAGTTTCTCAGCAGGCAGAGTCAGATTCCTTAGCGTTTAAATTTAAGCTGGAACACCTCCCCGTACTGCTTAAGGAGGTTTTGGCTACGCTGGACGATTGTGACCCCATGGTGGTCCCTGAAAAATTGTGTAAAATGGACAGATATTTAGAGGTCCCTGTATACACTGAGGCATTTCCGATTCCAAAAAGGGTGGCGGATATTGTGACTAAGGAGTGGGAGAGACCAGGTGTACCCTTTGTTCCCCCACCTATCTTTAAGAAAATGTTCCCCATAAATGACCCCAGGAGGGACGCGTGGCAGATGGTCCCTAAGGTAGAGGGGGGCTGTTTCAACATTGGCTAAGTGTACAACTATACCAATAGAGGACAGTTGTGCTTTCAAAGATCCTATGGATAAAAAATTGGAGGGCTTGCTAAAGAAAATTTTTGTTCAGCAAGGCTTTTTGCTTCAACCAATTGCCTGCATTATCCCTGAAACTACTGCAGTGGCCTTTTGGTTCGAGGCTCTGGAGGAGTCGCTCCAGAGAGAGACTTCATACGATGAGGTCATGGATAGAATTCACGCTTTAAAGCTGGCTAATTCTTTTATCACTGATGCCGCGCTCCAATCAGCTAAATTAGCGGCGAAAACCTCTGGTTTTGCCGTCATGGCGCGACGGGCACTTTGGCTCAAATCGTGGTCGGCGGATGTGTCGTCCAAGACAAAACTGTTAAACATTCCCTTCAAGGGGAAAACCCTTTTCGGCCCAGAGCTGAAAGAAATTATTTCTGATATCACTGGAGGCAAGGGCCATGCCCTTCCACAAGATAGGCCATTCAAGGCCAAGAACAAGGCTAATTTTCGCTCCTTTCGCAACTTCAGGAGCGGACCTGTTGCAACCTCTGCTGCCGCAAAGCAAGATAACGCTTCCCAGCCCAAAGCAACCTGGAAACCCTTGCAGGGCTGGAATAAGGGTAAACAGGCCAAGAAGCCTGCTCCTGCTACCAAGACAGCATGAAGGGGTAGCCCCCGATCCGGGATCGGATCTAGTGGGGGGCAGACTTTCTCTCTTCGCTCAGGCTTGGGCAAGAGATGTTCCAGACCCCTGGGCATTAGATATAGTTGCTCAGGGGTACCTTCTAGAATTCAAGGATTCTCCCCCAAGGGGAAGGTTCCACATTTCTTGTTTGTCTTCAGACCAAACAAAGAAACAGGCGTTCTTACGCTGTGTAGAAGATCTTCTAAAAATGGGAGTGATACACCCAGTTCCAATTGCAGAACAAGGACTGGGCTTTTACTCAAATCTATTCGTAGTTCCCAAAAAGGAAGGAACTTTCAGGCCAATTCTGGATCTAAAGATTCTAAACAAATTCCTCAGAGTTCCGTCTTTCAAGATGGAAACCATTCGGACAATCTTGCCAATGATCCAGGAAGGTCAATATATGACTACCGTGGATCTCAAGGACGCGTACCTACATATTCCTATCCACAAAGATCACCATCAGTTCCTAAGTTTCGCCTTTCTGGACAATCACTACCAGTTCGTGGCTCTGCCTTTCGGGCTGGCCACCGCTCCCAGAATTTTCACAAAGGTTCTAGGGTCCCTTCTGGCGGTACTAAGACCGCGGGGCATTGCAGTAGCACCTTATCTAGACGGCATCTTAATACAGGCGTCGTCCTTTCACAGATCCAAGGCTCATACGGGCATCGTTCTGGCCTTTCTAAGGTCTCACGGGTGGAAGGTGAACGTAGAAAAGAGTTCTCTGTCCCCGCTCACAAAGGTTCCCTTTCTGGGAACATTAATAGACTCGGTAGACATGAAAATCTTTCTGACAGAGGTCAGGAAGTCAAAACTGTTGAATACTTGCCGAGTTCTTCATTCCATTCCTCGGCCTTCCGTGGCTCAGTGCATGAAAGTAATTGGTTTAATGGTGGCGGCGATGGACGTGGTCTCTTTCGCCCTATTCCATCTCAGACCACTGCAACTGTGCATGCTCAAACAGTGGAATGGAGATTATGCAGATTTATCTCCTCAGATTCAAATGGACCAAAAGACCAGAGACTCTCCTCTCTGGTGGTTGTCTCAAGATCACCTGTCTCAGGGGCTGAGCTTCCGCAGACCGGAATGGATCATTGTCACGACCGATGCCAGTCTGATAGGCTGGGGGGCGGTCTGGAACTCCCTAAAGGCTCAGGGACTTTGGTCTCGGGAAGAATCTCTTCTCCCGATAAACATTTTGGAGCTGAGAGCGATATTCAATACGCTCCAGGTGTGGCCTCAACTAGCAGAGGCCAAATTTATCAGATTTCAGTCGGACAACATCACGACTGTAGCGTATATCAATCATCGGGGGGAACAAAGAGTTCCCTGGCGATGAAGGAAGTATCCAGGATTATCAAATGGGCGGAGGATCACTCCTGCCATCTATCTGCAATTCACATCCCAGGAGTAGACAATTGGGAGGCGGATTTTCTAAGTCGTCAGACTTTTCATCCGGGGGAGTGGGAACTCCACCCGGAGGTTTTTGCTCAACTAACTCAGCTTTGGGGCATTCCAGAGTTGGACCTGATGGCGTCCCATCAGAACACCAAACTACCCCTTTACGGATCCAGATCCAGGGATCCCAAGGCGGCATTGATAGATGCATTGATAGCGCCTTGGTCATTCAGTCTAGCTTATGTCTTTCCACCGTTTCCTCTTCTACCTCGGCTGATAGCCAGAATCAAACAGGAGAGGGCTTCGGTAATTCTGATAGCACCTGCGTGGCCATGCAGGACTTGGTATGCAGACCTAGTGGGCATGTCATCGGTCCCGCCATGGAAACTGCCATCGAGGCAGGATCTTCTACTCCAAGGTCCTTTCAAGCATCCAAATCTAGTTTCTCTGCAGCTGACTGCTTGGAGATTGAACGCTTAATCCTAGCTAAGCGGGGTTTCTCTGATTCAGTTATAGATACTCTGATACAGGCCAGAATGCCTGTCACCAGGAAAATTTACCACAAGATATGGCGGAAATATCTTTGTTGGTGTGAATCCAAAGGTTACTCGTGGAGTAAAGTTAGGATCCCAAGGATATTGTCTTTTCTCCAAGACGGGTTGGAGAAAGGTCTGTCAGCTAGTTCCTTAAAGGGACAGATATCTGCTTTGTCTATTCTGTTACACAAGCTGTACCAGACGTTCAGGCGTTTGTTCAGGCCTTAGTTAGAATCAAGCCTGTCTATAGACCTGTGTCTCCTCCATGGAGTCTAAATTTAGTTCTTTCAGTTCTTCAAGGGGTTCCGTTTGAACCTTTGCATTCCATAGATATCAAGTTATTATCTTGGAAAGTTTTGTTTTTAGTAGCCATTTCTTCTGCTCAAAGAGTTTCAGAACTATCTGTTTTACAGTGCGATTCGCCCTATCTGGTGTTCCATGCAGATAAGGTTGTTTTGCGTACTAAACCTGGTTTCCTTCCAAAGGTGGTTTCTAATAAGAATATTAACCAGGAAATCATTGTTCCTTCTCTGTGTCCTAATCCAGTTTCTAAGACGGAACGACTGTTGCACAATCTTGATGTGGTTCGTGCTTTAAAGTTCTATTTACAAGCAACTAAAGATTTCAGACAAACATCATCCCTGTTTGTTGTGTATTCTGGTAAGAGGAGAGGTCAGAAAGCAACTGCTACCTCTCATTCTGGCTGAAAACCATCATCCGCTTGGCTTATGAGACTGCTGGTAAGCAGCCTCCTGAACGACTTACAGCTCATTCCACCAGAGCTGTGGCTTCCACGTGGGCTTTCAAGAATGAGGCTTCTATTGAACAGATTTGTAAGGCAGCGACTTGGTCTTCTCTGCATACATTTACCAAATTTTATAAATTCTATACTTTTGCTTCTTCGGAGGCTGTTTTTGGGAGAAAGGTTTTGCAAGCAGTCGTGCCTTCCGTTTAGGTTACCTGACTTGTTCCCTCCCTTCATCCGTGTCCTATTGCTTTGGTATTGGTATCCCACAAGTAAGGATGAATCCGTGGACTGAATACACCAAGTAAGAGAAAACAGAATTTATGCTTACCTGATAAATTGCTTACTCTTACAGGTGTATTAAGTCCACGGCCCGCCCTGATGTTTGTCAGGTTCAAATTTATTTTTCAATAACTACAGTCACCACTGCACCCTATGGTTCTCCTTTTTCTCCTAACCGTCGGTCGAATGACTGGGGGGGCGGAGCCTGAGGGGAGTTATATGGACAGCTTTGCTGTGTGCTCTCTTTGCCATTTCCTGTAGGGAATGAGACTATCCCACAAGTAAGGATGAATCCGTGGACTGAATACACCTGTAAGAGAAAGCAATTTATCAGGTAAGCATAAATTCTGTTTTTTTCTTGGTATCAATTGTTGAAAAGCATGCATAGGAAGGCACAGAATCGATGCACTACTGTGAGCTAGCTGCTTGTCATTGTCTCGCCCAATGTGTTCAGCTAGGCCACTGTAGAACGTTTCTCTCCGTCAACAAAGGATACCAAGAGAATTAAGCAAATTTGATAATAGAAGTACATTTTAAAACTGTATATGTTCTATCAGAAATTTTGGCCCTTTAAAATCTATTTCTCAGCTCTGTATGCTTATTTTATTACTTTCTTTGCTGTGAAGAAGGTCCATATTATTTCTGCAGACACAAATTCACAGTTTTGAGAATTACGAAAGCAAAAATATGTGATAATATCTTCAAGATAGAAAAAATGACCAAAATAATTGTACAGAAACCTCTAGGAGAGCATGACTTTGTAAATTGATTAATGGAATTAATTTACCAAAAAAGTAAACATTATATCCATGAATATACAGCATCTTCTTGCTATATAATTAAAAAAAAATCTATCTTTCAGGATCAATAACCTTTACATTATAATGTATCTTAAATAGAAACTACCTTTAGATAGATTTTTTTTTTTTTTTCAAAAAGCATTTTATTTAAAAAAAAATCCTATTTAAATAAAAAAAGATCTGATTTAAATAAATAAGAAAAAATGTTTTATCCGCCCAGTGGCGTTACTAGGGTTGGTGTCACCCGGTGCGGTAAGTTATGGGGTTACCCCCCCCACCCCCCAGAAAGCAGACACACACAAACACAAATACACAGGCACACACACATACAAACACTCAGACACACACACACACTCAGACACACTTAAAAACTCACTCAGATGCACACACAAACACTCAGAAACACACTTAGACACACACACAAAAACAAAAACACACAAAACACTCAGACACACACACAAAAACACTCAGGCACACACACAAAAACAATTAGGCACACACACAGAAACACTCAGATACACACACAAAAACCCAGACACGCACATACAAAATATGTAAACTGCATTGCATTAATTATAAAGCTCATGCCTATAGCTCCTCCCTGGCTCAGCAGAGCATCAAATGAAAGATAAACAGTGCACTCTAAAAATAAATCACTAAAGAAAAGGTTTAGGCGCGCAAACTATGTAATCAAATCAATATTTGCTGTGACCACCCTTTGCCTTCAAAACAGCATCAATTTATCTAGGTGCACATGCACAAAGTCAGGGATTTTGTAGGTCAGGTGCCTGATTGAACAACTATACCATACAGGTGCTAATGATCATCAATTTAATATGTAGGTTTTACACAATAACAATCAAAACAGCTATGAGGATTAAAACTGGATGAGGAACAGCCAAATTCTGCTAAGAAGATGAGGATGCTGAAGACAGTTTAATGTCAAAAGTCATACACCATGGTAAGTCACAAGGTAGTTATAATGCAATCGGAAGATGTCCAGCGGTTCCATCAGCTCAAAATTGGCAGAAACTATTGGGACCCTGGTACACCCATTCACTGTCTGAAGTAATCTGGTCAGAAGTGGTCTTCATGGAAACTTATGGCCAAAAAGCCATACCTCTGACATGGAAACAAGGCCAAGGAACTTAACTATCCATAAAAATACAGGAACTGGGTTGCTGAAAAATAGCAGGTGCTCTGGACTAATGAGTCAAAATTTTAAATATTTGGCAGTAGCAGAAGGCAGTTAGCAAGTTTGGGGCCTCATTTCTGCAAATGGAGTTGGGGACTTGATCAGAATGAATGGTCTCGATGTACAGGCAGATACTTATCCGTCATGTAATAACATCAGGGAGGCATCTGATTGGCCCTGAATTTATTCTGCAGCATGACAATGAGCCCAAACATGCAGCCAAAGTCATTAGGAACTATCTTTAGCATAAAGAACAAGGAGTCTTAGAAGTGATGGTATGGCCCCCACAGAGCCCTGTTCTCCACATCATCAAGTGTGCCTGGAATTAGATGAAGAGACAGAAGCAAACAAGGCTGCCTAAAGCCATAAAATAATTATGATTAGTTCTCCAAGATGCTTGGAACAACCTACCTCCCAAGTTCCTTAAAACACTATGTGCAAGTGTACCTAGAAGAATTGATGCTGTTTTCAAGGAAGGGTGGCCTCACCAAATATTGATTTGATTTAGGTTTTTCTTCTGTTCACTCACTATTCATTTTGTTTATTGATATGCATATGTGTGGGGGCAGAATTAACCAAGTATATGGAATAGGTACAAGCGTCTCCCTGACTTTATTGGTCATATAAATAAATGAGTCAGTTAGTAGATGTGCATGGGAAAAGCATACCTCCCATCATTGTTCGACTATTATGCTGAACTGATGGGTTTGATACAAAGTCCGGACTGCCAGCAGGTTGAATAATGGAGGTCTGGAGGTGGAGTCAGGCATTGGCATTGTCAGTTATTCGATAGGGAGGTTTTGGTTGGCAATATGTGGTGTTAGGGGTGTATTGGACATAACACGTCAGTCCCTGGTTTCACAAAGCAATATTTATAGGGTAGGACAGTGGGACAGAGCTTCCAAACTGTGACTGTCCTCAAGATGTGACAGTTGGGAGCTCGGGGGAGCAATATAATATCAGAGCCCGATGCTCCACTATACTATAAAACATCTACTGCAGATAGTTTAGGTTAGCCACTGATAGCATAAATATACATCCAATGCTCTGACACAAAATTATAGAGTTACAAATTGGTGCCAGAAAAAAGACACAGAAACAGCCCCATATTAAACATCTATTCCGATGTGTGTTTTGCTGTAATAATTACAATTTTTGTTCTACATTTCAATGTATTTTTCTGCCAGCATGTTAGGTCTTATAGTCACTTAATGTCTGTTTTTGTACAGAGTGGAGTACCATCCTTTTTAACAGACATGCAGAAGGCCTGCAACGGATACGAAGCATCCAGAAGGAAGGCATCAAGTTGACAGAAGAGTAAAGACTTATCTTCATTATAAATGGTTTAAATTTGATCTGACTGCCATTTTTATGCATGACCAGTGTTCTCCACAGAACATTTTGCTAGCCGGGTGCCATTATGAAGTAGCCGGGTGGGGACAGTGTAATAATTTCTAATATTATATCATGTACTGCTATCAAAAGCACAAATGAATTGCATATTTTAACATAAATGTGTTTAGTGATAGTTTGTGCAATAAAAATTTTACTTTTTTAATATAAGCTGATGATAGCTTAAAGGGACAGTAAACCTACAAAATAATCTTATATAATTCTGCACATAGTGTAGAATTATATAACATTAGGTTTGCACTAACTTTACAAATCAAAGGATTCCAGATATTTTACCAGACCAGAGCGGAAGCGAGCTACATTCTGTTTAATGGCGCGATGTGACTAGACAGTGTGCCCGCAAAGCGCTTACGGAAAAAAAAGATCTGCTCAATAGAGCCAGGAGCGGAGTTCAGGAAAATTGAATTTACACCTGCTAAAAATGTCCTGGGGAGAACACTACATGACTAAAAGGAACATAATGATCAAATAATTAATTAAATGCTTCATAATAGTAGAGCAGGTTTTTTTTCTGACTAATCTCTCCTTGCACCATGTATGTAACCACTGCTAAAGTTTAAAACAAATGCTGAAAATTTGTGCGCTTAGTCTGTTGCCACCGCAAAGAAGGCATAAGCTCAGATGAACTTCTGAGGGTTATTACTATGGCATGCTAGTGGCAGGCTAGCTAAAGTATTATGTATTTCTACTGAGGCTTTACCCTTAGAGCATGGAGTTTTTAGCCAAAAAATAACCTGCTCTGGCAAAGTTTCTGACTATTAATTTCTTTTAATGGGGCATTACAGTGCATGGGTTTTTTAATGTAATAAAATGTATGCATTTAAATAAATGCAATGTAAATTTGAAAATATATAAATGATCTTTAAGAAACAGCCGATTTGGCATGTGTCATGGAACTGTTCCTTTCTTGTTTTAGAACTATTTTGGGGCTATTCTGGATGTATATAAAATGTACAGTATGCCCCTCCTGCAACATACAATCGGCATCCAAATGGTTTTGTAGCGGTGAGGATGGAAACAGATTGCAGTAGATTTCTAAGAAACTCACAATTAAGTGATCCTGTTCTAAAGCCGGTTGTGAAGATGCCTGTACTGCTAGCGACAAATACCACAGCGCAAGTGTGACTTAGAATTGAACTTTCACATTAAAAGATTACTACATGCCATTTGTAGATGTTGGGATACTCATTTGACTTTTCCAGTATGCCAATCATGCCAGGATACAAATAGCATTCAGATTTTTAAGCAGTGGTGAGGAGGGATTTGGATTACAATAGGTTAACCTCACACATGCAAATGAGTACTTCCCTTCTACAGGGAAGAAAGGAGTTAATTCAAAAGAACTGTACTGTAACCTCAGGAGGATTCAATAGGCTATTGTATATGTCAGTTTTGGGTGACTCACCATTTTCTGTTTTAAAAACAGGTGCTTTACACACAAAAAGAACATTTTGGGAGCTCTTCTCTTGCTGTGGGCTTTTAACAAATTAATCCATTTTGCATTGTGGTCACTCGAGAAACTTGACCAATTCGAGGGGAAAGCAAAAAGTAATTTCTGGAGAAAATCTCTGATAGATTATAATAAACTTCTATGAAAAATGCTATAATTCTTAAAGGTTTATACAATATATTTCTTAAATTATTTGAATTAAAGCTGAAATTCTGCACCTCAGTTTCATGTTAATTGCTTAATTTCAAATCCATACATAGCCAGAAATTATGAAAATGATGTCACTGTCCCAAACCTTATGAACCCAACTTTATATAAAGGTTAGACAAGAACGGTTCCCAGTCATATAGGCTAAAGGCACCAACCATTGTTTCTAAGGTGTCAGTAGTAGACAGAATGAACAATATAAACATGCCAATTGATCAAACAGAATTGTCATTATTAGATTTTATTTATAATATACTTATTTTCCTTCCATTCCAGTAAAGTATCTTGTTTGGACCTGCACTGAATTGCTACAGTCACTGGAGGTAAAGGAGCTTTCCTGACGCAAGGCAAAAAAGCTAAGGGCAGGGTTAAGTCTGCTAGACGATTTCACTCCTTTTGTCATTCTAAGATGCAAAGATCCTCCTCTTCGGTGTCTCAGAAGTCTAAACAGACCAAACAAAAAAAGCCTGTCCCTTCTTCCAAATCAGCATGAAGGTGTGTCCCCTTACTTTTTTTTAGGAGAAAATTCTGTTTCTTGGGTACTGAACATAATTTCCTAAAGGTACAGCATGGGCTTTTGGCCTGGCCCTCCTCAAGGAAGATTCATCCTTTCTTATGTTCCAATATATCATTTAAAGGCCAGTGCTTTCTTGGCTAGTGTAACAGACCTAAAAGCCATGGGAATGATAACTTCAGTCCCCGTGGGGGAACAGATTCAAGGAAGAAGTGGCTTAAGGGCCCATCTTGTATCTCAAAACTCAGAACTAATTTCTGATATTTCTAACTTTAAAATGGAGATGTTTAGTGCAGAAGAGTAAATTTATGTTTACCATAGACTTGAAAGATTCCTATTTGCATATCCCGATTAACAGAAATCATACTAAATTTTTCAGATTTGTCTTTCTTAACAGGCATTACCAATGCGTGCTGCTCCCATTTGGTATGGTACCAGAACCAATAAACTTCTCAATTATTCTCGGTGCTCAGGGCTCGACAGTAACTCCTTATCAAGACTACCTTTCTGGTACAGGATACTTCTTTCAGATGTCTCAAAAACATACAAACACAGTTTGATCAGTTCCTTCGTTCCCATGGTTGGAAAATCAACCCCCCCGAACAGCTTTCCACTGCCACATACCAGTCCCCTTTTGGGGCTTTATCATAAACTCTGTAACAATGAGACTATCACAGATGCTTGCAAACTCAAATTCTAGAAGCCCTGTGCTCTTCTCCATCAAACTTTGTCCTATACTTCTTTAATACATGGAAGAAGTTGATAGCGGCTTCAGATGCCGTTCCTTTTGCCAGATTCCACTTGCATTCTTTGCAGCTTCAAATTTTGCAACATTGGAATGGAGATTTCAACAGTCTGTCTCAGAAGATCTCTTTAGAGTTCAAGACAAGACTTTCTTTAACTTGGTGGCAGACTCACTAATCTTGATTTAGGGAGCCTCTTTGCTCCATCTGAATTGGGTAGTATTTACTGCGGACACCAACCTGCTTGGTTGGGATGCAGCCTGGGGTTCTCAGAAAGTTCAGGGAGTTTTCCGATCAACTTCTTAGAGCTCCATGCCATCTTCAGGGCAATCAAGAGTTGCCCCATGTTAAGTCATGAATCTTTTCTGAGATTTCAGTTAGACAATATCACAGTAGTGGATTACATCAATCACCAAGGTGGTTCTCAAAGTGCCGTAGTTTTCCTGTCCTGGTGTGAGACTAAGAATTAACCTTGGAACTGTTTCAGATTTCTTGAATCTTTGTTTTTCTTGCAGGATGATCTGGATAAGGGTTTATAAGCCAGTTCCCTTAAAGTCCAAATTTCTGTCATTTCAGTTATGTATAACCAGGTGTTGAAAAACCCAGTCGTCCGGTACGACTATAAAATTAGGCCGGGCTACTTGGGCACAGGAAAGCCATTTTTCTGTGCTAATATAATTTTTAAAATTATTTCAAATGTTTTTTTTCCTGCTATTTAACTGCCGTTCTATGTATTTCCCACACGCAGCATTCTGAGACGCAAAAGAGTTGGTTGGCAGGGCAGGGCGTCCCTGCAGCAAATAGGAGCTCTGCTTCAGTGAAGGAGGCGATCCGGGTGGGCTGTGGCCTCTGCGTGTGATCAGCACCGCTAACCCGTCGTGGGAAGGTATATTGCATCACGTTGCATTTGTGTTGCAATGTGGCATGTCGGGTGTGATGTGACTACGTTTATACAATATATATTTATATAGGTATTTTGACAGTCACGTCACTGATGCACGGTAGACAGTTTTACCACCGCTGTTGGTAATATACACATCGGTCTCTCTACACGATAATAAAGGTAATGAGTTTTTCAGCTAAGTTTGGAGCTACAATATACTTAAATGTTTTAATGATGGAGTAAAATGTTTTTCTTGTGTATATGTATTATATGATAATATGTGCATCACAATTTACTGACAGTCTGTTATAAGTTTGATCTGTGAAGGATCAATGGTGTATGATGATTGGATCACGTGAGCACATCATTTATTGATTCACAGATATGAAGATATGTTTTACTCAGGTTTGTTTATATATTTTTTTTATAAGATGATCATATTAATTATAGTTTCACTATGTAGCACTGCTTACACAACTAGAGATACATGGGGTCTATCTACCTATGACAAGAAGGGGTAGCTATTTTTCATTTTATAAGAGTTATGAACGCAAAATATTTTACGTATTTATAAAGCATCCTGTTCCCAGAAAATAAAATAAACAGTTTGAGGACAAGACCTTTTTGGTGCTTCAAAAAGTTATGTGTAACTAGTGATGATAATTTTATAGACTGTGACTCTCCATAACGAAGTTAGGCAGGCAGGTTTAGGCTGCGACGTGGGTTTCAGCAGTTACGCTGAAGCCTGCGCTGCATATATAATCTTGCCCCAGATTTTTCTTTTCATATGTGTGTTGTAGATGATCAATTTATATAGCTCATCTGGGTGTGTTTGTGCTGATTTCAGACTTCTAACCAAGCCCCAAAGTTTTAGATGTATACTGATGTATACAAACTTCAGACTGCTTCTGTTTGTGTAATGGGTCTTTTCATATGCAAGGGAGGAGGGAGTGTCTGCTCTCAGCCCCTTTTTGTGGGTGTCCCAGCCTAAACTGGGAGCTTTTATGTAAGTTTTTAAAAGGTTTCATAATGAATTTTTATATCAGTATATGTGCATATTATTCTTAATAGTAGTGTCCCCTAAAACATTTATACCTTAAAGGGACATAGCAGCATTTACTGCACATAACTATATACAAAGTAGTGTGTGTGAGTGAGGGGTGTGTGTGAGTGAGGGGTGTGAGGGGGGGGGGGTGAGGGGTGTGTGTCTGTCCCTGACTGTGTGCCTGTTTATTTTTTCAGATGCCATAAAGCTGAGGCAGGAATGACTCTTTAGGTAAGATAATACGTTTTTTTTAAATAATTAAAGGGACATTATACACTAATTTTTTCTTTGCAGAAATGTTTTGTAGATGATCTATTTATATAGCCCATAAAGTTGTTTGTTTTTTTAAAATGTATACTTTTGCTTATTTTTAAATAACATTGTTCTGATTTTCAGACTCCTGTTTTATGAGAATACCGACAGATACCTACTCCAGCTTGCTCCTGTTAGTGTAAAGGGTCTTTTCATATGCAAAAGAAGGGGGGGGAGTGTCTTATTTCCCACTTGCAGTGGGCTTTCCAGCTACCTTTTCAACAGAGCTAAAGTGAAAACTACTAAGTAAGTTTTTAAACAGTTTTATACTGGATTTTATATCAGTATCTGTGCATCTGATTCCTTATAGTGGTGTCTATTACATGCAGTTCTATGAAAATTAGTGTATACTGTCCCTTTAATAGGTTTATAACTATATACAAAGTATTTTATTCTTAAAACAAATGTGTAATAAAAGTGTCTAACTGCATATTACATGTTTACGTATGACACTGTTAAAATTTGGAGTTGAAAAAGTGGGACCACTAAGAAATTTCATTGGACCACTAGCTGTTGGCCAACTTTTTTAACCAGATTTCGAGACTTCCTGACATTCAAGCCTTTGTTCAAAATTTGGTCAGGATAAGACCTTTTAACAAGCCTGATTACCCTCTGTGGAAGCTTAACTTGTTGTTTTTTTTTGTTTTAATATTTTCTTTATTGAGGTATTATACACAGTAAACAATTATTGGGTCAGGAACATAAATACAATATAAATAGTTTGCAAAAGGTCGGATACACAGATTGCTGAAATACATGATATTGTAGACGCGTAAGCCAAATTCTGTGTCTATGATAGAAAAATGAGTCAATCACAAATGCTATTAACACCTCCATTTTTCAAATAATTTTAAGGTAATTATCAGAAACATTAGATAATATTACATTATTCTACTGCGGAGGTGAAGAGGATGGGAAATACTACTGGTATATTGTGGAAGGATAACTTCTGTAATAACAGCCCCAATCTGACACTCTGTAAAGCTAAGTACATATCAGGAGTCTTAGACATAGAATACCTTTTGAAACTTTCCATCACGTCATATAAGTTACTATAGTAGCATGACCACTCAAAAAGTACTAACTATTGTGCTTCCTGGAATTGTAAGTCTTGGAATACGTCTCAGATTATGAGTGTAGTAGGGCTATATGACATCTAGTCAGGAGGCCCTCCGAGAGAGAGAGAGAGAGAGAGAGAGAGAAAAAAAGGAGGAGGAAGAGTGGGGGGAGGAGAGAGTGAAGAAATAAGGGGAGAAGAAAAAGCAGCCTACTGAGATTCCTCTGTAGCTTAAACTATTAGTTATGATTCATCTATTAAAACCAAGCTTAACTTGGTTTTGAGGATTTTCTCAGGCTCAGCCATTTAAACCTATTTATAGTGTGGACATTCAACTGTTGTCTTGAAAGGTTCTCTTTGCCATTTACTCACCAGAAGAGCAAGAGCAACCTTGTGATTAAAGCAGTATTAAGAATGAACTATACTTTCCTTCCTAAATTTGTTTCTTATAAAAACATCAATTAGGAAATATGCTAAAGAGTGGTCTTCTTATCTTGGATGAATGGGACTTGAAATTTTATCTTCAAGCCACTAAATAATTCACAATTTCTTCTTCCTTGTTTATCCATTTCTCAGGTCCCCCACAAAGGACAAAAACCTACTGCAATTACCATTGCAACGTGGCTTAAAGTTTTGATTCACGTAGTGTACCTAGTCGCAGAGAAGTCTATCGCTGAATGAATTGCTGCTCATTCTTCTAGAGTAGTCACCACTTCTTGTGTTTTTAGAAATTAAGCTTCCATTGAACACATGTGCAAGGCACCTACTTGGCCATTCTTTCATACCTTTACCAATTCTAAAATTTCACACGTTTGCCTCTTCTGAGGCTGTTTTTGGTAGGAAAGTTCTGCAGGCCACAGTGTCTCTCTAGACCTGTTTTCCCCTCCCTATTTAATGGTGTTTTGTGGAATTCACGTCTTGGGTATAGGTTCCCACATGTGATGACTTGTGGACTCTGAAAACAAAATTTATGTTTACCTGATAAATTTATTTCTTCCATGCTAGTTATAGTCCACAAGGCCCATTCTTGTTTTTTTCCATAACAGTTGCACTCCTTTTGCCCTGCTTTTGCTTTCCTACTATTTTCTTCTTTCTCTTGGCCATATGTATGACTAAGGGATTATGGGAAAGATAAAGGCTCATTTGTGTGGGGTGTTTTACTTATTCCTGTAGTACTGGACTTCAATCCCACATGTGATTTCTCGTGAACTCTTACTTTCATGAAATAAATTAATGTATCAGGTTATGTATGACTAAGGAATCATGGGAATGTGGGAAAGATTAAAGCTTGTTTGTGTGTGGTGTTTTGCGTCTTCCTGTAGTACTGGACTTCAATCCCACATATGATGGCTTGTGGACTCTTACCATCATGAAATAAATTAATTTATCAGGTAAGCAAACATTGTGCTGTTTTTTTGCCAATTAATTTCCTTGTTTTTCTTTAAGAAGTTATTTTTTTTTAATATAATCTACATATATGTTTTAGATATATAAAAAAAAGACTAAAAGAACCAAACAAATATAATTATTTTCTAATTGTTTTGCTCAGTATTAACAGCTATACATTTGGTCATTGGATACTCCGTACGGACCTTATGAACATTGATTCTTTTTCAATATATATGAGTATTTCATCTATATTTAGTAATACAACATACAGACTAAGTCCATGAGGATCCATTTTTTAGGGACAATATTTAAATCATTCAAATATTAGTTGCAAGAGCAAGCAACAAGAAAAAGTGCTAGCCCCTAGAATTAATTATAGATTTAATGTATGTACATGTGAATTAAATATAATAATTCATAATTTCACTTTATTAACACAGAATACAGACACACAACTTTTAAAATTACTTAAAGTCAACCGCTAATTAAATAAAGTGGTGTGACATAGGGGCATATTTATCAAGCTCTGTATGGAGCAGCGGTCTAAGCCGCGGACAGACATCGCCGGAAATCAACCCGATCCAATACGATTGAGTTGATTGACAGCCCTTGCTGGCGGCCGAATCTGCAGGGGGCGGTGTTGCACCAGCAGTTCACAAGAACTGCTGGTGCAATGATAAATACTGACAGTGTATGCTGTCGGCATTTATCGATGTGTGGCGGACATGATCCTCAATATCGGATCATGTCCGCTCACACATTAATAAATAGGCCCCATAGTGTAATTGTCTGATACAATATACAGGATCATAAGTAAAGACACACTGGCTTGATACAGTGTGTGAAGGGTTAAGGATAAATTCAGACTATAATCAGTGTCAGTGGCTAGATTGAGTGTTAATCGTAAACACCATATATTATATGACAGATTCGGAGTAATAGCTTAATTCTTGTGTACATGTCATATATTTGTGGTGCATGTGATCAAACGTATAATAGTGAGAGCCTGCTTAAGCTCCAGTTAAATTAAAGACACACAATTGGTATACCGTTAGAGAGCCATAGGAGATAATATGATAACACTGTAATAGTTTGTATATATATCTCTCATTACTCCTAATATAAGAGCGTGTAAATTAAAACTGAACGTTCACAGTCACTCATATAACCCTGCAATCAGCCCTCAACCAAACTCCTTCTATAGTGGGAGTTAATTTAAAGATTAAACTTAGCCCTATTAGCTGGTGAATATTACGATGTACTAAACAAGCAGATTAAGTACACACACAAGTAAAAATTCTTAAAAGCTGGTCCCCTGACACGTGTTTCACTGTCACGCTTCCTCAGAGGGGATACACGCCGGTCATAGATTCAGTCTTTTTATCAGTTCACAGGTCACTCCCCTACTCAAGCATTGGTTATCAATGGTGAACGGTCATAGATTGACTGTGTTGAAGGGCGTATTTACTAAATTATAACTTGCTTATTACGGCAGAATCTCCTTAGATCATTGTTACAATGTATATTTTTCTCTACTTTCTGATCTGACAGTATCTGTTATGGTTGTGTCTTAATTGTCTATGACGGATAGTCTTTGAAATCATCGACATCTACAATCAGTGTGATATAACAAATCTATGTGGTAATATGACCGATCTCTGTATGTTGCCTGTTAAACAGACAGTATCACAGAGCAAGGCATCTACATTTACAATTAATATGATATAATTAGTCTGTATGATATATGTTCCCTATTGGATGGACACATTTAAAGAGCATAGCTAGTATCCATTTTCCCTACCCGAATTTATTCACTTTAATAATTACTAGAAGGTTCACAGGTGATAACCTAGACTATGGTTACCTACTTACATCATGGACAAAATTTATCAATCCCCGAAAAAATGCGCCTAAAAAGTTGCGATTATTTTCGTAATAGTTCGCAATTTTTTTTCAAATTTCGCCAGTATTTATCAAAATTCTAGAGACATTTTTGGGGCAAACCTTTTTTGCGATGTCAAGCGAATGGCTGATTCTAGTTTGCTTGCGAAAATTTAATTTTCACTTTATTTATCAATCTTAATTTTAGATACCAGTAAGTGGTTT
Organism: Bombina bombina; assembly: GCF_027579735.1. Lineage (NCBI taxonomy): Eukaryota > Metazoa > Chordata > Amphibia > Anura > Bombinatoridae > Bombina > Bombina bombina. The sequence continues at coordinate 1,517,224,000 of NC_069499.1, read as the reverse complement.
ATTGTTTTAATCAAGTGATCGTTTGTAAGAATAGTATTTCTTATATATTAAAGTTATTTTTATTTTGCCCCTTCTTTGGCTCTCTTTCATTAAGAAAGGTTGCCTGTTTTTTGGACCTCATCTTCGTTCTTTTTAATACACTTATTTCAATTGCACTTACATTATTTTACTTTTTTATAATATATATTATTATTCAGGATCTGCGCCTTGTTGTGTGCAATTTCTAACCCTAGATACAGCAAGAAAAAGACATATTTCCATTTTCCCTCCAGACAAACAACAATATCGCTCTTTATTTTTCACTCCTCGCAACCTACAAATTGGCGAGATTAAAAGCAGTGAATATTGCATGCACCACTTTTCAAAAATATATGAGAACTGCAAATATATACAGGCATTTTAAAATGCCAATAGAGATTAATACAAGAATTAGGCATTTCCAGACAACTTATTCGCATATACTTAAGACTTGCGAATGGTTATGAGTCAATTTGTTTGCACATATGAAAAGCTGTGACTTTATTGGCGCATTGCCTTTCATAAATATGGTGATATCATTTGTGAGGCGTTTTTTTTTAAGACAAATGTGAGAATTTTCTTATTCTCACTTTGCTATATCTTGCCCCATGTATAAGCAAGCATAAATAAATAAACATAAGCTGAATATGTCATGACATTCATTATCAAAAACAGAGCATGCGTATGATGTAGACGTAAGATGAACATGTCATTGGATTCTTATTAAGAACAGAGAGTATATCCTGTCACTTTATCATAAGCTGAATAGTATGGCACATTTTGAACAGGTTCAACATATATGGTTATAATACCTAAATATATACTAGTGCTGAGGCATACTTCTTCCGTTTTATATGGGTTAGCCTATTGTTAGGACTATTGACTTAGCTTCATTTCGCTTAAAGAGATATCATCACTAAAGTTTAGAATATGGGTGATGGACAAAACATATACAGCTAGATTACAAATGTTTTGGTATGACTTTTAACGCTGAAAAAATGGCCATTCCAGTGTAATGGCCTGTAACGCATATTACGAGTCGTGTTGCTATAGCTATACCGCAAGCATTTTAGCCTGTAACGCAACGTCCATTTCACACTCCAAAAATGATGTTTGTGTGGAATTTTCATAGCGCTGGTATTACAGGTTGTGCGTTGAGGCTAAAAAGCTTGTATTATAGCCTATACCGACACGATCCGTACCGCCATCTGAGACCAGTAGTTATGGATTTTGTGAAAACAAAAATGTTTCACAAAACTCATAACTAAACTTTTACAAAGTACACTAACACCCATAAACTACCTATTAACCCCTAAACCGCCGCCCTCCTGCATCGCAAACACTATTTCAAACTTATTACCCCTCATCTGCCGCCCACCTACATTGCGACTATTAAATAAACCTAATAACCCCTAATCTGCCGCCCACCCACATCCCCAATGTGGTGACATAAACTCACAGATTTTATTCCCTGGCATATTCACATAGCTGATTTTAAAATCCCTTCCACCCAGATACACCTTGTCTGAGCTAGGTGTTTAATTAAAGACACTCCCATTAGCCTTGACTGGCATGTATTAGGGAAATTGGGAAACACTTTCTTTCTTGCTCTCTGTCTTATGCTCCTGCTGAAAAGATGGATGATGCTGGACACATTAAAGAATTTGGCTAAGTATTTCTGGGATAAAATTATGTGATCATTTAAGCAGTGTTGCACAAATTGGGGTTGTGGTAGTTGCCCTGTAATAATTATTTGGACTGTTTTGCTGTAAAATATATGTGTGTGTGTATATATATATATATATATATATATATATATATATATATATATATATATATATCTGTAAATATATTTCTCTTATTATTAACATATATTGATTCCTAATAAATTCTTTGGAAACAATGGAGATCCTTTTATAGTGTTTATTTCACAACTTACTTGTATTGGTTTAGTGGTTTTACCATAGAATTAGATTTAGTACTAAATTAGAATTATATTTAGTTTAAATTTAAAAATCTAGATATACATTTTTAATAACTACAGCCAACACAATTTAAATATATTAACCCCTAATCTGCCGCTCCCCGACATCGCCACCACTATAATAAAGTTATTAACCCCTAAACCTCCGGCCTCCCGCATCGCCACCACTATAATAAAGTTATTAACCCCTAAACCTCCGGCCTCCCACATCACCGCCACTAAATAAACCTATTAACTTCTAAACCTCTGGCCTCCCACACCGCCGCCACTAAATAAACCTATTAACCCCTAAACCGCCGGCCCCCCACATTGCAAAACACTAAATTAAACTATTAACCCGTAAACCTAACACCCCCCCCTTATTACAATATAACTATATTTAAATAAATAAAAACTTACCTGTGAAATAAAAATAAACCTAACATTAAACTATAAATTAAACTAACATTACTATTCTAATAAAATAAAATAAATACTACCAATTAAAAAATCAAAATTACAAATTTAAAAAAAACTAACATTACGAAAAAAAAATAAAAAATCTAAAATTACAAAAAATAATAAACACTAAATTATGAAAAATAAAAAACACTTAGGCCTAGATTTGGAGTTTGGCGGTAGCCGTGAAAACCAGCGTTAGAGGCTCCTAACGCTGGTTTTAGGCTACCGCCGGTATTTGGAGTCACTCAAAAAAGGGTCTAACGCTCACTTTTCAGCCGCAACTTTTCCATACCGCAGATCCCCTTACGTCATTTGCGTATCCTATCTTTTCAATGGGATCTTTCTAACTCCGGTATTTAGAGTCGTGTCTGAAGTGAGCGTTAGAAATCTAACGACAAAACTCCAGCCGCAGAAAAAAGTCAGTAGTTAAGAGCTTTCTGGGCTAACGCCGGTTCATAAAGCTCTTAACTACTGTGCTCTAAAGTACACTAACACCCATAAACTACCTATGTACACCTAAACCGAGGTCCCCCCACATCGCCGCCACTCGATTAAATTTTTTTAACCCCTAATCTGCCGACCACCACCTACGTTATACTTTTGTACCCCTAATCTGCTGCCCCTAACACCGCCGACCCCTGTATTATATTTATTAACCCCTAACCTGCCCCCTCAACGTCGCCACCAGCTACCTACAATAATTAACCCCTAATCTGCCGACCGCAAAGCGCCGCCAGCTAAGTTATCCCTATGTACCCCTAATCTGCTGCCCCTAACACCGCCGACCCCTGTATTATATTTATGAACCCCTAACCTGCCCCCCTCAACGTCGCCGCCAGCTACCTACAATAATTAACCCCTAATCTGCCGACCGCAAAGTGCCGCCACCTACATTATAGCTATGTACCCCTAATCTGCTGCCCCTAACACCGCCGACCCCTATATTATATTTATTAACCCCTAATCTGCCCCCCACAACGTCGCCTCCACCTGCCTACACTTATTAACCCCTAATCTGCTCACCGGACCGCACCGCTATTATAATAAAGTTATTAACCCCTAAACCGCCTCACTAACCCTATAATAAATAGTATTAACCCCTTATCTGCCCTCCCTAACATCGCCGACACCTAACTTCAAACATTAACCCCTAATCTGCCGACCGGAGCTCACCGCTATTCTAATAAATGTATTAACCCCTAAAGCTAAGTCTAACCCTAACACTAACACCCCCTAAGTTAAATATAATTTAAATCTAACGAAATTAATTAACTTTTATTAAATAAATTATTCCTATTTAAAGCTAAATACTTACCTGTTAAATAAATCCTAATATAGCTACAATATAAATTATAATTATATTATAGCTATTTTAGGATTTATATTTATTTTACAGGTAACTTTGTATTTATTTTAACCAGGTACAATAGCTATTAAATAGTTAAGAACTATTTAATAGCTACCTAGTTAAAATAATTACAAATTTACCTGTTAAATAAATCCTAACCTAAGTTACAATTAAACCTAACACTACACTAGCAATAAATAAATTAAATAAAATACCTACAATTACCTACAATTAAACCTAACACTACACTATCAATAAATTAATTAAATACAATACCTACAAATAACTACAATGAAATAAACTAACTAAAGTACAAAAAATAAAAAAGAACTAAGTTACAAAAAATAAAAAAATATTTACAAACATAAGAAACATATTACAACAATTTTAAACTAATTACACCTACTCTAAGCCCCCTAATAAAATAACAAAGCCCCCCAAAATAAAAAAAATGCCCTACCCTATTCTAAATTACTAGTTCAAAGCTCTTTTACCTTACCAGCCCTGAACAGGGCCCTTTGCGGGGCATGCCCCAAGAAGTTCAGCTCTTTTGCCTGTAAAAAAAAAACATACAATACCCCCCCCAACATTACAACCCACCACCCACATACCCCTAATCTAACCCAAACCCCCCTTAAATAAACCTAACACTAAGCCCCTGAAGATCTTCCTACCTTATCTTCACCATAACAGGTTCACCGATCGGTCCAGAAGAGCTCCTCCGATGTCCTGATCCAAGCCCAAGCGGGGGGCTGAAGAGGTCCATGATCCGGCTGAAGTCATCATCCAAGCGGGAGCTGAAGAGGTCCATGATCCGGCTGAAGTCTTCATCCAAGCGGGAGCTGAAGAGGTCCATGATCCGGATGAAGTCTTCTATCAACGGCATCTTCAATCTTCTTTCTTCCTATGTTCTTCACATAGAAAAGAGTTTACTTTTTATTAATAAATATATAGTTCTATATATATATATATCTGATAACGTTTATGTAAAAAAACCACATCTTTACTTATATATCTATAGGAATAGATATGCAGGTATAGGTATATACACATATATATATAGAAATATGTATTTAAGAATAAAAAGGACATTATCCTGTAGTGGAAGAACATTGGAATCTGAAATATGTACAGAAAATATACAGTAAAACACATAAATACATATATAAATTATATTATTAATTACTTCTGACGCGTGGAATCTCCTGCGATAAACCCCTTTTTGCTCGTGCACAACAGTTAGCGGGCCACTCGTAATCTAGCCCAGAGTATTAAAACATTTTTTTTAAAGAAAAATAGATATTTAGTACTTTAAATGCATATAATTTAAAAAAATACTTTGATTTTTATGATTTGTCACCTCATGCTCCTAAATCCTGTTTGTTGCATTTTTGCTGACAAGCCTGGATAAGATAACTTCCATGTAGGATTGTGCCAAACTGTCTGCTGGATTGTCAATTTGTAATTTTTGGACACCTGTGAGGAAGCCATGTGTTTTTAATTTGTTCTTGTTGTTTTATGTAGAAATACTGAATGTCTGTGTATTAGAAGAAAATAATATAGGTGATTAGAAGATCGTCTTTACAATTTAAACTTAATGAATATTGTTCTTTCTTACTGTTAATAAAAGTGTTTTAATGTAGTTGCTAGGTTGCAAATAGAGCATGGGGCTCCAGCCCACAGAATTTTCAATAATATGTGAGCTGCTGGTGCAACACCGCCCCCTGCAGACTCGCGGCCAAACGGCCGCCAGCAGGGGGGTGTCAATCAACCCGATCGTACTTGATCGGGTTGAATTCCGGTGATTCCTGTCCGTCTCATCAGAGCAGGCGGACAGGGTTATGGAGCAGCGGTCTTTAGACTCGCCAGAAACACAGGCCCTCAAGCTCCAAACGAAGCTTGATAAATGGCCTCAAAGAGTGACGCTTGCCCTCCCTCCACCACCATAATTAGAGATGGCACAGTGCTGAGGCACAGAGTTGACGGGTACCCATGGGAAAAGACAGACTGCAGTTTCAGCAGTTACCATTTAATAGTCAGTTAAGGTTTTCACGGATACCAGACTGCCAAGGCTACCCCCAGCTCCCTACTACCTGGCTCTCTACTTATCACACCGGTTTTGGCCCTTTTATGGCTCACAGGATTTCCCAGACTCTCGCTGTCTATTGTTTTACTATTTGTACTTCATCAGGAAAAAGCTGATCCCTGACCGCATAAACCCTTCTCGGCTGGCCAGGCTCCTGGATCTACCGGCCAGCCGTACCTCACTGGATACCCGCTAATCTTTACCCCATGTCGCTCCAGCGGCACCTTGCCCCAGAGCTCAGCTTTTTGGGGGGATTGGTAGCCCCTCGGGAGAACAAGAGGTGGAGTAATTGCCGGAAGGTAGCTCCCTTGGGAACCGGAGGGTTTTGTACACCCTTACCTCCATATCTTTACTACCCTGGAAATGCTGCCGGATTGTCTGGAGGGGTGGGAATGGCGCGAGATCTAGGGGTCAAATAAGACCATTTTGTGTGTATATAAGCAGTGTGTGTTTCACAATAAAGCAGTTCTTGTTTCATCTGAATACTGGACTTGTTATTTGGGTGGGCTCTGGCTATAATCACTTCTCCCCACTCTATAGCTACACATTCCAGCTATACAGCTGGTATACGTCACAAGGGTGTTTATTGCAAAAGTACCAAACACTTTTGTGTATAAATAACATTATTCTTACTTCTGTGGATCAAATTATTTATAGATATGTTATAGTCTTTACCTCAATCAGCATTTGTACTTTTTGTCACTCTTTCTCAACACTATGTGCTACAACTATGATTATGAAAAATGAATTGAAGCTTGTGAGTTTTTATCGGCACTATAGTACAATATAAATTATCAGTACTAATACTCGCTTTGTCTGCATCAAACTTACTACTGTTCACAACCTGTTTTTTACTAACTATTTCAACCTTTTAGCAATTACCAAAAACCTTGATATCTCTATTGTATTCTGCTTCCATTGCTACTCTCCCATATGCTGGTCTCCACTTTAGCTATACCCCCTAGGCCTGGTGAGAGACATTGTGGGGGTGTTGGGATCTTGCTCTCCCACTCCACCTGCCACATGAGTAGAGATTTGATACAACATATTTTATCTTTCCATCATTGGAGATTTACAATTTACATTTCGCCACCAATCAGCAAGCGCTACCCAGGTGCTAAACCAAAAATGGGCTGACTCCTAAGTTTAAAATTGCCTGCTCTATCTGAATCACGAAAGGAAAAAAAAAATTGGTTTTATACGCCTTTACTAGTCACACAGTTTCAAATATTTATATGAGAAGAAAAAGAGTACATAGGTACATTTAATCCAATAGTTTATTGGATATGAGCCTTAAAGAGACACTAAACCCAAATGTTTTCTTTTATGATTCAGATAGAGCATAAACTTTTAAGCCACTTTCTAATTTACTTCTATTATCAAGATTTATTTGTTCTCTTGCTATCTTTATTTAAAAAGCAGGAATATAAAGCTTAAGAGCTGGGCCCATGCTAAATGTAGCCCCAAATAAGCAAGCGCTATCCAGGGTGCTGAACCTAAAATGGCTGGCTCCTAAGCTTGGAATTGCAGCTTTTTACATAAAGATAGCAATAGAACAAAGATAAATTGATAAATTAGAAAGTTGCTTAAAATTGCACGCTCTATCTAAATTTATTAAAGAAATTTGGGTTTAGTGTCCCTTTAAGGTAAACCGGTGTGTTCCCTACAAACTGACGCGTTTCACACATGCGTACATGCGCTTCATCATATTTATATGTTGTTAGTAATTGATCCCATTAAATGCAATATGTAAATTTCTTCTGTCATACTTTTATAATGCATGATGTTAATGCTCTAATCACTGTTATGGTAAAACAAGCCATTATTAAATGAGATTGACCTGTATTTTTTTCGAAACTCTTTTTGCTTAAACCTTTGGTTTCTAGGTATGGCTTCAATTCATTGATATGTAAATAATTTCTCTGTGCTCTGATGGGTAAGCATTTAATTAACCTACTTTACTACACATATACGGATTTTGGGCCTGGTGACATAAATAATTCAATTTCTGCATTAATTTTACATGCTTGCCTGTAATTTGCACCTGGATAGTTTCACTGAATGTTCTTTACATTATGCAGATGTCTTACTAAAGCAAAACTGAAATCAAAAGGATATAATGTTCCAGCTCTTTTAGGCATAAGGGAATATCAAGTTTGTTAATGGGGCTTAACCCTTAAAATAATGTTTGTACTTAAATGAACTCTATCTTTGCAGAAATAATACTTATACTGATAGGAAAGATTATACATGTAAATTAATAGATTAAAAATAAAGTGTGATATAAAAAAGTAGTAATAAAAAGGAATCAGTTTCCTGTATTGGAAGTTGCGGCCAACGCCAATCTCTCCTTTGATTTTATGCAGAATATCTAAAACAAGGGCTGCACTGATCTTCCATGCAAAATGGTGCCTGTTCGGTACATGTTTCTGTCTTGCAATATTGGCAGTAGCTCGAATGAAGAACCATAATTGTGTAATACAGTTAGGCCCCAAAATTGCACTAATGGAATGTACGTATGATGAACTTTAATAGTATACACAAGGAAGATACAAATACAGTTTAATAAAAAAGAAAACTTTAAAAGCTAAAACTCATAAAATACCTAGCTCAATATGTAGTTATTGACGAACCAAACGGAAATGGTGCTGTTTAAAAACAAAAAGTTGTTACCTAAAGTATCACAACTGATCTCAACTGTTGATAATAAAAATAAATGCTACAACTCTAGGGGACACTATTTGCTAATCACCTGGTTTGATTATGATACTCAATTGTCTCCTGCACAAAGCGAAGTGATAAAGATAATATAGTAAAAAATCAACAATCTGTAAAAAAATATAATAAATAAAAAACATAATTTATGCTTACCTGATAAATTCCTTTCTCCTGTAGTGTAGTCAGTCCACGGGTCATCCATTACTTATGGGATATTAACTCCTCCCTAACAGGAAGTGCAAGAGGATCACCCAAGCAGAGCTGCTATATAGCTCCTCCCCTCTACGTCATACCCAGTCATTCGACCGAAACCAAACGAGAAAGGAGAAACTATAGGGTGCAGTGGTGACTGGAGTTTAATTTAAAATTTAGACCTGCCATAAAATCAGGGCGGGCCGTGGACTGACTACACTACAGGAGAAAGGAATTTATCAGGTAAGCATAAATTATGTTTTCTCCTGTTAAGTGTAGTCAGTCCACGGGTCATCCATTACTGATGGGATACCAATACCAAAGCTAAAAGTACACGGATGACGGGAGGGACAGGCAGGATCTTTACACGGAAGGAACCACTGCCTGAAGAACCTTTCTCCCAAAAACAGCCTCAGAAGAAGCAAAAGTGTCAAATTTGTAAAATTTGGAAAAAGTATGAAGAGAAGACCAAGTTGCAGCCTTGCAAATCTGTTCAACAGAGGCCTCATTCTTAAAGGCCCACGTGGAAGCCACAGCTCTCGTAGAATGAGCTGTAATTCTTTCAGGAGGCTGCTGTCCAGCAGTCTCATAGGCTAAACGTATTATGCTACGAAGCCAGAAAGAGAGAGAGGTAGCAGAAGCTTTTTGACCTCTCCTCTGTCCAGAATAAACGACAAACAGGGAAGAAGTTTGGCGAAAATCTTTAGTTGCCTGTAAATAAAATTTCAGGGCACGGACTACGTCTAGATTGTGCAGAAATCGTTCCTTCTTTGAAGAAGGGTTAGGGCACAATGATGGAACAACAATCTCTTGATTGATATTCCTGTTAGTGACTACCTTAGGTAAGAACCCAGGTTTAGTACGCAGAACTACCTTGTCTGAATGAAAAATCAGATAAGGAGAATCACAATGTAAGGCCGATAACTCAGAGACTCTTCGAGACAGCTTGATATCAATGGAATGAAGGGGTTCAAACGGAACACCCTGTAAAACGTTAAGAACTAAGTTTAAGCTCCACGGTGGAGCAACAGTCTTAAACACAGGCTTAATCCTGGCCAAAGCCTGACAAAAAGCCTGAACGTCTGGAACTTCTGACAGACGTTTGTGTAAAAGGATGGACAGAGCTGAGATCTGTCCCTTTAAAGAACTTGCAGATAAACCCTTTTCTAAACCTTCTTGTAGAAAAGACAATATCCTAGGAATCCTAACCTTACTCCATGAGTAACTCTTGGATTCGCACCAGTGTAAGTATTTACGCCATATTTTATGGTAAATTTTCCTGGTAACAGGTTTCCTAGCCTGTATTAAGGTATCAATTACTGACTCCGAAAATCCACGCTTTGATAAAATCAAGCGTTCAATCTCCATGCAGTCAGCTTCAGAGAAATTAGATTTTGATGTTTGAAAGGACCCTGAATTAGAAGGTCCTGTCTCAGAGGCAGAGACCAAGGTGGACAGGATGACATGTCCACTAGATCTGCATACCAGGTCCTGCGTGGCCACGCAGGCGCTATTAGAATCACCGATGCTCTCTCCTGTTTGATCCTGGCAATCAATCGAGGAAGCATCAGGAAGGGTGGAAACACATAAGCCATCTTGAAGGTCCAAGGTGCTGTCAGAGCATCTATCAGAACCGCTCCCGGGTCCCTGGACCCGTAACAAGGAAGCTTGGCGTTCTGGCGAGACGCCATGAGATCCATATCTGGTTTGCCCCAACGCCGAAGTATTTGGGCAAAGACCTCCGGATGAAGTTCCCACTCCCCCGGATGAAAAGTCTGGCGACTTAGGAAATCCGCCTCCCAGTTCTCCACGCCTGGGATGTGGATCGCTGATAGGTGGCAAGAGTGAGACTCTGCCCAGAGAATTATCTTTGAGACTTCCATCATCGCTAGGGAACTCCTTGTCCCTCCTTGATGGTTGATGTAAGCCACAGTCGTGATGTTGTCCGACTGAAACCTGATGAACCTCAGAGTTGCTAGCTGAGGCCAAGCTAGAAGGGCATTGAAAACTGCTCTTAATTCCAGAATGTTTATGGGAAGAAGACTCTCCTCCTGAGTCCATGATCCCTGAGTCTTCAGGGAATTCCAGACAGCGCCCCAACCTAGCAGGCTGGCGGCGTCTGTTGTTACAATCGTGCAATCTGGACTGCTGAAGGGCATCCCCTTGGACAGATGTGGCCGAGAGAGCCACCATAGAAGAGAATTTCTGGTCTCTTGATCCAGATTTAGCATAGGGGACAAATCTGAGTAATCCCCATTCCACTGACTTAGCATGCACAATTGCAGTGGTCTGAGATGCAGGCGTGCAAAGGGAACTATGTCCATTGCCGCTACCATTAAACCGATTACCTCCATGCATTGAGCCACTGACGGGTGTGGAATGGAATGAAGGACACGGCAAGCATTTAGGAGTTTTGTTAACCTGTCCTCTGTCAGGTAAATTTTCATTTCTACCGAATCTATAAGAGTCCCTAAGAAAGGAACTCTTGTGAGTGGCAATAGAGAACTCTTTTCTTCGTTCACCTTCCACCCATGTGACCTTAGAAATGCCAGTACTAACTCTGTATGAGACTTGGCAGCTTGGATACTTGACGCTTGTATCAGAATGTCGTCTAGGTATGGAGCTACCGATATTCCTCGCGGTCTTAGTACCGCCAGAAGAGAACCCAGAACCTTTGTGAAGATTCTTGGAGCAGTAGCTAACCCGAAGGGAAGAGCTACAAACTGGTAATGCCTGTCTAGGAAGGCAAACCTTAGGTACCGGTAATGATCCTTGTGAATTGGTATGTGAAGGTACGCATCCTTTAAATCCACTGTGGTCATGTACTGACCCTTTTGGATCATGGGTAAGATTGTCCGAATAGTTTCCATTTTGAACGATGGAACTCTTAGGAATTTGTTTAGGATCTTTAAATCCAAGATTGGTCTGAAGGTTCCTTCTTTCTTGGGAACCACAAACAGATTTGAGTAAAACCCTTTTCCGTGTTCCGACCGCGGAACCGGGTGGATCACTCCCATTAGTAACAGATCTTGTACACAGCGTAGAAACGCCTCTTTCTTTATCTGGTTTGTTGACAACCTTGAAAGATGAAATCTCCCTTTTGGAGGAGAAGCTTTGAAGTCCAGAAGATATCCCTGAGATATGATCTCTAACGCCCAGGGATCCTGGACATCTCTTGCCCAAGCCTGGGCGAAGAGAGAAAGTCTGCCCCCACTAGATCCGTTTCCGGATCGGGGGCCCTCACTTCATGCTGTCTTAGGGGCAGCAGCAGGTTTTCTGGCCTGCTTGCCCTTGTTCCAGGTCTGGTTAGGTTTCCAGCCCTGTCTGTAGCGAGCAACAGTTCCTTCCTGTTTTGGAGCGGAGGAAGTTGATGCTGCTCCTGCCTTGAAGTTGCGAAAGGCACGAAAATTAGACTGTCTAGCCCTTGGTTTGACTCTGTCTTGAGGCAGGGCATGGCCCTTACCTCCAGTAATGTCAGCGATAATTTCTTTCAAACCGGGCCCGAATAAGGTCTGCCCCTTGAAAGGTATGTTAAGCAATTTAGATTTAGAAGTCACATCAGCTGACCAGGATTTAAGCCACAGCGCTCTGCGCGCCTGAATGGCGAATCCGGAGTTCTTAGCCGTAAGCTTAGTTAAATGTACTACGGCATCAGAAATAAATGAATTAGCTAGCTTAAGGACTCTAAGCTTGTCTGTAATTTCATCCAATGTAGCTGAGCTAATGGTCTCTTCCAGAGACTCAAACCAGAATGCCGCCGCAGCCGTGACAGGCGCAATGCATGCAAGGGGTTGCAATATAAAACCTTGTTGAACAAACATTTTCTTAAGGTAACCCTCTAACTTTTTATCCATTGGATCTGAAAAAGCACAGCTATCCTCCACCGGGATAGTGGTACGCTTAGCTAAAGTAGAAACTGCTCCCTCCACCTTAGGGACCGTCTGCCATAAGTCCCGTGTGGTGGCGTCTATTGGAAACATTTTTTCTAAATATAGGAGGGGGTGAGAAAGGCACACCGGGTCTATCCCACTCCTTGTTAACAATTTCTGTAAGCCTTTTAGGTATAGGAAAAACGTCAGTACACGTCGGTACCGCAAAATATTTATCCAGCCTACATATTTTCTCTGGGATTGCAACCGTGTTACAATCATTTAGAGCCGCTAATACCTCCCCTAGTAACACACGGAGGTTCTCAAGCTTAAATTTAAAATTTGAAATGTCTGAATCCAGTTTATTTGGATCAGATCCGTCACCCACAGAATGAAGCTCTCCGTCTTCATGTTCTGCAAATTGTGACGCAGTATCAGACATGGCCCTAGTATTTTCAGCGCACTCTGTTCTCACCCCAGAGTGGTCGCGTTTACCCCTAAGTTCTGGCAATTTAGATAAAACTTCAGTCATAACATTAGCCATGTCTTGCAAAGTGATTTGTAAAGGGCGCCCTGATGTACTTGGCGTCACAATATCACGCACCTCCTGAGCGGGAGATGCAGGTACTGACACGTGAGGAGAGTTAGTCGGCATAACTTCCCCCTCGTTGTCTGGTGAAATTTTCTTTACATGTACAGATTGGCTTTTACTTAAAGTAGCATCAATGCAATTAGTACACAAATTTCTATTGGGCTCCACATTGGCCTTTGAACATATTGCACAAAGAGATTCCTCTATGTCAGACATGTTTAAACAAACTAGCAATTAAACTAGCAAGCTTGGAAAATACTTTTCAAATAAATTTACAAGCAATATAAAAAACGTTACTGTGCCTTTAAGAAGCACACAAAACTGTCACAGTTGAAATAACAATGAACCGGATTAGTTATAGAAACCAAATTTTCACATTAAATTCATTAATTTAGCAAAGGATTGCACCCACTAGCAAATGGATGATTAACCCCTTAATACCAAAAACGGATAACAATAAAAATATATACGTTTTTCTCACAGTCAAAGCACAGTCTCACAGGTCTGCTGTGAGTGATTACCTCCCTCAAAACTAGTTTTGGAGACCCCTGAGCTCTGTAGAGACGTCCTGGATCATGCAGGGAGAACAGGAAGACTTGTGACTGAATTTCTACTGCGCAGTAAAAGCGCCAAAATAGGCCCCTCCCACTCATAATACAACAGTGGGGAAGCTCAGTAAACTGATTTTATTGAAAACAAACGACAGCCATGTGGAAAATAATGCCCATAAAAAATTTTTCACCAAGTACCTCAGAGAAAAAACGATTAACATGCCAGTAAACGTTTTAAATATAAATATATGAAATGTTAATAAAAGCCTGTTGCTAGTCGCTTTCACTGCAGAAAGGCTATAAGTTATATATATACAGTATTTTCTTAGTGAAGTGCCATTCCCCAGAAATACTTCAGTGCAAACATACACACATATCAGCCTGATACCAGTTACTACTACTGCATTTAAGGCTGTACTTACATTACATCGGTATTAGCAGTATTTTCTCAGTCAATTCCATTCCTTAGAAAATAATATACTGCAACATACCTCCTTGCAGGTGAACCCTGCCCGCTGTCCCCTGTTCTGAAGTTACCTCGCTCCTCAGAATGGCCGAGAACAGCAAATGAATCTTAGTTACGTCCGCTAAGATCATACACAACTCAGGTAGATTCTTCTTCTAATGCTGCCTGAGAAAAAACAACACACTCCAGTGCTGTTTAAAATAACAAACTTTTGATTGAAGAAATAAAAACTAATTTTAATAACCACAGTCCTCTCACACGTCCTATCTATTAGTTAGGTGCAAGAGAATGACTGGGTATGACGTAGAGGGGAGGAGCTATATAGCAGCTCTGCTTGGGTGATCCTCTTGCACTTCCTGTTAGGGAGGAGATAATATCCCATAAGTAATGGATGACCCATGGACTGACTACACTTAACAGGAGAAATTCTATTAATATTTAAACAACAAAAAAAGAAAAGAAAAAGAAAGAAAATCATTAAAAAAACACCTGTGTGCATAAAATAAAAACACAGAATAAAAAAAGGTGTAAATATTAACATAAGCCCAAATAGGTTTAAGTAATGTCTTATCTGATAAAAAAAAGTCCAATGGTATTCTGTGTCTTTCCAAGGACTCCGTATGGATCCCTTTCCTGGATCAGGAAATGATAATTGATGGCTGCTCCTTGTGTAAAACACTGCTCGCTCCAATAGACTTCTGTGAAAAGGAATCACAAACAAGGGCACCTCCTAGTGTAAGACTGATGATATGTGAGATTGTTATATACTTATCAAAACATACTCACAAGTGTGGCAGCACCCAGTTGTGCATAGTGGGCGTACTGGGAACCCTCAGTGTCCCAGCTCACTGATCCAAAGAGCAGGGGAAATCCTCTTGACTGCTCCTATTGCTGTGAGCTGGATAATTAAAGCTCAGACTTCCAAAAATCTCAACAAATAAGATTTTATTTTACAAATTAGTTTTAAAAAACAAAACAGCACAACATGTACCCTATGTATATTAAAACACAGTAGTGCAGCGTGTTTCTCAGCACTCCTGGCTGTTTCCTCAGGCTTCTGTTAGTTCTCTGGAAGTACTGGCTTTTAAATTAAAGACTATCCAATCAACAAACGTTTAGATATCCAACCCACTAATACAGGTGTGTTACCTTAATTACCTCTTCCCTTAAAACCACAACTTATTCTCCTAATGTCAGATGTTATGTTAGATTCATTTGTATAACCATGATCGGAATTACCAAGAATCTTGTGTATTTTTATACCTATGTTGCACTCAGTAAAAAAAAAAAAACGTTTTTAAATAGGAGTATTTTGACTGCATAGATGTTACCTGCCCTCATTGGCTAGCTGAGTGAAGCCTTTATGGATGTTGCAAAAATACAAATTTATCAGTTATTGCTTGAAAATAACCATGCATTATTCTAGTGATAGAGTCAATGGGGCCCATTTATCAAGCTCTGAACGGAGCTTGTGGGCCCGTGTTTCTGGCGAGTCTTCAGATTCGCCAGAAACACCAGTTATGAAGCAGCGGTCTAAAGACCTCTGCTCCATAACCCTGTCCGCCTGCTCTGATGAGGCGGACAGGAATCGCCAGAAATCAACCCGATCGAGCTCGATCGGGTTAATTGATACCTCCCTGCTGGCGGCCGATTGGTGTTGCATTATTATATGTGCAGGATTATTAGGTATATAAAAATGATGTTGTGTTACCTTAACCGTTACAATTATTTAATCTATATAAAGATGTGAATAGGAGTGTACAGATGTTTATAATTCTAGTGTTTTGTGTCAAATAAAAATATCAAGGGGGGGGGGGATAGTGAGGAATGTACTCCAACTCTATCTAATACAATATTAAAGGTACATCTTTGCTATGTGTGTTATTCAAAAATCTGAAAGTCTAAAATATTATATCTAACAAAATATGCTAGAAAAAAAAAAAATTAAAACTAAAGAGTGGATAATCAATGGAATGATCTGTAATTGATGTGACTAGTATATAAGTTATGGCAAACTATTTGGAATCTATGATCAAAAAACTATATTGGCTCTCTACTGGAACAAGTGCCCTAAATGCATATATACACTTACAACCCTCTATTCGATGTTGAATGTAACACCTAAACCCATTGTTTAAAACAATGTCTATGAATGGTCCAAGGAAGACATGATAGATACATCTAAAGATTACAACATATACTATCCCATTTAAAGAGATCCTAGATCCTGATTTATGTCATACTTAGAATGCGGCCATGTCCAAACTCCTCACTATCCCCCCACTTGATATTTTTATTCAACAAAACACTAGAATTATAAACATCTGTACACTCCCATTCACATCTTTATATAGATGAAATAATTGATACGATTAGGGTAATACAGCATCATTTTTATAATGATATACCTAATAATCCTACACATAGGTTAGGCACTTAATGTAGCACAATACACACCACTAGTGCCACGGTCACACATAAATGACACTGGTGAAACATCCTATTAATACTAATATAATAATATTAATGTTAATAATGTTAATATTAATGTTATTAATGTTAAAGGGACACTGAACCCAAAATTTTTCTTTCATGATTCAGATAGAGCATGCAGTTTTAAGAAACTTTCTAATTTACTCCTATTATCAATTTTTCTTTATTCTCTTGCTATCTTTATTGAAAAAGAAGGCATCTAAGCTAAGGAGCCAGCAAATTTGTTGTTCAGAACCATGGACAGCACTTGTTTATTGGTGCTGTCCAATCAGCAAGGACAACCCAGGTTGTTCACCAAAAATGGGCCGGCATCTAAACTTACATTCTTGCTTTTCAAATAAACATAACAAGAGATTGAAGAAAATTTGATACTAGGAGTAAATTAGAAAGTTGCTTAAAATTGCATGCTCTATCTGAATCACAAAATCATTTTTTTGGGTTCAGTGTCCCTTTAGTATTTTTTTTATTTTATTTTAATTATTTTTTTCTTTGTTGATTAGAAGCGTGACCATTAAAGGTCTGCATGATTAACATCTTTGTATATAAACCTCTTTAGACACTTACGGCCAGATTTAGAGTTGGGCGGTAGCCGTCAAAACCAGCGTTAGAGGCTCCTAACGCTGGTTTTGGCCCGCCCGCTGGTATTTGGAGTCAGTCAGGAAAGGGTCTAACGCTCACTTTCCAGCCGCGACTTTTCCATACCGCAGATCCCCCTACGCCATTTGTGTATCCTATCTTTTCAATGGGATCTTTCTAACACCGATATTTAGAGTCTTGGCTGAAGTGAGCGTTAGAATTCTAACGACAAAACTCCAGCCGCAGAAAAAAGTCAGTAGTTAAGAGCTTTCTGGGCTAACGCCGGTTTATAAAGCTCTTAACTACTGTGCTCTAAAGTACACTAACACCCATAAACTACCTATGTACCCCTAAACCAAGGCCCCCCCACATCGCCACCACTCTATTAACATTTTTAACCCCTAATCTGCCGACCGCACACCGCCGCCACCTACGTTATCCCTATGTACCCCTAATCTGCTGCCCCTAACATCGCCGACACCTACATAATATTTATTAACCCCTAATATGCCGCCCCCAACGTCGCCGCTACCTACCTACACTTATTAACCCCTAATCTGCGGACCGGACCGCACAGCTACTATAATAAATGTATTAACCCCTAATCCGCCTCATTCCTGCCTCAATAACCCTATAATAAATAGTATTAACCCCTAATCTGCCCTCCCTAACATCGCCGACACCTAACTTCAAGCATTAACCCCTAATCTGCCGACCGGAGGTGCAGACTTAGGAAGTGTTTCCCCATAGAAAACAATGGGGCTGCGTTAGGAGCTGAACGCTGCTTTTTTGCAGGTGTTAGGTTTTTTTTAAGCTCAAACAGCCCCATTGTTTCCTATAGGGAAATCGTGCACGAGCACGTTTTTGAAGCTGGCCGCGTCCGTAAGCACCGCTGGAATTTAGAGTTGCGGTGGCGGTAAATATGCTATACGCTCCCTTTTTGGAGCCTAACGCAGCCATTCTGTGAACTCTAAATACCAGCGGTATTTAAAAGGTGCGGGCGAAAAAAAGCCAACGTAGCTAACGCACCCCTTTGGCCGCAGAACTCCAAATCTAGCCGTTAATTTTTGGTAGTATTCACAAAATTTACACTATATCATTCACTCACACACATTGGGGGATATTTATTAAAGCCTCAACTTTTTTGCATTCGCCGGCACCAATACGCTCACCTAACATCGCCTAACATTGCGGCCACGTATCTCAATATGCTCTCCTTATTTATAAATTTATTAACCCCGACCCGCTGTAACATAAATAAATGAATTAACCCCTAAACCTCTGGCCTCCCACATCACTACCACTAACTAAACCTATTAACCCCTAAACTGTCAGCCCCCCACATCGCCAAAAATCGCCAAAAAATAAATTAAGCTATTAACCCCTAAACCTAACAACCCGCTAACTTTAAATTAAAATTACAACATCCCTTCAAATAAATTTAAACTTACCTGTAGAATTAAAAGAAACTATGTTAAACTATTAATTAACCTAGCCTAACTATTATCCTACAATTAAATTAAACTACCAATTAAATAAAATAAATTACATATTAAAAAAACTAACCCATCTCAAATAAATTAAATATACAATTCAACATTATTAAAAGTACTAAATTACAGAAAAAAACAAACACTAAATTATGAAAAATAAAAAAACCACATTATCAAAAATAAAAAAGAATTACATCTAATCTAATAGCTCTATCAAAATAAAAAAGCCCCCCAAAATAAAAAAACCCTAGCCTACAATAAACTACCAATGGCCCTTAAAAGGATCTTTTGTGGGGCATTTCCCCAAAGATATCAGCTCTTTTACCTTTAAAAAAAAAAATAGAAAACCCCCCAACAGAAAAATCCACCACCCAACCAACCAACCAACCCCAAATAAAAAATCTAAAATAACCAAAGCTCCCCATTGCCCTGAAAAGGGCATTTGTATGGGCATTGCCCTTAAAAGGGCATTTAGCTCTTTTACATGCCCAGACCCTAATCTAAAAATTAAACCCACCCAAAAAACCCTTAAATAAAAACACTAACTGCCGACTATCCACTTACAGTTATTGAAGTCCAGCTTGAAGGATCCATCCAGGCTGCAAGAAGTCTTCATCGGGGCGGCCTCTTCCATCTTCATCCAACCGGAGAAGTCCTCATCCAGTAGGCAAGAAGTCTTCATCTAGACGGCATCTTCTGTCTTCATCCATCCGGCGTGGAGCGGGTCCATCCTGAAGACATCCGGCGCGGAGCATCCTCTTCATACGGTCTCCGCCGTAAACTGGAACTTCAATGCAAGTGACGTCATCCAAGATGGCATCCCTTGCATTCCTATTGGCTGAAAGATTTCAAAAAGCCAATAGGATTAGAGCTGCTAAAATACTATTGGCTGTTCCAATCAGCCAATAGGATTTGAGCAGCTTTCATCCTATTGACTGTTCCAATTAGCCAATAGGATTGAGCTCTCATCCTATTGGCTGATTGAAACAGCCAAAAGAATGAGAGCTACTCAAATCCTATTGGCTGATTGGAACAGCTAATTGGATTTTAGCAACTCTAATCCTATTGGCTGATTGAAATCTTTCATCCAATAGGAATGCAAGGGACGCCATCTTGGGACCGTACGAAGAGGATGCTCCATGCCGGATGTCTTCAGGATGGACCTACTCCGCACCAGATGGATGAAGATAGAAGATGCCGTCTGGATGAAGACTTCTTGACGACTGGATGAGAACTTCTCCGGGTGGATGAAGATGGAAGAGGCCGCCCGGATGAAAACTTTTTGCCGCCTGGATGAGGACTTCTTGCCTGCTGGATGGATCCTTCAAGCGGGACTTCAAGAACTGTAAGTGGATCTTTGGTGGCTTAGTGTTATTTTTTTTAAAGGGTTTTTTGGGTGGGTTTTAATTTTAGATTAGGGTCTGGGCATGTAAAAGAGATAAATACCCTTTTAAAGGCAATGCCCATACAAATGCCCTTTTCAGGGCAATGGGGAGCTTAGCTTATTTTAGATAGGTTTTTTTAATTGGGGGGTTGGTTGGTTGAGTGGTGGGTTTTACTGTTAGGAGTTTTTGTATTTTATTTTACAGGTAAAAGAGCTGATTTATTTGGGGCAATGCCCCACAAAAGGCCATTGTAAGGGCAATTGGTAGTTTATTGTAGGCTGTTTTTTTATTTTGTGGGGGCTTTTTTGATTTTGATAGGTCTATTAGATTAGGTGTAATACTTTTTTATTTTTGATAATGTGGTTTTTTACTTTTCGTAATTTAGTGTTTTTTTTTTGTTACTTAGTGTTTGTTTTTTTCTGTAATTTAGTACTTTTAATAATGTTTAATTGTATATTTAATTAATTTGAGTAGGGTTAGGTTTTTTAATATGTAATTTATTTTATTTAAATGGTAGTTTAATTTAATTGTAGGATAACAGGGTAGGTTAATTGCTAGTTTAATATAGTTTATTTTAATTCTACAGGTAAGTTTAAATTTATTTAAAGATAGGGATTTTGTAATTTTAATGTAAAGTTAGCGGGTTGTTAGGTTTAGGGGTTAATAGCTTAATTTATTTTTTGGTGATGTGGGGGGCTGACAGTTTAGGGGTTAATAGGTTTAGTTAGTGGTAGTGATGTGGGAGGCCAGATGTTTAGGGGTTAATATGTTTATTTATGTTGTGGCAGTGTCGGGGAGCGGCGGAATAGGGGTTAATAACTTTATTTAGGTTGGGTCGGGGCGGTGGAATAGGGGTTAATAACTTTATTTAGGTTGCGGTGGGTCGGGGAGCCATTGAATATGGGTTAATTACTTTATTTAGGTTGCGGCGTGGTCGGGGATCAGCGGAATAGGGGTTAATAACTTTATTTAGGTTGCGGCAGTGTTGGGGAGCGGCGAGATAGGGGTTAATAACTTTATTTAGGTTGTGGCGATGTCGGGGGATGCAGATTAGGGGTGTTTAGACTCAGAGTTTATGTTAGGGTGTTAGGTGTAAACGTAACTTGTTTTTAACCACAGAAATCAATGGGATATCTGGCAGCATTGAACATAACTTTTTGGTGCTTTCAGACTCACATTGATTTCTATGGCATCTGCGGCCTCCAGGGTGGCGGATTGAAAACCAGGTATGCTGGGTCAGAATAGCCGCTAGCGTACCTGTTTGATAACTGGGAAAAAGTGTTATATAGAGCCGAATGTGTATTCGGAACATCTGTAATGACTAAAGCATAGATCTGCATCTTATTGAGACCAGCGGATCATATGTTATGTCACAAATTTCAACTTTTGCCGCTCTGTAGGCTTTGATAACTAGGTCAGATCAAGCTCGCAACAATTACACTGCGGAATTCTGGGGTATTTGCGGTTGAGGCTTTGATAAATATCTCCCATTGACTCTATCACTAGAATAATACATGGTTATTTTCAAGCAATAACTGATAAATTTTTATTTTTGCGACATCCTTAAAGTTTTGACTCAGCTAGCCAATGAGGGCAGGTACTATCTATGCAGTCAAAATACCCCTATTTAAAAACATTGTTTTTTTTTTTTTTTTTTTTTTTTTTTTACGGAGGGCAACATAGGTATAAAAATACACAAGATTCTTGGTTATTCCGAGCATGGTTATTAAAAAAGTTTATTTTTAATGATAGATATCAAGCACATGATGGGGGACATGATTATTACATCTGAAGAATAGTAGATTTGTAAACATCTATGTGAACTGTTTGACAGTTATTATGGTTATATGAATATATAGTTTTTAATTAAGTTATCATTGATAGGATTGTGAATTAAACATTGGTGCTAATATTGTATACAAATGAATCTAACATAACATCTGACATTAGGAGAATAAGTTGTGGTTTTAAGGGAATAAGTAATTAAGATAACACACCTGTATTAGTGGGTTGGATATCTAAACGTTTGGTGATTGGATAGTCTTTCATTTAAAAGCCAGTACTTCCAGAGAACTAACAGAAGTCTGAGGAAACAGCCAGGAGAGCTGACAAACGCGTTGCACTACTGTTTTTTAATATACATAGGGTACATGTTGTGCTCTTTTGTTTTTTAAAACGAATTTGTAAAATAAAATTTTATTTGTTGAGATTTTTGGAAGTCTGTGCTTTAATTATCCAGCTCACAGCAATAGGAGCAGTCAAAAGGATTTCCCCTGCTCTTTGGATCAGTGAGCTGGGACACTGAGGGTTCCCAGTACGCCCCACTTAGCACAATTGGGTGCTGCCACACTTGTGAGTATGTTTTGATAAGTATATACCAATCTCACATATCATTAGTGTTACACTAGGAGGTGCCCTTGTTTGTGATTCCTTTTCACAGAAGTCTATTGGAGTATCACAACTGAGTCTTTGATCTTACATGAGGCTGATAAAATGGCTGTTGAAATAGATTACATCTATTTGTTGTATACAAATGTGTAGGTACTGTTTTCATGTTGTTTTTTTTTTTTTTTTGCTTTAGGCACATTACAGTACCATTTTTTTGTGGGCGGGGTTTCAACCCCTGTGTAAGTCATTGTTCACAAGGAAGCCTTTAAGTTCTTTCAGCTTGCTGCACGCTAGTGGTAATCTATGCTAATCCATCCATTTGTCCAAATGTGTCCAAATAAAGTCTACCGGCTGTAATTGGACCTAAAGCCCTGTATAATTAGTATTACAAAATATGATACACTTTTAAAACATATAAAACACATACAAATTCTTACTTGGGACTACCTAGTACGAAAATATCCAAAACTATCCTCACAACACTCTCCCCTAACACCAATATCACAGAACATGGAACTCTCCGGAGGGTATGAACCCCTAAGGAACACTAAAGCTACTTGGGAATTACAGGACTCTGTCCCCATAATAACACTTTTAGATAAACGATCACTTAAACCCAGAAATAGCTTGACAGATGTGCTGGGGGGAGCTTTCTCCTCATGGTTAAAATATTCCCAACTCAACAACTTTATATGCAATAATCAAGCTAGGGAGAACTTACTAAGGGCGCCCACTCCCTTTGAACAATGCTGCCTGTCAACAATTCCCACCAGAGGCACTTTATCACTTGCAAAAAAAATGCTAGAAAATGTAGAACTAACCCCCCTCCCACCTTATACTGCTCACTGGCAACAAGACCTAAAAATAGAGCTAGATGAAAAAGACTGGAGGAAAATTTTTAACAACACACGAAAGTCATCAACCTCCACCAGATTTATAGAACTCAACTTTAAAATACTAACACGGTGGTATTTAACACCACATAGACTACATAGAATCTACCCCTCATCTTCAGCATCATGCTGGAGAGGATGCGGGGAACCAGGAACAATGGCACATATATGGTGGCATTGTAACAAGATAACACCTTATTGGAAGTCAATAGAACTTCACCTAAAAAACATCTTAGGTAACGAATTTACATTACCCCCCACACTAGCGCTGTTTAACTTAAGACCAGGGATCCCATGCAAGATACGATCGACACTGTTGACAATATGCCTAAACAGTGCGAAAGCCTTAATAGCACAAAATTGGAAATCCCTCTCTGTCCCATCTAGCCAACAATGGCTATCAAAAGTAACAGAAACCATACAACTAGAACAGTATGGATATTACAGACGCAACCAACTTGATCTATTCCTCAATGTCAAGTTTTATTGGGAGACACTCCTACACACCCTTAACGCTCAATAACCCCCCCCCCCAAAAAAAAAACAATGTGACACCTCCGACTAACACTAGGACCTAACATTAAGGTAAAACAGACATGCAGACCACTACCAAGACGCCAACTAAACTCCATATCCACAAAGACAAGACGAAGACTGACCACCTTATAGTCACAAAAGCCAGTCTCCAGTTGTTACCTTTATATTCATGTTATAGTTTGACAAGTTATATTTATGCTTTTTGCCGAAACCAACTATACGGTTTCCCTCCCATTACTCCACAGTCCACATAAGAACTCTGCTCACCCAGTCTCAAAACGAGACTGCACAGGATACTAACTGAATGGACTGGAAAATACACACCTGTTGTACCTTTGTACGATATACTTTATATACTTTGTGGAAACCCTCTGTACTATTGTTTTATCTATATGGAAAATTAATAAAAATCATTTAAAAAAAAAAAAAAACACATACAAATTCTATTAAATCATACAAATACTTAAGAGTTATGTTAACATATATTTTATATGTAAATAAACATATAGGTCTAGATTACAAGTGGATCGCAAAAATAATAGTGCTATTGAGCACAACAAGCATTTAAGTTAAATCAGTTACACTCTGTGAAGTTTACCTGATGTTGCTGTTGGCAATCCACTAGTAGGAATTAGCTCTCTCTTACATATTCCTCTACTAGAGAACCTGGAGTGGGAACAGACTCAACAGACTATCTAGGGCAGAGGTCTCAGAGTACCAGGCTTGAGGCCATATTTGACCCTCAAGATAGTTTTAAATGCCCCGCCCTTGTTTATTATGCAAATTATTAATTTGGCTCCATCAAATTTTTTTTATGGTTTTAAGAGGTGTAACAAGTTGATGTTATCTATAGGCTCTCACAAGATAAATATAAAGACAAGCATGCATTGCCCATTGTAGACTCCCTTTATGCACTGCTTAGATAAGTTCCAGAATAATCACTTTACTTGGCACTCACAAGATAAAAATACACTCTGTATGTCTATTGTGGACTACAATTCCTAACATGCACTACAGTTCCAGAGCACTCACTCTGTTCAAGTGGCCCCCATGGGAGAAGAACACTTGGTCAGTGGCCCCTGGATACAATGAGCTTGATACACCTGCTCTAGAGGGAAGTAGGCATGACGACTGGAAACAGTGCATGAAGAATCCGATGCCAAGGTCAAGACAAGCCATAGTCAAGCTAGAGGATCTGTCAGAAGGAGGCACAAGGGCTAGGCAGAAGAAAACATTGCTGGGTAGCTAGAAAAATGTCCAAGTTGTAGGATAGTATCTGGCTCAGATTCTGGTTTAAATATTTTAGACAGGGCGTCAGCTTTTTGATCCAGGGTCATAAGTTTTGTGAATCTGGAAACGTGTGAAGAATAAGGCAGATTTTAGATAATCTAGGGTGTGATGATCAGTTTAAATAGTAATTGGACTGAGAGATCCTTCGAGTAAATGTCTCTATTCCTCAAGGGCACATTTTATACTGAACTAGAGATGTGTATTTGTGCTGCTTTTATAAACAAGCTGCTTCCTCTGAGTTGTCTCTCAACAGCTCCAAAAAGGGATTTAAAACACATCATAATAAAAATAAATGTCTGTGTAAAAGCACATAGTGTCTCTAGGTTGGCCAACATTCCTGTGCAAAATACGCTGTATATATAAAATCAAATAAGCAGAAAGTAGGAAATATCATCCAATTCCAAATTCCTACTATCAAAGTGCTATATATGACTGACAAGATAAGATCAGAGTTGCAGCTTAAGATCAAATGGCAGATAGCAAAAGATCAAAACATCAAACAACATAAAATCAGACAGCAGTCATCTGCTCTTAAGTGGTAAAGCAGTATTGTCCCAATTTAACTTTGGTTTCCTGAATAGGGTGGAATATGAGATCTGTAGTGTATTTGGTATTAATCACAGTTAATTCTGATCACTAGATAATAAATGGCATCCAAAAGCCAAATTCTGTATATCACAGTCTTACTTGCGTCCTCAACAGAATAAAGGTGGTTGTTTATTTCTATATTATCCTGTATTTCCTGGGTCGGACTGATTCTGGAGCAGGATGGAGGTGGATTCTTGTGGCAGCGTTTCCCTGAATGAATCTTATTTCCTGCTCTACGACTCCCCCTGTGATGGTGTCCAGTCTGGGCCAAAAAGGTGCGAATTTCCAAATAGCAACGCGTTTCAGCTGTCTAAGCAGCCTTTGTTAATCTGGATACTTAGGGTGGAGAGGGTTGTTTTATACCCTATTCTTAATTAGATTCCTTAAAGGCATATTCCTTTTTCTCCAACATTGGTGTGTCCGGTCCACGGCGTCATCCATTACTTGTGGGAAATGTCCATATAGCTCCCCCTCTGGCTCCACCCCCCAGTCATTCTCCTTGCCGCTCTGAAAAGTTACTATCTTGGAAAGTTCTGTTTTTGGTTGCTATTTCTTCTGCTAGAAGAGTTTCTGAATTATCTGCTTTGCAGTGTAATCCACCCTATCTGGTGTTCCATTCAGATAAGGTTGTTTTGCGTACTAAGCCTGGTTTTCTTCCAAAAGTTGTTTCCAACGAGAACATCAACCAGGAAATAGTTGTTCCTTCTTTGTGTCCGAATCCAGTTTCAAAGAAGGAACGTTTATTACACAATTTAGATGTTGTTCGTGCTTTAAAGTTCTATTTAGAAGCAACAAAAGATTTTAGACAAACCTCATCCTTGTTTGTCGTTTACTCTGGTAAGAGGAGAGGTCAAAAAGCTACTGCTACCTCTCTCTCTGGCTGAAAAGCATTATCCGCTTGGCTTATGAGACTGCCGGATGGCAGCCTCCTGACCGCATCACAGCTCACTCTACTAGGGCTGTGGCTTCCACATGGGCCTATAAGAACGAGGCTTCTGTTGACCAGATATGTAAGGCAGCGACTTGGTCTTCTCTGCACACTTTTGCCAAATTCTACAAATTTGATATTTTTGCTTCTTCGGAGGCTGTTTTTGGGAGAAAGGTTTTGCAAGCCGTGGTGCCTTCTGTTTAGGTAACCTGATTTGCTCCCTCCCTTCATCCATGTCCTAAAGCTTTGGTATTGGTTCCCACAAGTAATGGATGACGCCGTGGACCGGACACACCAATGTTGGAGAAAACAGAATTTATGCTTACCTGATAAATTACTTTCTCCAACGGTGTTTCCGGTCCCCGGCCCGCCCTGTTTTTTTTAATCAGGTTGAAAAAATTTTTCTTTATACACTACAGTCACCACGGCACCCTATAGTTTCTCCTTTTTCTCCTAATCGTCGGTCGAATGACTGGGGGGCGGAGCCAGAGGGGGAGCTATATGGACAGCTCTTGCTGTGTGCTCTCCTTGCCTTTCCCTGTGGGGGAGAACATTTCCCACAAGTAATGGATGACGCTGTGGACCGGACACACCGTTGGAGAAAGTAATTTATCAGGTAAGCATAAATTCTGTTTTTGATGTTTTATGTGATGCAGTGTTGATTTCATAGGATTATTTTCAACACCGTTTTTTCATCAGAGAATGTCTTGCATATATCATTTAAATTGCTTATAAATTGAAAATATTTGGTATAAAAATCATTATTTAAGGAGAAAAATTTGAATAAGTACATAGTTAGAACAGGGTCATTTTCAACAAGATTTTAAATCAGAGAATGTCTGGCAAATACCTTTCATACTACTTATTTATTAAGAATATTTGTGAATAAAAATTATTATTTTGGGAGTAAACATTATAAATAAATACATAGTTAAAACAGCAATCTAATCCTGGCCCAATTTAGTTTTTTTTTGCACAATTTTACTGCAAAGACATCTTAAGAAATGTTTTTTAGAAACACATAAGAATAATTTAATTGCTATTCAATATGTATATACCTGTATTTGGGGGATATTATTGTCAATTGTGTTGTAAAAAACTGTTTAGGCAGAATTCAAGGATGAGGCCCTTTGGTGCAGGGTTTGGAGTTGAAAAATCCATTTGGCTTCTGCTCTTAGGAGGTCATTCGCATGATTTCCTCCTCTTCTATTTTTAAAAACCTTCTCTATCACTGTAAAGTGGAAATATTTCAAATTGTTGTTGCACTCTCTAAAGTGTTTGGGAACTGGGAGGTCTAAATTTATTTTTTTACTAGAAGGTTCGGTAGACAGTATATGTGCCCTTATGCGTTCTCTTACAGTTTTCTCAGTTTCACCTGTGTATTGCATTTTAAATTTTTGCATTAAATTAGGTATATTATATTTTTATCCAAGCATCTGATGGTGTTTTTGATTTTGTATTGTTTCCCTGTTCTTGTGGAATTAAAAGTGTCTTTGAGGGATATTTATCAAGCCAACAACTATGCTGCATTCGACGGCACCAATACGCTCGCCTAACATCGCCTAACATCACAGCCGCGGACCTGAATACGATCTTGATATTTATAAAAAAAGACGTGCACCAAGTTCGGGGCGATGAGCAGCAGACTGTTGTTAACTAACAGTCATCGATCTTGCTGCTATTCGTTTTTTTCCCAACTTTATTTCTACCCTGTCACTAAACACCGCCACTATACTAAAATGTTTAACCCCTATACCGCCACTCCCGGACCCCACCACAACTAAATAAAGTTTTTAACCCCTATCCTGCTGCTCCCGGACCCCACCGCAACCTAAATAAATGTATTAACCCCTATCCCGCCATTCCCGGAGCCCACCGCAACTGTAATAAAGTTATTAACTCCCATACCTCCGCTCCCGGAGCCCACCACAACTCTAATAAAGTTATTAACCCCTATCCCTCTGCTCCCGGACCCCTCTGCAACTAAATAAATGTATTAACCCCTAAACCCCTGGCCTCCAACATCACTACCACTTACTTAACCTATTAACTCCTAAACCGCCAGCCCCCCACATCACCATAAACTAAATTAAGCTATTAACCCCTAAACCTAACAACCGCTAACTTTACATTAAATATTAACTCATCCCTATCTTATAATACATTTAAACTTACCTTTAGAATTAAAATAAACTATATTAAACTACTAATTAACCTACCCTAACTATTATACTAAAATTACATTTAACTAACAATTAAATTAACTATATTGCATATTTAAAAACCTAACCCTACTCAAATTATTTAAATCTACAATAAATAATTACTTAGTTACAAAAAAATAACAACTAAGTTACACAAAATAAAAAATACTAAGTTACACAAAATAAAAAACACTAAATTACACAAAATAAAAAATAAATTATCAAATATTTAAACTAATTACTCCTAATAGCCCTATCAAAAGCCCTTGCATTCTATTGGCTATTCCAATCAGCCAATAGAATGCAAGCTCAATCCTATTGGCTGATTGGATCAGCCAATAGGATGAAAGCTCAATCCTATTGGCTGATTGCAACAACCAATAGGATTTTTTCCCCCTTAATTCCTATTGGCTGATAAAATTCTATCAGCCAATCGGAATGTAAGAAACGCCATCTTGGATAACGTACCTTAAAGGGAAACTTCATTCGTCGTTGACCATCGGAAGAAGAGGATGCTCCTCGACGGATGTCTTGAAGATGGAGCCGCTCCGCGCCTGATGGATGAAGATAGAAGATGCTGTCTGGATGAAGACTTCTGCCCGGTTGGATGAAGACTTCGGCCCACTTGGATGAAAACTTCTGCCGTCTTCGCTGAGGACTTCTGCCGCTTGGATGAGGATGGATATCTGGTCTTCGAAAACTGTAAGTGGATCTTCGAGGGTTACTGTTTATTGGGTGGGTTTTAATTTTAGGTTAGGGACTTTGGGCTGAAAAAGAGCTAAATGCCCTTTTAAGGGCAATGCCCATACAAATGCCTTTTTCAGGGCAATGGGGAGCTTAGGTTTTTTAGATAGGGTTTTTATTTGGGGGGTTTATTGTGTGGGTAGTGGATTTTACTGTTGGGGGGGTGTTTGTATTTTATTTTATAGGTAAAAGAGCTGATTTCTTTGGCGCAATGCCCTACAAAAGGCCCTTTTAAGGGCCATTGGTAGTTTATTGAAGGTAAGTTTTTTTTTTATTTTGGCTGGGCTTTTTTATTTTGATAGGGCTATTAGATTAGGTGTAATTAGTTTAAATATTTGATAATTTATTTTTTATTTTGTGTAACTTAGTGTTTTTTATTTTGTGTAACTTAGTGTTTTTTATTTTGTGTAACTTAGTATTTTTTATTTTGTGTAACTTAGTTGTTATTTTTTTGTAACTTAGTAATTATTTATTGTAGATTTAAATAATTTGAGTAGGGTTAGGTTTTTAAATATGTAATATAGTTAATTTAATTGTTGGTTTAATGTAATTTTAGTATAATAGTTAGGGTAGGTTAATAATTAGTTTAATATAGTTTATTTTAATTCTAAAGCTAAGTTTAAATGTATTATAAGATAGGGATGAGTTAATATTTAATGTAAATTTAGTGGGTTGTTAGGTTTTGGGGTTAAAAGCTTAATTTAGTATATGGCGATGTGGGGGGCTGGCGGTTTTGGGGTTAATAGGTTTAGTAAGTGGTAGTGATATGGGAGGCCAGGGGTTTAGGGGTTAATACATTTATTTCGTTGCGGTGGGCTCCGGGAGCGGAGAGATAGGGGTTAATACATTTATGGCTAGATTACGAGTTTTGCGTTATGAGCTGCTCAGTACTAACTTGCAAGTTATTTCCACCGCTCAACTCCCTATAGTGCTGCTATTACAGGTTTGCAAAATTGAGCTCCATACCACACCCAAATACCAGCGCTGCTGTGAGCTGGTTTTACGTGCTCGTGCACGATTTCCCCATAGACATCATTTGGGGAGAGCCGGCTGAAAAAAAGCCTAACACCTGCAATAAAGGAGCGTAAAGCTCCGTAACGCAGCCCCATTGATTCCTATGGGGAAAGAAAAGTTATGTTTACACCTAACACCCTAACATAAACCCAGAGTCTAAACACTCCTAATCTGCTGCCACCCGTCATCGCCGTCACATACATTACACTTATTAACCCCTAATCTGCCGCCGCCGACACCTACATTACACTTATTAACCCCTAATCTGCCGCCCCAACCTTGCTGCCACCTACCTACACTTATTAACCCTTATTCTGCGGCCCCCAATGTCGCCGCCACCTACATTACAGTTATTAACCCCTAATCTGCCACCCCCAATGTCGCAGCCACCTATATTACATTTATTTACCATTAATCTGCCGCCCCCAATGTCGTCGCTACCTACCTACACTTATTAACCCCTAATCTGCTACCCCCAACATCGTTGCTACCTACTTACACTTATTAACTCCTAATCTGCTGCCCCTAACGTCGCCGCCACTACACTAAAGTTATTAACCCCTAAACCTAACACCCCTAACTTTAATATAATTGAAATAAATCTAAATAAAAATTACTATCATTAACTAAATAATACCTATTTAAAACTAAATACTTACCTGTAAAATAAACCCTAAGCTAGATTCAATATAACTAATAGTTGCATTGTAGCTATCTTAGGTTTTATTTTTATTTCACAGCTAAGTAATATTAACTATTTACTAGCTATCTAGTTGAAATAAATACAAATTTACCTATAAAATAAAACCTAACCTGAGTTACACTAACATCTAACCTTACACTACAATTAAATAACTTACATTAAATACAATTAACTAAATTACAAGAAAAACAAACACTAAATTACACAAAATAAAAAAGAAATGATCAAATATTTAAACTAATTACACCTAATCTAATAGCCCTATCAAAATAAAAAAGCCCCCCAAAATAAAAACTGCCAATAGCCCTTAAAAGGGCCTTTTGCGGGGCATTGCCCCAAAGAAATCAGCTCTTTTACCTGTAAAAAAATAATACAAACAACCCCCCCAACAGTAAAAGCCACCACCCACACAACCAACCCCCTCAAATAAAATTCTATCTAAAAAACCTAAGCTCCCCATTGCCCTGAAAAGGGCATTTGGATGGGCATTGCCCTTAAAAGGGCATTTAGCTCTTTTTCCTTGCCCAACCCCTAAGCTAAAAATAATACCCACCCAATAAACCCTTAAAAAAACCTAGCACTAACCCAAGATCCACTTACAGTTTTTGAAAACCGGACATCCATCCTCAACGAAGCCGGGAGGAGTCTTCATCCAAGCGGCAAGATGTGGTCCTCCAGACGGGCAGAAGTCTTCATCCAGACGGCATCTTCTATCTTCATCCTTCCGACGCGGAGCAGCTCCATCTTCAAGACATCCAGCACAGAGCATCCTCTTCTGTCAATAGATCTTCAAGAATGAATTCTCCTTTAAATGACATCATCCAAGATGGCGTCCCTTGAATTCCGATTGGCTGATAGAATTCTATCAGTCAATCGGAATTAAAGGTGAAAAAATCCTATTGGCTGATGCAATCAGCCAATAGGATTGAGCTTCAATCCTATTAGCTGATCCAATCTATTGGCTGATTGGCTGATTGGATAGAAGAGGATGCTCCGCGCCGGATGTCTTGAAGTTGGAGCCGCTCCGCGTCGGAAGGATGAAGATAGAAGATGCCGTCTGGATGAAGACTTCTGCCCGCCTGGAGTACCACTTCTTGCCGCTTGGATGAAGACTTCTCCCGGCTTCATTGAGGACTTCTTGCCTGTAAGTGGATCTTCGGGGGTTAGTGTTAGTTTTTTTTTTAAGGGTTTATTGGTTGGGTTTTATTTTTAGCTTAGGGTTTGGGCTGAAAAAGAGCTAAATGCAATTTTAAGGGCAATGCCCATCCAAATGCCCTTTTCAGGGCAATGGGGAGCTTAGTTTTTTAGATAGGATTTTATTTGGGAGGTTTGGTTGTGTGCGTGGTGGGTTTTACTGTTGGGCGGGTTGTTTGTATTATTTTTTTACAGGTAAAAAGAGCTAAATGCAATTTTAAGGGCAATGCCCATCCAAATGCCCTTTTCAGGGCAATGGGGAGCTTAGTTTTTTAGATAGGATTTTATTTGGGAGGTTTGGTTGTGTGCGTGGTGGGTTTTACTGTTGGGCGGGTTGTTTGTATTATTTTTTTACAGGTAAAATAGGTGATTTCTTTGGGGCAATGCCCTGCAAAAGGCCCTTTTAAGGGCTATTGGCGGTTTAGTGTAGGCTAGGGGTTTTTTTTATCTTGGGGGGACTTTTTTATTTTGATAGGGCTATTAGATTAGGTGTAATTAGTTTAAATATTTATAATTTCTTTTTTGTTTTGTGTAATTTAGTGTTTTTTGTTTTTTTGTAATTTAGTTAATTGTATTTAATTAATGTAATTTATTTAATTGTAGTGTAATATTAGGTGTTAGTGTAACTCAGGTTAGGTTTTATTTTACAGGTAAATTTGTATTTATTTTAACTAGATATTTAGTAAATAGTTAATAACTATTTACTAACTAGTCTACCTACAGTAGTTAAAATAAATACAAACTTAGCTGTGAAATAAAAATAAAACCTAAGATAGCTACAATGTAACTATTAGTTATATTGTAGCTAGCTTAGGGTTTATTTTATAGGTAAGTATTTAGTTTTAAATAGGAATTATTTAGTTAATGATAGTAATTTTTATTTAGATTTATTTTAATTATATTAAACTTTAGTATAGTGGCGGTGATTTGGGGGGCAGCATATTAGGGGTTAATAATATTTAACTAGTGTTTACGATGCGGGAGTGCCGCGGTTTAGGGGTTAATATGTTTATTATAGTGGCGGTGATGTCGGGAGCGGCAGATTAGGGGTTAATAATGTTATTTTAGTGTTTGCGATGTGGGAGGGCCTCGGTTTAGGGGTTAATAGGTAGTTTATGGGTGTTAGTGTACTTTTTAGCACTTTAGTTATGAGTTTTATGTTACGGCATTGTAACATAAAACTGATAACTACTGACTTTCAGTTTGCGGTATGGATTTGACGGTATAGGCTGTACCGCTCACTTTTTGGCCGGACAGGGGACACTTGTAATACCGGCGCTGTGGAAGTCCAATTGAAAAAGGACTTTTTGAAAGCTGTGGTAGTTACGCTGCGTTACGGCCAAAAAAGTGTGCGGTACAGCTATACCTGCAAAACTCGTAATACCAGCGGTAGTGAAAAAGAGCCATAACGCTGCTTTTTCACTCATAACGCAAAACTCGTAATCTAGCCGTTAGTTAGTTGCGGTGGGCTCCGGGAGTGGCAGGATAGGGGTTAATACATTTATTTAGTTGCGGGGGGTCGGGAAGTGGCGGGATAGGGGGTTAATAACATTATGTAGGTGGCGGCGATGTCGGGGGAGCCAGATTAGGGGTGTTTAGACTCATGGCTTATGTTAAGAGGTTAGGTGTATACGTAACTTTTATTCTACCATAGAAATCAATGGGATATCGGGCAGCATCGAACATAAAATTTCACTGCTTTCAGACTCCCACTGATTCCT
The DNA here is from genome assembly GCF_027579735.1 of Bombina bombina. Classification (NCBI taxonomy): domain Eukaryota; kingdom Metazoa; phylum Chordata; class Amphibia; order Anura; family Bombinatoridae; genus Bombina; species Bombina bombina. Next base: position 1,517,189,584 of record NC_069499.1, on the reverse strand, counting down.
ATGGCATCCGCCGCCTCCAGGGTGGCGGATTGAAAACCAGGTATGCTGGGCCAGAATAGTGGCGAGCATGCCTGTTAGAAGTTTGATAAATGGCAAAAGTTGTCAGATAGTGCCGAATTTGTATTCGGAACATCTGTAATGACGTAAGCATCGATCTGTGTCGGACTGAGACCGGCGGATCGTATGTTACGTCACAAATTTCAACTTTTGCCGGTCTGTAGGCTTTGATAAATAGGTCGAATCAGGCTCTCCACAATTACGCTGCGGAATTCCAGCATATTTGCGGTTGATGGCTTGATAAATAGGCCTCTTTGTCTGTGTACCTGCAAGACTTGCATATTCTGCAGGGGAAAAAAACCTTTAAGTTAATTTATTATCACCCCTATTTCAGTTTTAATTTTGTGTTTTTTTTTTTTAATAGTTTGAGCTAATCTGCTTTTTGAATGTCTGGCTTTTTTATAGATAAATCTGGGTTTGTCAGGGACGATTTATTTTTAGGATGGTAGAATGTTTTAGAATGTTCCAATGTTTATTAATAATATTCTTAACTAATCTCCTATCTTCGCTGTACTGAGTTATAGATGGTAAGTTGACTTTATCCCTATGTTTATTGTTTCTTATTTCTTCAGGTATATCCTGTTCTGAGGATTTATACTCCAATAGGCTTTTTCTATTTATGTTTCTCACTGTGTTTCTCTGGGTTTCAATTATTGTTTCATTATACCCTCGTTCTAGTATTTTATTTTTCAGAATCTGTGATTGGATTTCAAAATCCTCGTCCGTCTTACAATTCCGTCTTATTCTAAGGGATTGGCCCTTAGGTATATTATCTTTCCACCGTTTCAGATGGCAACTAGTGGAGTGAATATAATTATTCACATCCACCTTTTTTAAATATGTCCCAGTGTTAATGGTATTATCCTCGATCTCTATTTCAAGATCCAGGTAATTCACTTTTTTAGTGCAATGTTCACAAGTGAACCTGATATTTAGTGTGTTTCTGTTCATTTCTTTAATACAGTTTAGTAGATCTGTTTCAGGTCCCGCACATATAAAGAATAGATTGTCTATGTACCTTTTGTACATGACAAAGTACTTTCTATAAGGTGTATTTTCAAAGGGACACTGAAACCAATTTTTTTCTTTCGTGATTCAGAAAGAGCATGCAATTTTAAGCAACTTTCTAATTTACTCTTATCAAATTTTCTTCATTCTCTTGGTATCTTTATTTGAAAAGCAAGAATGTAAGTTTAGATGCCGGACCATTTTTGGTAAACAACCTGGATTGTTCTTGCTGATTGGTCGATAAATCCACACACATCAATAAACCAGTTCTGTCCAGGGTCTGAACCACAAATTGTCTAGCTCCTTAGCTTAGATGACTACTTTTTCAAATAAAGATCGCAAGAGAATGAAGAAAAATTTATAATAGGAGTAAATTAGCTCCTTAGCTTAGATGACTACTTTTTCAAATAAAGATCGCAAGAGAATGAAGAAAAATTTATAATAGGAGTAAATTAGAAAGTTACTTAAAATTGGATGCTCTATCTGAATCACGAAAGAAAACATTTGGGTTCAGTGTCCCTTTAAGAAAATCATCTTCCCATTTGCCAATGAATAGGTTTGCGTAGCTGGGGGCAAATTTTGTTCTTATAGCTGTGCCGCAAACCTGTTCATAGAAACTTCCTTCATATAAAAAGTAGTTGTGGGACATAATGAAGATGATTCCGTCTAGAATTAATTATTTTTGATCTGGTAACATATCAGGATCATTTTCTAAAAAAAAGATTTAATGGCTTCTATGCCTTCTGCATGTTGTATGCAAGTGTATAAGGACGTTACATTGCACAACTTTTTCTAATGTTGCTAGTAAATTTGTAGGGTAGATTATCCAACATATTTCTGTAGGAACCCATCTATATATGCAGAAAGATTAGCTGTTAGTGAATTGATCCCTGAGATTATAGGTCTTCCTGGGGGATTATCAATTGATTTGTGAATCTTAGGGAGCGCGTATAGTACCGGTATTTTTGGGTACTTTGGACTTTTTCTGTGATCATACCTTTTAGTTTAGCTTTTTCTAAATGATTCTTCATAAACATTTGATACATTTGTGTGGAATTGCTTCTCATCTTTTTATAGGTGTTTGGATCATCTAAAAGGTGTTAATCATATTGTCGTATTTTGTTTTGTCCATTATAACGATACCTCCTCCCTTATCCGCCGGCTTCATCATCAGGCTTTTTTTCATTTTCTAATTCACTAATTAGAGCTTTTTTTTTCACTGTTAAATTATGTGTTGTATTACTTTTTCTGATTTAGGTTGCTAATATCTTCCATTATCAGTTTTTCATGTTTAGGGTAAAAGCTGAATCTATTTTTCAAATCAGTATGTATATAACCTTTTTCGTATTTTCTGAAGGTTCTATTGCCTCCAGATGAATTGATTGGTTGTGATTTCTCTAACAGATCTTTCATAAAGTATGTTTTTAGGGTCAAATTTCTTATAAATCTGTTGGCATAAATGGAAGTGTTAAAAATGTCAAGTTTTTGGGTAGGGGCAAAAGAAAGTCCTTTGCTCAAAACTTCTATGTGTGAAGATTCTAATGTATGATTACTTAAGTTATAGATTCCATTATTATTCGTATATCTCATTCTTTTGATTCGGTGTGGCAGTTGTCTCCACATATGATCGTGTCCCTCTCTTTCTTCCTCCTCTTCATCCTCTTTTTCTTAAAGTCTTCCTTTTCTTCTGTGGTTTTTGGTGTCCTGACCTAATTCTAAAAAATGTTCCTCCTCTCGTGGGGGCATGTTACATTGGTCTCTTGTGTTTCTATTGGAGGTTGTATTTTCTTGCGCCCTTTCCTGTCTATTATTATAGGACATATGTGATGGGCTGTTTAAGGCTGAGTACCTGTTTTGTAAATGTGGTTATGTCAGTCCTGTCTCTTTTTGTGTCCTGTTATACCAGTTTTTTTGCTGGTTTTGATGATGGTATTGTGTGTGGTAGCTTTTTTTCTGAATACCCTTTGTTATTCTTTGTATGGTAATCTACTTTTTGCCATTCTGGTCTAAAGCCTTCTCTCTCGTAATATTGTGTGTCTTCGACATTGTCATTAGGTCTCCCCTAATAGATGTGTTGATTCCTGGGTATTGTGGTGTTTTTCATGGTTTACTCCTTTGTCTTTATTTCCTATTCTGTGGTTATCTGTATGTTCTTGAGTTGCTGTGTTTTGTTCTATTTTATTGAACCTCCATTTATGGCTAATATTTCTTTCTTCGTTTGGGTTCTTATCATAGGCCATATAGTCATCCTTGTCTCTCTTAATTATTTTTAATTTAGAGTTAATTAGGTCATTTTTTGTTACCATCATTATCTTTTTCAGATTTTCTTCTTTCCTTTTAAAGTCTACATGGTCTTTAAATTCTAATAGTTTTTGCTCTAATTCATTTATCTCATATACTGTCTATCAAACCTTCTAGTGAAAAAAGAAATGTAGACCTCCCAGTTACCAAACACTTTAGAGAGTGCAACAACAGCTATTTGAAATATTTCCACTTTACAGTAATAGAGAAGGTTTTTAAAAAATAAAAGAGGAGGAAATCATGCGAATGACCTCCTAAGAGCAGAAGCCAGATGGATTTTTCAACACCAAACCTTATACCCAAAGGGACTAAACCCTTAAATTCTGCCTAAACAGTTTTTACAAGACAATTGACAATAATATCCCCCAAATATATACATATTGAATATCAATTGAGTGATCCTTATGTGTTAAAACATATTTCTTAGGATGTCTTTGCAGTAAAATTATGCCAAAAAAAAAAAAAAATAATTGGACCAGATTGCTGTTTTAACTATGTATTTGTTTATTTATAATTTTTACTCCCAAAATAATAATTTTTATTTGCAAATATTCTTAATATAAAAGACGTATGAAAGATATTACCAAATATTTTAAATTTATAAGCAATTTAAATGATATATGCAAGACATTCTCTGATTCAAAATCGGTGTTGAAAATGATCCTTTGAAATCAACACCACATCAGATAAAACATCATAAAAGGAATATACCTTTAAGGAACCTAATTAAGAATAGGGTATAAAAAAAACCTCTCTACCCTAAGGGGCATATCTATCAAGCTCCATATGGAGATTGAAGCCCTGTGTTTCTGTAAAGCTTTTAGGCTCGCCAGAAACACCAGTTATGAAGCAGCGGTCTAAAGACCGCTGCTCCATAACCTGTCCACCTGCTCTGAGGAGGCGGACAGACATCGTCGCAATTCAACCCGATCGAATACGATCAGGTTGATTGAAACCCCCTGCTAGCGGGGATTGGCCGCAAATCTGCAGGGAGCGGCGTTGCACCAGCAGTTCACAAGAGCTGCTGGTGCAATGCTGAATGCGGAGAGCATAGGTCTGTCAGACATGACCCGCAATGTCGAGCCTGATTCGCATTATTTATCAAAGCCTACAGACCGGCAAAAGTAGAATTTTGTGATGTAACATACTGCCGCCACCTACATTATACTTATTAACCCCTAATCTGCCACCCCGACACCGCCACCTACATTATGTTAATAACCCCTATCCCGCCGCTCCCAGAGCCCACCGTAACTAAATAAAGTTATTAACCCCTAAACCGCCAGTCCCCCACATCGCCATAAACTAAATTAACCTATTAACCCCTAAACCTAACAACCCGCTAACTTTTTATTAAATTTTAACTCATCCCTATCTTATAATAAATTTAAACTTACCTTTAAAATTACATTAAACTATATTAAACTAATAATTAACCTACCCTAACTATTATAATAAAATTACATTAAACTATATTAAATTAATAATTAACCTACCCTAACTTTTATAATAAAATTACATTAAACTATATTAAAATAAAAATGAATCTAACCTAACTTTTATACTAAAATTACATTAAACTACAAATTAAATTACTTTTATTATATATTTAAACACCTAACCCTACTCAAATAATTTAAATCTACACTAAAAAATTACTAAGTTACAAAAAACTAACAACTAAGTTACAAAAAATAACAAACACTAAGTTACACAAAAAAATAAACACTAAGTTACAAAAAATAGAAAAGAAATTATCAAAGATTTGAACTAATTACACCTAATCTAAGGGCCCTATGAAAATAAAAAAGTCCCCCAAAATAAAAAAAAAACCCTAACCTACAATAAACTACAAAAAGCCCTTAAAAGGGCCTTTTGTGGGGCATTGCCCCAAAGAAATCAGCTCTTTTACCTGTAAAAAAAATACACACAACCCCCCAACAGTTAAACCTACCCCCATACAACCAACCCCCCAAATAAATTTGGGAAAAAAAGAAGAAAAGCGCATTTGGATGTGCATTGCCCTTAAAAGGGCATTTAGCTGTATTGCAGCCCAAACCCTAATCTAAATCTAAAACCCACCCAATACACCCGTAAAAAATCCTAACACTAACCCCTGAAGACAGTTTTGAAGATCCGACATCCATCCTCCAAGAAGCCGGCAGAAGTCTTCATCCAAGCGGCCGAAGTCTTCATCCAAGCCCGCAGAAGTCTTCAACCAGACGGCATCTTCTATCTTCATCCATCCGGCGCAGAGCGGCTCCATCTTCCAGACATCCGACGCGGAGCATTCTCTTCTTACGACGTCTTCTTCTGAATGAAGGTACCTTTAAATGACGTCATCCAAGATGGCATCCCTTAGATTCCGATTGGCTGATAGAATTCTATCAGCCAATCGGAATTAAGGTTGAAAAAATCCTATTGGCTGTTGCAATCAGCCAATAGGATTGAGCTTTCATCCTATTGGCTGATCCAATCAGCCAATAGAATGCAAGCTCAATCCTAGTTGGGCTTGTTCACCCCGCACAAAAGGTTCATGTTTCTTAGTGAATCTGGTGATAGGGGCACATATTTAGGAAACATTCCTAATAAACCTCTGGTAGAAATTAAAAAAAACCTATGAATCTTTAAATAGCCTTTTTGTTGGTAGGTACATAAGGTTGCCACCTCGGCCATGTCTGAAAAAACATGGTTGAGTTGGCAACCCTATAGGTACAGGCCAATCTATTATAGCTTTCACCTTCCTTGGATCCATTTTGATCTTTCCAGGTGACAAAACAAATCCTTGGAACTCAATGGAGGTGACGTTAAATTGACACTTTTCAAGTTTGGCATACAGCTTGTGTATTCTTAAATCAATGTAGAATGTTCTTTTTATGTGATACATGTTATCTAAAGGAGTTGGAGAAGACTAATATATCATCAATATATATAATTAGGAAGGTATCTAATAAATCCCCATAGGCATCATTAACAAAATACTTAAATGTTGCTGGGGTGTTGCAGAGGCCAAAAGTCATTACAAGGTATTTGAAGTGACAGTAACGTGTTCAAAAAGCTGTTCATCACCTTTCATTATTCTGAGTAAGTTGTAAGCCCCATGAAGATTGATTTTAGAGAAGATTTGGGCTTCCTTGACTCTATCCAGACGTTCAGTAATGAGAGGGAGAAGATGTCTGTTCTTGACTGTGATGTCATTTAATAATCAATAGTCAACACATGGCCGTAGCCCTCCGCATTTATTTTCCACTAAGAAGATGTATAGGGTCTGATTAAGATTTCATCTATGTAGTTCTTTAAAAGCTTTAGCTCAGGGCTGGATAATGGTAATTTATTGGCCTTTGCTTAGAAAAGTCATCCGAAAAACTCCTGGTACACTCCAGGTACTTGAGATAAATCACCAGTAGAACACAAAGATGGAGGTGAACTTTTACACTCAACTGAAGCCATCCAACCCTGCTCATGCCTGGGAGCATACTGTTCATGTGGTTGCCTGAAGACTGGTGGTAGTGGCTGAATGCCTGTGACTGGTGGTGGTGGTGGAGGTGGCGACATGCCTGTTTGCATCCTCGTGACAGGAGGTTCTGTGGAGGAGTCAAATGATGAGAGGGATTAGTACAGTCATATATATGCCCATGTGGGCATACAATGTACATTGATACATGCTAGGGCCTATACTGATTCTCATGTTAAACTCTATAACATGCATGTGCACATTGTGATTTGTGATATGAGGGATTTTAATATGCGCAGTATACAGGTATGTGTTTCATACAATAGTTATGTGTACATGTCAATGATGGAAAAAATGAGTTCTTTAAGTGACACTATGGTCACACAATTTACTTTAGCCTGATGTAGGCACAGAACCTTCTTTCTTGAGCTAAAAGTATTGTGATTGCTATAGTGTCCATTTACTGATAACACTACATGTGGCTTGTGGCCTGTGTTACTCTGAGACATGTTAGTATTGCACTATTCCACCTCATATCATGAATTGCATTGTGTTAAGTAGCATTAATGTCAAATATAATTGTAGATGTTTTTGTTAGTAGGCCAAATACCATGCTCCTCATTGTGTACATGAATGTGTGACATTAAAGGATGTTATATCTCAAATACATATAATACTGGTGTGTGGGATGTTACCAGCATGATGTGCTGTGGTTACAGCCCCTGAGTCACGAGCCCCTGGAAGTCCACGGACTGCTGTGATACTCAGGGACCTGCGTATCATCTCCTGCCAGGTGTTATATTCTATGTCCAGGGGTGGACCACCGCCTGTTCCCCTCTGGTGCATAGCTTCCTGCCCCATCTTTTCTTTCACCCACCTCTTGCAGTCATTCCACCGCTTTTTAAGGCCCTCAACAGTCCTCCTCTGCAGGGCCACACTGTTGACGGCATCTTCTACCGCCAACCATGCTGTTTTACGCCTTTTGGCACTGCCTTTGCCCTTCTCCTGACTAAATAGTGCACTGTAATTGTCCGTGATGGCCTGGACTAGGGCAACATTTTCATCGAATGAGAAGTTTGGACATCTCATCCTCTCATCCTCCATGGACACCTGGCTTGCTCCCTGTGATTTCCCTGGTGTGGGTTCCTCCCTATCCTCTCCCTCCTCCCCCTTCTGTCCCCATGTGCACCCTCTGTCCCTCTTCTAGATGTGTCTGGTCTCTGGGGCTCTCGGGCATCTCCCCTCCCATCATCCCTTCTAGCTCTCCCTCTCCCCACTCCACTTCCTCCCTGACGGGGACACCACTGCTCCTCCTGTCCTCTACAATACTCCTCTCCCTGCCACTCCTCTCCCCTCCTCCCCTCCAGCCTACCTCTCCCTGCCATCCTCACACTACACACACTCACACACTCACTCTCACTCCCAGTTCAATCACACACAATCACAACCAAACACTCAGCCTATCACACTGTAAAATTGAAATAAAATGTGTGAGGTGTTGTGGTGTCTTTGTATATGTATGTATGCAATATGTGTGCAATATGTAAAAATATGTGTAAGTGTACAAGCTTAATCAACCAACAATGCGACCTAACTAACTCCTCTGTTTGCGCCTCTCTCTCTACTCTGACTAATCCTCCACTCCACTGTAGTGTGCTGTAGCTCAACGAACCATCCAAACACACTGAAGAAAATGGCGGCTGCGCATGGGTTTATATATGAATTTTGAATAGCGTAATTATGTGTCGCATTTTTAGATGAAGTTGCGGTTAATTTTTACGAGTGTTAACCTAATTTGCATTAAACTACTCTTTATTGAGACTTTACGTGGAAAAAATACAGGCGTAAGTTACTTGCGACTACTAAAATGTGTATTTGCGCACTTTTTGGAAGATAGCCAGTTTGTCCTACTTACGCCAGTTTAGCATCTAATGGCGCAGTATATGTAATACCCCGATGTGCAAGGTGAAATTACGGGTGGCGCGGGTTCCCGCGCTTGCGCCGAAATCTACACCGTATATCAGATTGCGCCCTCTGTGTTTAACCCCATAGAGGTATGAGCATGGAAGGGGGGAGTATGAGTGTGAAGGGGGAGTATGAAGGGGGTAGGAATATGAAGGGGGGTATGGAAGTGGCAGGGGAGTGAGCTTGGAAGGGGGGAGTGTAGAAGGGGCAGGGGATTGAGCATGGAAGGGTGGAGTATGAGTATGAAGTGTGAAGATCAATTTTTTAAATTAAGCACAAACAAATGTAATTTTATAAACTAAAGCTAGTATTTATTTATACTTTAGGACAAAAATATTTTTCATTATGGATAAGTGGCTAAATGTAGACAGAAGAGGTAAAAATACTGGTGACAATGTGACAGAGTCTACACTACCAGGTTGTAGTACACCTAAATTGACCAGAAAAAGAAAATATGATGAATCATTTTTGCAATATGGATTTACTTCTAATGATCATGATGGTGTGGAAAAACCTCTTTGCCTAATTTGGAAGGAAGTTTTTGCTGTGGAAAGCATGAAACCAGACAAAATAAAAAGGCATCTTAATACCAAGCATGCAGTGTACTGCAATAAACCAAAGGAATATGTTGAACGACTATTACAATTTTCAAATAAAGAAAAACAATCTTTTGAGAAATTTGTTACTGTCAACGAAAAGTATTTACTTGCATCTTATGAAGTTTCTTATTTAACTCCAAAAACTAAAAAGCCCTACATGAGAAGATCTCATGTTACCTGCTGCTATTAAAATGTCAGAAATAGTTCATGAGAAAAAGTATGGGGATTAAATTAGTAAAAATCCTTTATCGAATGATACTGTTTCCAAAAGAACTTGTGAAATTAGTAATGACCAATTCCAGCAGCTTATTACCAGGCTTAAGGATAGCCTGAAGTTTGCAATTCAGTTAGATGAAACTAATATTTCTAACATGGCACATTTGTTACTTTATGTAAGATATGTTTATGAAGGAAGCATACATGAGGAATTATTGTTTTGTTGCCCTTTGGAAGGGCACACAAGAGGGGAAGATATAAAATCAATGAATTTTTAAAAAATGTAGGTTTACAGTGGAAAAACTGGGTTGGAGTCTGTACAGACGGACCTGGAACAATAATGGGTAGAAATGTTGCATTATTAGCAAAAGTGAAAGCTGGTGGCAATGAACATATTACTTTTACTCACTGCAGGATCCATCGAGAGTCACTCATAGCCAAAAAATATCACCAGAGTTAGATGTTGTGCTTTGCCATACTATCAAAATCATTAACTTCATTAAAAGCCATGCCCTTAACAGTCGTTTGTTTTCAAACCTTTGCAGAGACATGGACTCCGATTACAAAAGCTACTACATGTAGAGGTAAGGTGGCTCTCAAGAGGGCGAAGTTTAAACAGATTATTAAAATTGAAAGTTGTTATATTTTTGAATGAGCAGAAATCTGATTTTGTTAATTTTTTTTATAATGACTTATGTTTTTCAAAACTTTTATTATTATTATCAGGTATTTGTAGAGCGCCAACAGATTCCACAGCGCTATAAGCATAGGTAACATTTATAGGGATCAAATGGCTAGAGGGCCCTGTCGGACATTTGTCGGATATTTGCAAAAAAACTAAATGATTTAAACATGTCGCTTCAAGGAAAAAAATGTAACATATTTGTGTTAAAAGATAAAGTTGAAAGTTTTACAAAAAAGTTAACATATGGAAGAATAGGGTGGAAAATTGATCTTTAGAAATGTTTACAGCTACAGATGATTTTATAATTGAAAATAACCTTCCCAAAGATTTTATTATAAGAGTTATAATTGATCATCTGAAGTGCCTGGAGACACAGTTTCAGAAATACTTCCCTTCAAATTTTGATTCACAAAAACAAAGTTGGGTTAAAAAACCATACTCAATGGAAATCAAAAACGTCAGTCATCTGCCATTAAAAGTTCAAGAAGAATTTGCCGAGTTATCAAGTGACACAGGTTTCAGACTTGAGTTTCAGAAAAAAATCGTTAAATTAATTTTGGCTTGAGATTAGGACAGAATTTCCAACAATTTCTGAAATAGCCCTAAACATACATCTGCCATTTTGTACTACGTATTTATGAGAAGCGGCGTTCTCAGCAATAATGATTATAAAAAAAAAATATCGATCAACTCTGAAAAACGTTGAAAATGCTCTACGTCCTGCAGTATTAACTATTCAGCCAAGATTTTATTCTTTATGTAAAAATAAACAAGCACATCCATCTCATTAGTATGCAAGTTTGCTTTTGTCTTTAATAAATGTTAAAATTATATGTATACCAAAGAATTGTTTTAAAATAAATTTCTTAATGATTTATTATCAGTAAATGTTTGATTTGTATACCTATTTTATATACCAGGATTCACGTAATTGTTTTGTGTGAAATGGGGTCACGAGTTGAAAAAGTTTAAGAAGGGCTGTAGTTGATGAAGTAAACTTGTTTGCACCTCTTGCATATTTTAGGTAAGTGTTGCCATCTGTTGGGAGAATGCATTTATAGCTTCTGCCATACCTGCGGATTCCATCTTGGGGCTTGGATATTATGTGAATTTTACCTGAAGTTGTTGTTGGGAATCCACTAGCAGGTATTAGCACTTTCTTAAGTATGCCTCTACTAGAGAGCCTGGAGTGGAAACAGGTTCTCTAGAGGGAAGTAGGCACTAGGGCTCAAAACAGTGCTGGGAGAATCCGATGCCAGGGTTAGGACAAGTCATAAATGAAAACTTAGACGTTTTTACTACTAAAAATGACACTGAACACCCCACTACATCCTCTTTTAGAGAAAGAATAGATTCACACAGACCAGCACCTAAATTCACAAATACACATGGTTTTGGGAGGAATAATTTCAATAAAACAAAAGAAAATAATTATGTTTATCCCAATAAATCTAGGGATAAGAACAGAAATAACTATCACAATACAAAATGGAATGGTGAATATAGGTCCAATAAGGAATCATATTATCAATATAGAGACACCAGAGATCACAGACCATATGATAATTATTACAAAGAGAACAGAGGACATCAGCATTGGGATAACAGAATGAACACTAGAGAATATAAGCCAGACTATAGACACAATCACAATAGATATAATAATGACCATGAATATAATTATGAACAAGAACATAGACGACATCAGTTTAGGAGGAATTCCAGATATGAGGATTCAAACAATGACTGGAGAGTTAAAACTCATAATAGGTTTCAAATACTAAATAAAGATAAATGCCCTGATAATGTAAACTATTTTTTAGAACTGAGCCCACAGAGATCAGGACCACCCTTAGACCCAGAACAATACTACCCACGTATCAAAAAACGAACAAGAGAGGGAAACGAGGAGGAAGAAAAGGAAAGGGAACAAAAAAGACTGAGATAAAGCCTAATGGCATTTTCAATTTAAGTAATAAAACATCGAATAAGGAAGAGGAAAAAATACTTAATCTAGGTTTAAGTTTTGCACCCTCCACGAGACTCAATAAATTAAATACCCATATTCATGTGAGTCAATTTATAAGAAAATTAACACTAAAACGATTTTTTATGAAGAACCCCATTGAAAAGAATTTTGTTAACAATAGTCAGCAGAAGACACAAACCAATGAATTTAAACATTCAGATCTTAAATGTAAGTTAAAATGCTATCCTGTCAATGACAAAGGTAGAAATCTAGAGCTATTTGAAAACTAGTACAAAAATATATAAAAAAAAACAATGTAAAAAGAAACATACCAAATAATATCACACATCGAGAAAGATCAGTATTAAAGGATCTCCAAAAGAACAAAGATTTAGTCATAAAACCTGCAGAAAAAGGAGGGGGGTTGTCATAATGGATAGACTAAAGTATGTCAACGAAGCTAATAGACTCCTTGGGGATAGGGGAACTTACAAAGAATTAAAAATGGATCCTACCAAAAAATTTATGTCCAGACTCATGGGGATTTTAGACAACGCCAAATCAATAGGTATATTAAACACTAAAGAATTAAAGTTTCTAAAACCCACATTTCCTAAAATCGCGATTTTTTATCTGTTACCTAAAATCCACAAGGATTTAATTAACCCCCCAGGTAGACCGATAATATCGGGAATTAATTTGATTACAGCTAACCTATCCCAATATATTGAGGGTTTTACAGTGCCTCAATCTTTTTTCATGGGATAACCAATATATTCTCGTCACCTGTGATGTGTCATCACTTTATACCAGTATTAGTCATTAACTGGGTCTTGAGCCTATTACATTTTACCTAGATGGTGACCCCACATTATTGGCAGAACAGAAAGAGTTTATGCTAAAAAGTATAACGTTTATTTTGGAACAAAACTACTTTGCATTTGAAGAACATTTTTTCTTACAGATAAAAGGGACGGCTATGGGCACAAGATTCGCGCCTAGCTATGCAACTTATTCATGGCGCATTGGGAAAACCATTTTTTCCTAAACCATAGGCTAGGTGTGAATCTTGTGGTATACAAAAGATATATAGATGATCGATTCATGGTATGGAAGGGGACTGCACTAGATCTTCAAGAATTATTATCAGATATTAACAAAAATCAAATGGGTTTACAATTTACCAATGTTCATTGTCAGGAAAATATCACAATTTTGGATCTAGATATAGAGATCATAGGGGAGGAACTAGTCACCACCACCCATTTAAAAAAATTTTATGCTAATAATTTAATTCATTATAGAATTTGCCACTTACAAAAGTGAAAAGATAATATCGCTAAGGGACAGTATCTTAGGATACAAAGAAATTGCTCCAGATCTATGGATTATGAAAACCAAATAATGCTCTTAGGACAAAAATTCACTGAAAGAGGATATAACCCTGAAATAATAGAAAAGGCAAGGACAGAAGTAAACAATAGATATAGAAATAGCCTTCTAGTTACACACAAAAATACTTTTAAAGATACTATATTTGATGAAACAAAGCTAGATATTCCTTTTATAACAGATTATAATTGGCATCTTATTCAAACGGATCCATTAATCGGTGAAAGACCGACCCAGAATAATTCATAGGAAAGCTCAGAATTTCAAAAATTTACTAGCCCCCAGCAAATTGAAATCCAAAAACTGTAAGGGATATGAACAAAATCTAAATGGGATCCACTATAGGGTTTTCCCCATGTTTTGGATGTAGATCATGCCAGTTTTCTAGTAGAATTAAATCACTCACTTCACCCTCCAACAATTATAAACTTTTTATAAAGGGTTTCCAATATTGGGGTATTATGAAAGTTAGTCCCAATTGGAGAGGCAGCAACTTAGAACAAAAATTGCTTAAATTAGAGGCAGAACTTATTTATAAAATGGACACACGTTATCCTTTAGGATTAAACTCTGAAATCGGTGTCTCACCGTTTTTATTAAACTAATTTATGTAACAACCACACTATATTTAAAATCTGTAATCTAATATTCGAATATCTCAGGGCGAATCATTAGATTTGTTACGATTGTCTTATTTCTTTAAAAAAAATATACACAACCCTACAGAGACACTAGTTAAAATGTATATTTTGTGTTATTGTAACCTAATTATTATATTATGAAAACATAACAAAAATGTTTTTAAATGCATTCGGCTAGATTACCAGTTGTGCATTATGAGCGGTGCAGTGCTAGCTTGTGGTTTATTGTCACCACTCACTTACCCGCAGCGCTGATATTACGGGTTTTTATCAACCCGGCGTTAACAGGCAAGAAGTGAGCGTAGAGTAAAATTGAGCTTCATACCACACTCGAATACCAGCACTGCTTAAGTGAGCGGTGAGCTGGTTGTACGTGCTCGTGCATGATTTCCCCATAGACATCAATGGGGAGAGCCAGCTGAAAAAAGCCTAACACCTGCAATAAAGCAGCGTAAAGCTCCTTAACGCAGCCACATTGATTCCTATGGGGAAACACATTTTATGTTTACACCTAGCACCCTAACATGAACCTCGAGTCTAGACACCCCTAATCTTACACTTATTAACCCCTAATCTGCCACCCCCGACATCGCCAACATTTACATTATACTTATTAACCCTTAATCTGCTGCTCCGGACATCGCCACCACCTACATTATATTATTAACCCCTAATCTGCTGCCCCCAACATCGCCGACACCTATATTATATTTATTAACCCCTAATCTACCGCCCCCAATGTTGCTGCAACCTTCCTACACTTATTAACCCCTAATCTGCCGCCCCAACATTGCCGCCACTATATTAAATGTATTAACCCCTAAATCTAAGTCTAACCCTAACCCTAACACCCCCTAATTTAAATATAATTTAAATAAATCTAAAGAAAATTCCTATCATTACCTAAATTATTCCTATTTAAAACTAAATACTTACCTATAAAATAAACCGTAAGCTAGCTACAATATAACTAATAGTTACATTGTATCTAGCTTAGGGTTTATTTTTATTTTACAGGCAAGTTTGTATTTATTTTAACTAGGTAGAATAGTTACTAAATAGTTATTAACTGTTTAATAACTACCTAGCTAAAATAAATACAAATTGACCTGTAAAATAAAACCTTACCTAAGTTACTATAACACCTAACACTACACTACAATTAAATAAATTCCCTACATTAAATACAATTAAATAAAATTAGCTAAATTACAAAAAAAAAAAAAAAACACTAAATTACAGAAAATAAAAAACAAATTACAAGATCTTTAAACTAATTACACCTAATCTAATAGCCCTATCAAAATAAAAAAGCCCCCCCAAAATAAAAAAAACCCCTAGCCTAAACTAAGCTATCATTAGCCCTTAAAAGGGCCTTTTGCGGGGCATTGCCCCAAAGAAATCAGCTCTTTTACCTGTAAAAAAAAAAATACAAACAACCCCCCCAACAGTAAAACCCACCACCCACACAACCAACCCCCCAAATAAACCCTAACTAAAAAACCCTAAGCTCCCCATTCCCCTGAAAAGGGCATTAGGATGGGCATTGCCCTTAAAAGGGCATTTAGCATTTAAAAGCGCATTTAGCTGATTGGAACAGCCAATAGAATGCAAGCTCAATCCTATTGGCTGATTGGATCAGCCAATAGGATTGAAGTTTAATCCTATTGGCTCATTGCATCAGCCAATAGGATTTTTTCTACCTTAATTCCAATTGGCTGATAGAATTCTATCAGCCAATCGGAATCTAAAGGACGCCATCTTGGATGGCGTCACTTAAAGGTACCTTCATTCCAAAGAAGCCGTCGATTGAAGAGGATGCTCCATGTCGGATGTCTTGAAGATGTAGCCACTCCGCGTCGGAAGGATGAAGATAGAAGATGCCGTCTGGATGAAGACTTCTGCCCGTCTGGAGGACCACTTCTTCTGGTTTCGTTGAGGACATCTTGCCGCTTGGATGAAGACTTCTCCCGGTAAGTGAATCTTCGGGGGTTAGTGTTAGGATTTATTAAGGGTGTATTGGGTGGGTTTTATTTTTAGGTTAGGGCTTTGGGCAGCAATAGAGCTAAATGCCCTTTTAAGGGCATTGCCCATCCAAATGCCCTTTTCAGGACAATGGGGAGCTTAGGATTTTAGTTAGGGTTTTATTTGGGGGGTGGGTTTTGTGGGTGGCGGGTTTTACTGTTGGGGGGATTGTTTGTATTTCTTTTTCAGGCAAAAGAGCTGATTTCTTTGGGGCAATGCCCCGCAAAAGGCACTTTTAAGGGCTATTGATAGTTTAGTTTCTGTAAGTTTGTTTTTTTGTAATTTAGCTAATTGTATTTAATTTATTTAATTGTATTTAATTTAGGTAATTTATTTCATTGTAGTGTAGTGTTAGGTGTTAGTGTAACTTAGGTTAGATTTTATTTTACAGGTCAATTTGTATTTATTTTAGCTAGGTAGTTATTAAATAGTTAATAACTCTTTAGTAACTATTCTACCTAGTTAAAATAAATACAAACTTGCCTGTGAAATAAAAATAAACCCTAAGCTAGCTACAATGCTTAGGGTTTATTTTATAGGTAAGTATTTAGTTTTAAATAGGAATAATTTAGTTAATGATAGTAAGTGTATTTATATTTATTTTAATTATATTTAAATTAGGGGGTGTTAGGGTTAGATTTAGGTTTAGGGGTTAATACATTTAGAATAGTGGCGGCGACGTTGGGGGCGGCAGATTAGGGGTTAATAAATGTAGGTAGGTGGAGGTGATGTTAGGGACAGCAGATTAGGGGTTAATAATATTTAACTAGTGTTTGCGAGGCGGGAGTACGGCGGTTTAGGGGTTAATATGTTTATTATAGTGGCAGCGACGTTGGGGTGGCAGATTAGGGGTTAATAAGTGTAGGTAGGTTGCAGCGACATTGGGGGAGGGAGATTAGGGGATAATAAATATAATGTAGGTGTCGGCGATGTTGGGGGCAGCAGATTAGGGTTTCATAAGTATAATGTAGGTGGCGGCGATGTCGGGAGCGGCAGATTAGGGGTTAATAAATTTATTTTAGTGTTTGCGATGCGGGAGGGCCTCGATTTAGGGGTTAAAAGGTAGTTTATGGGTGTTGGTGTACTTTTTAGCACTTTAGTTATGAATTTTATGCCAAAAAAATAGAGAGTGGTGTATACAATATACACACCACACTCATAGGGGGCGCTAACACAAACCTCTACAAGATAAAAAATGCAAATATAAAACAAACTAAAAAATATAATCCAATCGGTCTGAAAATTACCCAGTCCAAATAGGTGGATAATAGCGCATGAGTATATGCAGATATCACAAAACGTCCATAGCAACAATCTTGAAAGAATAAGGCAGCACTCTGTCATAGGACGGTCATCCTGATGTATCGTGATTTAAGAAGAAAAAGGAACAGAGGCGCCATACATGGCCTAGTAACGTCAAGGCACCAACACACACAGCACCAACAGGATAAAATATACTCACAAGTGAGGCGCACCCAAATGGTGCTGTTGTAGCAGACTTGAACTAAAGCAGTGGTCCAGCTCACTGGTCTCCGCCAGCACAGGCCCCAAATACAGATGATCCTTGAGAGAGCCTATTGGTTAGAGCCTGGAAGGACAAGAAGGCACAAGCATAGCCCAGTAACGTTTGGCAACGGAGAAAGAGAATTTAAAAATTGCACTTACAAGAGGCAAAGCACCGCCAGGTGCAGTATCAGCAATTTGGGGGGGGGGGTTTATTTTGATAGGGTTATTAGATTAGGTGTAATTCATTTTATTTTTGATACTGTGTTGTTGTTTTTTGTAATTTAGTGGGGGGTTTTTGTAACTTAGCGTTTATTTTTTTTTGTAATTTAGTAATTTTTAATAGTAGATTTAAATAATTTGAGTAGGGTTAGGGGTTTTTAATATGTAATATAGTTAAGTTAATTGCTAGTTTAATGTAATTTTAGTATAATAGTTAGGGTAGGTTAATTAATAGTTAAATATAGTAATTTTAATTCTACAGGTGAGTTTTAATTTATTATACGATAGGGATGTTGTAATTTTAATGTAAAGTTAGTGGGTTGTTAGGTTTAGGGGTTAATAGCTTAATTTAGTTTATGGAGATGTGGGGGCTGGCGGTTTAGGGGTTAATAGGTTTAGTTAATGGTAGGGATGTGGGATGCCAGAGGTTTAGGGGTTAATAACTTTATTTAGGTTGCGGCGGGATCCGGGAGCGGCGGGATAGGGGTTAATACTTTTATTTAGTTGCGGCAGTGTCGGGGAGCGGCGGGATAGGGCTTAATAACATTATGTAGGTGGTGGCGATATCGGGGCAGCAGATTAGGGGTGTTTAGACTTGGGGCATATGTTAGGGTGTTAGGTGCAAACCTTACTGGTTTTCTACCATAGAAATCAATGGGATATCTGGCAGATATTTAGTTGCGGCAGTGTCGGGGAGCGGCGGGATAGGGCTTAATAACATTATGTAGGTGGCGGCGATATCGGGGCAGCAGATGTGGGATGCCAGAGGTTTAGGGGTTAATAACTTTATTTAGGTTGTGGCGGGATCCGGGAGCGGCGGGATAGGGGTTAATACTTTTATTTAGTTGCGGCAGTGTCGGGGAGCGGCGGGATAGGGCTTAACAACATTATGTAGGTGGCGGCGATATCGGGGCAGCAGATTAGGGGTGTTTAGACTTGGGGCATATGTTAGGGTGTTAGGTGCAAACCTTACTGGTTTTCTACCATAGAAATCAATGGGATATCTGGCAGCATTGGACATGAGCTTTCGCTGCTTTCAGATTCCCATTGATTTCTAGGGCATCTGCGGCCTCCAGGGTGGCGGATTGAAAACCAGGTACGCTGGGCCGGAATAGCCGCAAGCTGACTGGTTAACTATTTGATAACTTTGAAAAAGTGTCAAATAGTGCCGAATGTGTATTCAGAACATCTGTAATGACGTAAGCATCGATCTGTGTCGGATTGAGACCGGCGGATCGTATGTTACGTCACAGATTTCAACTTTTGCCGGTCTGTAGACTTTGATAACTAGGTCGAATCAAGCTCAACACAATTACACTGCCGATTTCCAGCATATTGATGTTGACGGCATGATAAATATCCCCCTTACTGTGATTTTTTTCCGTGACTTTATGATATATATAAGTATTGGCACATCCAAACTTATATTTTTATATTTAGATTTTATTTATTGTTTTAAATTTTTTTTCCTTATGGCAAATGTTTTTCTCTGATGGCATATAATCCACTGTATTTTAACAGGGAGATGTCACCTTCTTTTTTATTGGCAGGATTCACTGTATAATAAATAGTCTATATATTTTTTTTTATATATTTCTGCTTCAGTTCATTTCTCGCTAATTAATGTCATAAAATCTACCGATTTATTGTGGTCTTCACCATGTTTAAGTATATTTTATTATATTATAGAAATTTTTTTTGCATTTTTATTATTTGATTTATCTTGAAGGGGATTATCTTTAGTAACAGCAAGCCCTCCCCCCCCGTATCTTTCTTGGGCGCTTTCTCCTTATCTTAGGTCAGGACAAGTTGAGGTCAAGCCAGAGGATCCATTAGGAGGCACAGGGGCTAGGCAGGAGAGATGTGGAAAACAGGCCAAGTTCAGCAACAGTTAAACAGTCCCCCAGATAATTGAGCCAAGGGAGCAAGAGGAAAGAGAGGACAAGACAAGGTCCAAGCCGAGGTCAAGCCAGAATCAGTCAAATCATACTCAATTCCACATAACCAGATCAATCAAGGTGTGTATGGAGGACCACCAGATCTAGACCCTCTCCTGGTCAGCCCAATCTACAGCCCTTGAATTTAACTGAGAATTTTTACTTTCAACCTCTTTAAATTTCTGTAGTACTATAATATGATCAGTTTGAATTATTTGAATACTTTTGCTTTGAGAGTGAACCTGAAAGAATCTGCTTATATATATTTAGTTCTATGTGAGCTAAATTTTAAGACTAAGGCCTCCATGTTCAAAGCATTGATATTTTCTTAAAAAAAAGGGTACGGACTCGCGAAGTGCCGGTGAGTGGTGATGTGTCTCCCATAGGATATAATGGGGAGCGCTACTTCAGCTAAACATTACAACATCGGAAATGTTCGCACTGTCAGTGGGGGGGGGCATATTTGAAGTGTTCCAGCACATCCCAGACAGTGCGCTCACTGAAACCAAACACGGTTTCTGTGTCGGAACACTTCAAATATTGCCTGTGTGACCTTATTTTTCCTACATCTAACTAACTGCCTCACACTGTAAAGTATAGCCACTAAAAAGGTGGCGAGACAAACATGGCTCACACCCTACTCATATCCTAAAATAAACTATTAACCCTTTACACACCCTAACCTCCAGAACTACCCACACTATTAACCCCTAATCCGCCATAACCTAAATACCTAACCACTCCCAAACCTATTAACCCCTACACTGCCGCAATCCCACAACGCAATAAGCCCCCTAAACGATTAAACCCTACAATGCCACAACCCCCAAAGCACTAAGCCCCCTAACCTATTAACTCCTATAATGCCACAACCCCCAAGGCAAACTACCCCTACACATACTACTTAACACCTACCCCCATCTCTAAGCTAACCCCCCTAAATTACAAAAAATAACAAAACCTAACATTACAGAATAAAACAACACTACCAAAAATATAAAACCCACAGTTATGCCCAACAAAAAGCCCTTCTAAGGGCCATTTCTCTTGTAAAGGTGTATCCAGTCCACGGGTTCATCCATTACTTTTGGGATATTCTCCTTCCCAACAGGAAGCTGCAAGAGGACACCCACAGCAGAGCTGTCTATATAGCTCCTCCCCTAACTGCCACCCCCTGTCATTCTCTTGCAGCTCTCGACAAGAAAGGAAGTATCAAGAGAGATGTGGTGACTTAGTGTAGTTTTTACCTTCAATCAAAAGTTTGTTATTTTTAAACGGTACCGGCATTGTACTGTTTTTACTCTCAGGCAGAAATTGGAAGAAGACTTGTGCCTGGAGGTTTGATGATCTTAGCGGTTTGTAACTGAGGTCCATTGCTGTTCTCACACATAACTGAAGAGTATGGAAAGAAAACTTCAGCTGGGGGGACGGTCTGCAGATTGCCTGCTTTGAGGTATGTTCAGTATATTATTTTCTAGAGAGATGATAAGAAAATGCTGACAGTGCCTGGTATATTTAAGGTAAGCCTGATACAGTGATTTAACAACAACTGGGATCATGCTTGCAAAAAGGGATAATATTCATGTTAATACCTATATTACTTAGTGTAAAAACGTTTGCATGATTTATAAATAAAAACGTTTTTTCTCTGAGGGTGATAAATCTTTATTTGGGGCCTAGTTTCCACATGGCTTGTTAGATTACTCCTAGGAGTACTTTTTTTAAGGCCCTCTGACTTTGAGTGCATGGTGGGAGGGGCCTATTTTCGTTTTCAGTCTGAGACATCCAGCTTCCCTGAAGGAGTCCTCTGGCTTATAGGACCTCTATAGAGGGTTTTGTTCCTGCAAAAATCGTTTTTAAGGGCAGGTAGGAGCCACAGCAGAGCTGTGGCAGTGTGTTTGACTGTTTGTTAACAGGTTTAATGTTTTTCTAATTCGTTTTTGGGCCTGAGGGGTTAATCATCCATTTGCAAGTCGGTGCAATGCTGCTTTAGTCCCTTATACACACTGTAAACATTTTGTAGAGTTCACTACTTTTTTTCACTGTTTTGCAGTTTATGTGGTAGTTTTTTTCTCTTAAAGGCACAGTACCGTTTTTTATTATTGCTTTTTTCACATTTATTAAAGTGTTTTCCAAGCTTGCTGGTCTCATTACTAGTCTGTTAAACATGTCTGACATAGAGGAAACTCCTTGTTCATTATGTTTAGAAGCCATTGTGGAACCCCCTCTTAGAATGTGTACCAAATGCACTGACCTTTCTATAAGTTATAAAGACCATATTATGGCTTTTAAAGATTTATCACCTGAGGTGTCTGAGACTGATAAAAGGGAGGTTATGCCATCTAGCTCTCCCCACGTGTCAGAACCTATAACTCCCACTCAAGGGATGCCAAGTACATCTAGCGCGTCCAATGCGTTTACTTTAGAAGACATGGCGGCAGTTATGAATCATACCCTCACAGAGGTATTGTCCAAACTGCCAGGGTTACAAGGAAAGCGGGACAGCTCTGGGGCTAGAACAAATACAGAGCTCTTTGACGCTTTAGTAGCTATGTCTGATATACCCTCACAATGTGCAGAAGTTGAAGCAGGAGAGCTTCTATCTGTGGGTGACTTCTCTGATTCACGGAAGGCGTTACTTCAGTCTGACTCTGAAATGACAGCATTTAAATTTATGCTTGAACACCCCCGCGTGTTGCTCAGGGAGGTTTTAGCGACTCTGGATGACTGTGACACCATTGTAGTCCCAGAGAAATTGTGTAAACTGGACAAATACTTTGCAGTGCCTGTTTACACTGATGTTTTTCCAATCCCTAAGAGGTTTTCAGAAATTATTACTAAGGAATGGGATAGACCAGGTGTGCCATTCTCTCCCCCTCCTGCTTTTAAGAAAATGTTTCCTATAGATGCCGCTACACGTGACTTGTGGCAGACGGTCCCTAAGGTGGAGGGAGCAGTCTCTACCCTAGCTTAGCGTGCAACTATTCCTGTCGAGGACAGTTGTGCTTTCCTAGATCCTATGGATAAGAAATTAGAGGGTTTCCTTAAGAAAATCTTTATACAACATGGTTTTATTCTCCAGCCTCTTGCATGCATTGCCCCAGTCACTGCTGCAGCGGCTTTCTGGTTCGAGTCTCTGGAGGAGGCTTTACAGGTAGAGACCCCATTGGATGATATTCTTGACAGGCTTAAAGCTCTTAAGTTAGCCAATTCATTTATTTCTGACGCCGTTTTTCATTTAACCAAGCTAACGGCTAAAAATTCAGGTTTTGCTATTCAGGCACGTAGGGCACTATGGCTTAAATCCTGGTCAGCTGATGTCACTTCAAAGTCTAAACTTCTCAAGATCCACTTCAAAGGGCAGACCCTATTTGGGCCTGGACTGAAGGAGATCATTTCTGATATTACTGGAGGAAAAGGCCACGCCCTTCCCCAGGATAGGTCCAACAAGTTAAGGACCAAAAAGATTAATTTTTGTTCCTTTCGCAGCTTCATCTTCCTCTTCTACAAAACAAGAGGGAAATTTTGCCCAGTCCAAGCCAGTCTGGAGACCTAACCAGGCTTGGAACAAGGGGAAACAGGCCAAAAAGCCTGCTGCTGCCTCTAAGAGAGCATGAAGGAGTAGCCCCCGATCCGGAACCGGATCTAGTGGGGGGCATACTTTCTCTCTTCGCCCAGGCTTGGGCAAGAGATGTCCAGGATCCCTGGGCTCTGGAGATTGTTTCCCAGGGATATCTTCTGGATTTCAAAGCTTCATCTCCAAAGGGGAGATTTCATCTCTCACAATTATCTGCAAACCAGATAAATTGCATACAAACAGAGAAGCGCTCTACCAGGAACGAACAACAGCTCAGTGACTTGTTCTATGGCGATTTACCACCCGGAAAAAGCCTCTTTTAGACCAGTGTGCTTTTCACAGAAGAAAACTTTCCTGAAGTATATCAGTCTGATCCTGCCAAGTAAGGTCAGTCCAGCCCCGAAATACCAGGCAATTCTCCTCTGAACAAGGAACATGACAACCCCAGACTATCGTTTCGGCCTCCTATGGGCCTTGTTAGTGAGGTGCAGTCACATTCCTCTAAGCACACTGGGTAAGGAGTCCACGTCTGGTTTCCCCCATCACCCATAGGGAGACTTCCCCAGGGTCATAATAATTTGCATACAAAGAGAGAAGCGCTCTACCAGGAACGAACAACAGCTCAGTGACTTGTTCTATGGCGATTTACCACCCGGAAGCAGCCTCTTTTAGACCAGTGTGCTTTTCACAGAAGAAAACTTTCCTGAAGTATATCAGTCTGATCCTGCCAAGTAAGGTCAGTCCAGCCCCGAAATACCAGGCAATTCTCCTCTGAACAAGGAACATGACAACCCCAGACGATCGTTTCGGCCTCCTATGGGCCTCGTCAGTGAGGTGCAGTCACATTCCTCTAAGCACACTGGGCAAGGATTCCATGTCTGGTTTCCCCCATCACCCATAGGGAGACTTCCCCAGGGTCATAATAATTTGCATACAAAGAGAGAAGCGCTCTACCAGGAACGAACAACAGCTCAGTGACTTGTTCTATGGCAATTTACCACCCGGAAGCAGCCTCTTTTTGACCAGTGTGCTTTTCACAGAAGAAAACTTTCCTGAAGTATATCAGTTTGATCCTGCCAAGTAAGGTCAGTCCAGCCCCGAAATACCAGGCAATTCTCCTCTGAACAAGGAACATGGCAACCCCAGACGATCGTTTCAGCCTCCTATGGGCCTCGTCAGTGAGGTGCAGTCACATTCCTCTAAGCACACTGGGCAAGGAGTCCACGTCTGGTTTCCCCCATCACCCATAGGGAGACTTCCCCAGGGTCATAATAATTTGCATACAAAGAGAGAAGCACTCTACCAGGAACGAACAACAGCTCAGTGACTTGTTCTATGGCGATTTACCACCCGGAAGCAGCCTCTTTTAGACCAGTGCGCTTTTCACAGAAGAAAACTTTCCTGAAGTATATCAGTCTGATCCTGCCAAGTAAGGTCAGTCCAGCCCCGAAATACCAGGCAATTCTCCTCTGAACAAGGAACATGACAACCCCAGACGATCGTTTCGGCCTCTTGAGGGCCTCGTCAGTGAGGTGTAGTCACATTCCTCTAAGCACACTGGGCAAGGAGTCCACGTCTGGTTTCCCCCATCACCCATAGGGAGACTTCCCCAGGGTCATAATAATTTGCATACAAAGAGAGAAGTGCTCTACCAGGAACGAACAACAGCTCAGTGACTTGTTCTATGGCGATTTACCACCCGGAAGCAGCCTCTTTTAGACCAGTGTGCTTTTCACAGAAGAAAACTTTCCTGAAGTATATCAGTCTGATCCTGCCAAGTAAGGTCAGTCCAGCCCCGAAATACCAGGCAATTCTCCTCTGAACAAGGAACATGACAACCCCAGATGATCGTTTCAGCCTCCTATGGGCCTCGTTAGTGAGGTGCAGTCACATTCCTCTAAGCACACTGGGCAAGGAGTCCACGTCTGGTTTCCCCCATCACCCATAGGGAGACTTCCCCAGGGTCATAATAATTTGCATACAAAGAGAGAAGCGCTCTACCAGGAACGAACAACAGCTCAGTGACTTGTTCTATGGCGATTTACCACCCGGAAGCAGCCTCTTTTAGACCAGTGTGCTTTTCACAGAAGAAAACTTTCCTGAAGTATATCAGTCTGATCCTGCCAAGTAAGGTCAGTCCAGCCCCGAAATACCAGGCAATTCTCCTCTGAACAAGGAACATGACAACCCCAGACGATCGTTTCGGCCTCCTATGGGCCTCGTTCCTGTGAGTGCATTTCTCTCTGTGTGTATTTAGTCTCCCTATGGGAAAAAGGGGAAACCAGACGTGGACTCCTTGCTCAGTGTGCTTAGAGGAATACTGCTGCACCTCACTGACGAGGCCCATAGGAGGCCGAAACGATCAGCTGAGGTTGCTTCTCGGGCCTTTGGCTTGGATCAAGTGCAGTTTTCTGTGCTTGGTCTTGGTCTTGGTTTGCTGCCTGGAGACCTGCTCCTTCGGCCTGGGGTCCTTTCCCTTTGGGGTTTGGGCTCCTGCTGCTATTGGGGGGGTGGCTACTCCTTAGGCGTAGAGCAACTGGTTAGTCGGGCCGTCCCCTTGGCCTTGTGGCATCGTCCCTGGACTTCAGCCACATGCTGCTTTTGGGGGGGGGCGCTCTGAAATCCAGCCTAAAGAGGCAATAGGGCAAATATGGCTACCAATGTGCCAAATGTTCCCCATACACTTCGGGTGTTGATCTCTGAGGACTTTCGAGAGAAGATTGGTTTGGCTCATGTCCAGCAGGTGGTTTTGGAGGGTGTTTTGAAGATGCCAAGAGCAAGTTTGCATTGTGTTCAGTCATTCCCTTCAAGAGGGATTTTTGATGTGGCTTTCACCGATGAGCATTATTTACAGACCTGCTATCAACGGACTATTGATATGGCTGCTGCTCCAGAGTTGGTTGGCATGAAATTTGTTGCCTGTGTGCAGAGGGAGAGAAGAATCCCGGTGACAGTACATATGTACAACCCTTGGGTCACTGATGTTGAAATTCGTCTGTTTCTTTGTCGCTACTTTGATGATGTTCAAGGAGGTAGCAAGCTGAAGAATCAGTTTGGGACTTTCAATGGAAAGCGCAGGTTCTGGGTGCGGTTTGTGCCTGATGAATTAGGTATTGGTGGAAAGAAACACCCTCCACAGACTTTCGCCATTGGTGGAAATAGAGGTTTCCTATACTATGATGACATGCCTCTTTTTTGCCGTAGTTGCAACCTGTTTTGTCACATTGCTGAAAATTGCCCAGGTACCAGATGTCGAAATTGCGGTGAGGAGGATCATCTTGTTGCCCACTGTAGTAAACGCCGGACCTGTGACCTGTGTGGTTCTTCAAGTCATCTGTGCAGGATGTGTCCTTTGATGATGTTGCAGGGGCTTGATAGAGTGAAGCCTTCCTATGCTGATGTTGCAAAAAAAACATCTTCAGTTGCAGCTGAGCCATCTGTGAATGAGGAGGAGGTCTCGGATGAGGCATTGAACTCTATATTACCTCTTTTGTGCAAGAAATCTGCATTTGGGGTCCCTGTCGGAGAGGTGTCTGATGCTCCTGTGGTGGTTCCTGTGGCTGAGAAGGTGGAGGAAGCCCAATCTCATCTTCAGGAAGTGGATCTTGCTACATCTAATGTGATAGCTGCTTCAGATGTTCTTGAAGCCCTGTTGCCCAATTCTGTGGATGATACTGTTGCTGTTCCTGTGACAGAGATTTTTTCCTTCACTGAGTCATCTTGTGATGCTGCTCCTGATGCTGTTCTTGGTGAAGGGGAGAACATTGATTGGTCTGCTGTTGTGTCCTCTAGTTCTGAGGAGGATATGGACACTGAAGGGAAAAAATCTGCCTCCAAGCGAAAAATAGATGCGGATTCTGATGGATGGGAGAGTCCTGATTTGAATCTTCCAGTAGTTAAGGGTGCAGATCCAGATACTACAAGTGATGCTGACTCTTTAATTTCAGAGTTTCCTTCTGTCTCTACTAAAGATGTTCCTTCTGACTCAAGCCAGTGTATAGGTGACTTTTCTGATGCCTCTTCTGTTGGTTATCTAGATAAAAGAGATGTGAACCAACTTGCCGAAGTTACTTTTTATGAGGCTGGCAAGGGGGAGCCTAGGAGGTCGGATCGTCACAGAGGCAGATTTAAAGGATCTCCTTTGAGTCCTAAGAAAAAGAAAGGAAAGAAGAAGTCCTGATGTTATTTCTTTTTTTTTTTGTTTTTCTTTAATTTATTTTTGTGATGTCTCTGAGCATTTATTCCCTTAATGTCAGGTGTATGAGAACTATAGCAAGGAGAGCTGCAATTTTTAAATTATTATCTGTATGTTCTGCTAATATTTTTTGTTTGCAGGAATGTGGTCTCTCTGAACATCCTAAATGTGCTGACTGGGAATATGGTCCTAAAGTATGGTCTTGTTCTTCTGATAGGAATGGGGGGGGGGGGGTGGGAGTTTTGTTTAAGGGGTTTAGTTTTTCTATCCTTAATGTAGTTCATATTGTCCCAGGTCGGGTACTTTTGGTTAGTTTTAGTTTTTGTGGGACTGTTTTTCGTTTGTTTAATGTATATGCTTCTCCAAATAGGGTACAACGTTTGCTTAATTTTGAAACTTTAAAGTTTTTTCTGCCAGGCCGAGAGCCAACTTTTTTGGTTGGGGATTTTAATTGTATTATTAAGAATGGGGACAGAGAGGGTGGGAGTGATTGTAGGGTGGATAGCTCAGGGAAGTTTTTACTTGATTTGCTTAAATCTTTCGGTTTGAAGGATGCCTTCGGGTCTGTTTCTTTTTCAGGGGAGGGTTTTACTTTCTTTAGTGATAGTGGTGGGATAAAATCTCGAATTGATTTTTGTTTTTTATCAAAATTTTTATGTGTTGATGATTTTTCTTTAAAGCGGATGCCCTTTACGGATCATGCCCTTTTAATGTGTAAGGTGAATTGTGATTTGAAGATCAAGTATGGTAAGGGTGTTTGGAAACTGAATGTGGATTTGTTAGAAGATGAGAAGTTTAAGCGTCAGTTTGTTTGGATGTATGAAAGGTGGCGTGAAAGAAAATGTGATTTTAGTAATGTGCTTATGTGGTGGGAATGGTTGAAGGTGGAAATAAAGAGGTTTTTTATTAAGAAAGGCTGTGAGAAAGCTAGAATGGAAAGGGAGTTGTATGATAAATGGTATCTGAGGTTGTTGTATTTGTATGAATTGAGAAATTGTGGTATTGATGTGCATGAGGAAATTGCTGAAGCAAGAAAGATAATTAAAAAGTGTATGTATGAAAAAGGAAAGAAAATTGTTTTTATGGCAAGATTGGAGAAAATGGAAAAGGATGAGTCTTGTAGTAAATATTTTTTTAAGAAAGCTTTTGAAGGAAAGACTGGTTTTGTTAGTGTTTTTGATAAGGATGAGTGTGAAGTTAATGGTACGGATGGTGTTTTGCGTGAAGTTCATGAGTTTTACAGTGAGCTGTATAAAGAAAAAACAAGAGATGTTTTATTGGAAAATGAGTTGTTAGAAAACATTGAAGTTAAGTTGGAAAAATATGATAATGATTTGTTAGAAAGGGATCTAAGTTTGGATGAGATTGCAGAGGTTGTTAGGAGTTTTAAGAATGGAAAGGTACCTGGTTGTGATGGTTTGCCTGTTGAATTTTATACTTGTTTTTGGAATTTGATTGGGGTGGATATGTTGGATGTTTGTAAGTTTGTTTTTAGAATGAATGTTTTGCCTGTTTCAATGAGGAAATGTTTGATTGTTTTGTTATTTAAAAAGGGTGATAAGAGAGATTTGAGGAATTGGAGGCCGATTACGTTGTTGAATGTTGACTATAAGGTTATTGCAAAGGTGTTGGCAAATAGAATGCGTGGAGTGATTGGTAAGGTTGTGGGTGAAGAGCAAGTGTGTGCTGTACCTGGGCGTCAGATTTCTGAACGTTTGTTGTTACTACGTGATGTACTGTGGTATGTGAGGGAGAGGATGAGGTCTGTTGCTGTTGCTATTGTGGATTTTGAAAAAGCATATGATAGGGTAGTGCATGATTTTATGTTTCATGTTTTAGAACGTTTAGGTTTTTCTGGTAAGATTATTGGATGGTTTAAATGTTTGTATAGTGATATTGTGAGTCAAGTCCAGGTTAATGGTTTTTTGACTGAGGAATTTTGTGTTAAATCTGGAGTGCGTCAAGGATTTCCTTTGTCTCCTGTGTTATTTGTATGTGTCATTGAGCCCTTATTAACTAGTTTGAGGAAGGATAAATTAGTTAGAGGTGTGAGTGTTCCTGGTAGTAATGGAAGGTGTTTAAAAGTGATTGGGTATATGGATGATGTGAGTGTGGTATGTGAGACTCAGGCTGGTTTGAGGAGGGTGAAAACGTTAGTTGAATGTTTTTGTATGGCAAGTGGTTTCAGAGTTAATTGGAATAAGTGTAAAGTTAAAGTTTTTGGTAATGATAGGGAGATTGATTCCTGTGGATGGCCTGTGACTGAAGGTGCAATTGAGGTGTTGGGTGTGAAATTTGATGTGGATTTGAAAGGTTTGGAAAGTTGGGAGAATGTTTTTGATAAAGTGAGTAGAAAACTTCAGTTTTGGTCTTTAAGGACTTTATCTTTGGAAGGAAAAATGTTAGTTATTAAATCGGTTTTGATCCCTATTATGTTATATTTGGCGTTAGTTTTTCCGCCACCTGAGAGGATTTTTCGGAGAATTTTGAGAGTGTTGTTTTCTTTTTTCTGGAGTTCTGGAATGGAGCGTTTGAAAAGAGATGTTGTTGTTAAGAGTAAGAATGTTGGTGGTAAGGGTTTTCCAAATGTGGAGAGATTTTTGGCTGTGAAATATGTTAGTAGGTGTGTGGTTCTGAGTGGTAAGGATAGCATGGCTGGTTGTATGGTAAAGTATGCTTGTGGAAATGTTTTAAGACAATATGGTTTATTTGAGATTGATAGAAAGAAACAGGTATGTTTTGCTGTTCCGTGGTTTTATGTAAGGGTGGAATGTTGGATTAAAAAATATGGTTTGGAGAATGTTAGTAGGGAGATGTGGTGTGCAAACAGAATGGTGTTGAAAATATTGGAGAAGAAGGAAGGTCTTGAGTTGTTTGGGTGTTTGACTGAAAATGAATGTGTGTTGGTATGGAAAAATGTGTGTAATAAGTATTTGATGAATAGGCAGAAAGATATTAGTTGGATGAGTGTGCATAAGTGTTTGCCAACAAGGGATTTTCAGAGAATGCGTCGTTTAGTGGCTTCAGAAGTGTGTCCTAGAGATGGTTGTTTTCAAAGCGAGAGTGTTATTCATTTGTTTTGGAATTGTGAGTATGCTAGGGATGTTTGGAGAAGTTTGAAAAGGATGATTAAGGGTTTGACTGGAGTGCAGTTTTTTACTTTTAATATGATGATGTATGGTTTGTGTGGAAATGGTGTGGAAAAGGAGAAAGCAAGATTGATATGGTTGTTGGCATGTTGTGTGAAGGAGGTGTTGTGGGATGTACGTAATATTTTGATTTTTAAGAAAGAGGTAGTTACTGTAGGTAATTGTGTGGGTATGATCCGTGGGAAGTTGTTTTTGTATTTTTCTTTTGATAGGAGGCGATATGGGGAATTAGATTCTGAAGGCATCTGGAAGACAAAGAAGTGGAAGGATTGGATTATTTAGTTGTTTTTTTTTTTGTTTTTTTTTTCCTCCAGTTTGTTTTTGTCTGTATTTGAAATATGTTTAATTTTATTTTGTGTGATTATTTACGTTTAATTGCATTTTGATTTTTTTCTGCTGACAAAAATTTGGGTCAATATTTCAGTTTTGTAACAAGAATTATTTTGTTTGCATTTGTTATTATGATTTTATTTTGTATATATGCATATATGATTATTTTTCTAATAAAAGAATTACGAAACTATCTTCTGGGGTTGCTGTGTTCCTTGTTCAGAGAGGAATTGCCTGGTATTTCGGCGCTGGACTGACCGTAATAGGCGGGATCAGACTGATATACTACAGGAAAGTTCTACTCTGTGAAAAGCATTGCTGGGCTAAAAGAAGTTGCACCCAGGTGGTAAATCGCCATAGAACAGGCTAACAATGGTATTGAGCTGGTTGTTCGTTCCTGTGAGTGCATTTCTCTCTGTGTGTATTTAGTCTCCCTATGCAAACCAGATAAAGAGAGAGGCATTCTTACATTGCGTTCAAGACCTCCTAGTTATGGGAGTGATCCACCCAGTTCCAAAGGAGGAACAGGGGCAGGGCTTCTATTCAAATCTGTTTATAGTTCCCAAGAAAGAGGGAACTTTCAGACCAATCTTGGATCTCAAGATCCTAAACAAATTTCTCAGGGTCCCATCCTTCAAGATGGAGACTATTCGAACCATCCTACCTATGATCCAGGAGGGTCAATATATGACTACCGTGGATTTAAAGGATGCTTATCTACATATTCCGATACACAGGGATCATCATCAGTTTCTCAGGTTCGCCTTCCTAGACAGGCATTACCAGTTTGTGGCTCTTCCCTTCGGGTTAGCCATGGCACCAATAATCTTTACGAAGGTTCTAGGGTCCCTTCTGGCGGTTCTAAGACCGCGGGGTATAGCAGTAGCCCCTTACCTAGAAGACATGCTGATACAGGCGTCAACCTTTCATATCGCCAGGTCCCATACGGACATTGTTCTGGCATTCCTAAGGTCTCACGGGTGGAAGGTGAACGAAGGAAAGAGTTCTCTCTCACCTCTCACAAGAGTTTCCTTCCTAGGAACTCTGATAGATTCAGTAGAAATGAAGATTTATCTGACAGAGGTCAGGTTGTCAAAACTTCTAACTTCCTGCCGTGCTCTTTTTTCCATTTCTCGTCCATCAGTGGCTCAGTGTATGGAGATAATCGGATTAATGGTAGCGGCAATGGACATAGTTCCGTTTGCCCGCCTACATCTCAGACCACTGCAACTTTGCATGCTCAATCAGTGGAAACAAAATTTATGCTTACCTGATAAATTTATTTCTCTTGTGGTGTATCCAGTCCACGGATCATCCATTACTTGTGGGATATTCTCCTTCCCAACAGGAAGCTGCAAGAGGATCACCCACAGCAGAGCTGTCTATATAGCTCCTCCTCTAACTGCCACTACCAGTCATTTGACCGAAGACAAGCAAGAGAAAGGAGAAACCATAGGGTGCAGTGGTGACTGTAGTTTAAAAATAAAACACACCTGCCTTAAAATGACAGGGCGGGCCGTGGACTGGATACACCACAAGAGAAATAAATTTATCAGATAAGCATAAATTTTGTTTTCTCTTGTAAGGTGTATCCAGTCCACGGATCATCCATTACTTGTGGGATACCAATACCAAAGCTATAGGACACGGATGAAGGGAGGGACAAGGCAGGTGCTTAAACGGAAGGCACCACTGCCTGCAAAACCTTTCTCCCAAAAATAGCCTCTGAAGAAGCAAAAGTATCAAATTTATAGAATTTTGAAAAAGTATGAAGCGAAGACCAAGTCGCCGCCTTACAAATCTGTTCAACAGAAGCCTCATTCTTAAAAGCCCATGTGGAAGCTACCGCTCTAGTAGAATGAGCTGTAATCCTTTCAGGAGGCTGCTGGCCAGCAGTCTCAAAAGCTAAGCGTATTATACTCCTTAGCCAAAAAGAAAGAGAAGTTGCCGAAGCCTTTTGGCCTCTCCTCTGTCCAGAGTAGACAACAAACAATGCAGATGTATGACGAAAATCTTTAGTAGCTTGTAAATAAAACTTTAAAGCACGAACCACGTCAAGATTGTGTAAAAGACGTTCCTTCTTTGAAGAAGGATTAGGACACAGTGACGGTACAACAATCTCCTGATTGATATTTTTATTAGATACCACCTTAGGTAGAAAACCAGGTTTGGTACGTAACACTACCTTATCGGAATGAAAAATGAGATAAGGAGAATCACATTGTAAAGCAGATAACTCTGAAACTCTTTGAGCCGAGGAGATAGCTACTAAAAACAAAACTTTCCAAGATAAGAGCTTAATATCTATGGAATGCAAAGGTTCAAACGGAACCCCTTGAAGAACCTTAAGAACTAAATTTAAACTCCAAGGCGGAGCAACAGGTTTAAACACAGGCTTAATTCTGACTAAAGCCTGACAAAACGCCTGCACGTCTGGAACCTCAGCCAGACGTTTGTGCAAAAGAATAGACAGAGCAGAAATCTGTCCCTTTAAGGAACTTGCTGACAAACCCTAGGAATCCTGACTTTACTCCATGAGTAACCCTTGGATTCACACCAATGAAGATATTTACACCATATCTTATGATAGATTTTCCTGGTGACAGGCTTTCGCACCTGTATTAAGGTATCAATGACCGACTCGGAGAAACCACGCTTTGATAAAATCAAGCGTTCAATCTCCAAGCAGTCAGCCGCAGAGAAATTAGATTTGGATGGTTGAAAGGACCCTGAAGTAGAAGGTCCTGCCTCAGAGGCAGAGTCCATGGTGGAAAGGATGACATGTCCACCAGATCTGCATACCAAGTCCTGCGTGGCCACACGGGTGCTATCAAAATCACCGATGCTCTCTCCTGCTTGACCTTGGCAATCAGACGAGGGAGCAGAGGAAACGGTGGAAACACATAAGCCAGGTTGAAGGACCAAGGCGCTGCTAGAGAATCTATCAGCGCTGCCTTGGGATCCCTGGACCTGGATCCGTAACAAGGAAGCTTGGCGTTCTGGCGAGACGCCATGAGATCCAGTTCTGGTTTGCCCCAACGTTGAATCAACTGTGCAAACACCTCCGGATGGAGCTCCCAATCCCCCGGATGAAAAGTCTGTCGACTTAGAAAATCCGCCTCCCAGTTCTCTACTCCTGGGATATGGATAGCTGATAGGTGGCAAGAGTGAATCTCTGCCCAACAAATTATCTTTGAAACCTCCAACATCGCTAGGGAACTCCTTGTTCCCCCTTGATAGTTGATGTAAGCTACAGTCGTGATGTTGTCCGACTGAAATCTGATGAACCTTACTGCCGCTAGCTGAGGCCAAGCCTGAAGAGCATTGAATATCGCTCTTAGTTCCAGAATGTTTATCGGAAGGAGAGCCTCCTCCTGAGTCCATGACCCCTGAGCCTTCAGAGAGTTCCAGATTGCCCCCCAGCCCAGAAGGCTGGCATCTGTTGTTACTATTGTCCAATCTGGCCTGCGGAAGGTCATACCTTTGGACAGATGGACTCGAGATAGCCACCAGAGAAGAGAATCCCTGGTCTCTTGATCCAGATTTAGTAGAGGGGACAAATCTGTGTAATCCCCATTCCACTGACTGAGCATGCAGAGTTGCAGCGGTCTGAGATGTAGGCGGGCAAACAGCACTATGTCCATTGCCGCTACCATTAAGCCGATTACTTCCATACACTGAGGGTGAGAAGTAGAAAAAAGAACACGGCAGGAATTTAGAAGTTTTGACAACCTGGCCTCTGTCAGGTAAATCCTCATTTTTACAGAATCTATCAGAGTTCCCAGGAAGGAAACTCTTGTGAGAGGGGATAGAGAACTCTTCTTTTCGTTCACTTTCCACCCATGAGACCTCAGGAATGTCAGAACAATGTCCGTATGGGACTTGGCAATTTGGAAATTCGACGCCTGTATCAGAATGTCATCTAAGTAAGGGGCTACTGCTATGCCCCGTGGCCTTAGGACTGCCAGAAGTGACCCCAGAACCTTCGTAAAGATTCTTGGTGCCGTAGCTAACCCAAAGGGAAGAGCCACAAACTGGTAATGCCTGTCTAGGAAGGCGAACCTGAGAAACCGATGATGATCTTTGTGTATCGGAATGTGAAGATAAGCATCTTTAAGTCCATGGTAGTCATGTATTGACCCTCCTGGATCATAGGTAGGATGGTTCGAATAGTCTCCATCTTGAAAGATGGGACCCTGAGAAATTTGTTTAGGATCTTGAGATCTAAGATTGGTCTGAAGGTTCCCTCTTTCTTGGGAACCACAAATAGATTTGAATAGAATCCTTGCCCCTGTTCCTCCTTTGGAACTGGGTGGATCACTCCCATAGCTAGGAGGTCTTGAACACAATGTAAGAATGCCTCTCTCTTTATAATTATATGCAGATAATTGTGAAAGGTGAAATCTTCCTTTTGGGGAAGAAGCTTTGTAGTCCAGAAGATATCTCTGGGACACAATTTCCAACGCCCAGGGATCCTGGACGTCTCTTGCCCAAGCCTGGGTGAAGAGAGAAAGTCTGCCCCCTACTAGATCCGTTACCGGATCGGGGGCCAATCTTTCATGCTGTCTTAGAGGCAGCAGCAGGCTTCTTGGCCTGTTTACCTTTGTTCCAAGCCTGGTTAGGTCTCCAGACCGGCTTGGACTGGGCAAAATTTCCCTCTTGTTTTGTATTAGAGGAAGATGATGCCGCGCTCATCTTAAAGTTTCGAAAGGCACGTAAATTAGTTTGTTTGGTCCTTAATTTGTTAGACCTATCCTGAGGAAGGGCATGACCTTTTCCTCCAGTAATATCAGAAATGATCTCCTTCAGTCCAGGCCCGAAAAGGGTCTGCCCCTTGAAGGGAATATTGAGAAGCTTAGACTTTGAAGTAACATCAGCTGACCAGGATTTAAGCCATAGCGCCCTACGCGCCTGAATAGCAAAACCTGAGTTCTTAGCCGTTAGTTTAGTTAAATGAACAACGGCGTCAGAAACAAATGAATTGGCTAGCTTAAGCGCTTTAAGCTTGTCAAGTATATCATCCAATGGAGTTTCTACCTGTAAGGCCTCTTTCAGAGACTCAAACCAGAAGGCCGCAGCAGCAGTGACTGGGGCAATGCATGCAAGAGGCTGGAGAATAAAACCTTGTTGAATAAACATTTTCTTAATGTAACCCTCTAACTTTTTATCCATTGGATCTAGGAAAGCACAACTGTCCTCGACAGGGATAGTTGTACGCTTAGCTAGGGTAGAAACTGCTCCCTCCACCTTAGGGACCGTTTGCCATAAGTCCCGTGTAGCGGCATCTATTGGAAACATTTTCTTAAAAATAGGAGGGGGAGAGAACGGTACACCTGGTCTATCCCATTCCTTAGTAATAATTTCTGAAAACCTTTTAGGTATTGGAAAAACATCAGTGTAAACAGGCACTGCATAGTATTTATCCAATCTACACAATATCTCTGGCACTATAATGGTGTCACAGTCATCCAGAGTAGCTAAAACCTCCCTGAGCAACACGCGGAGGTGTTCAAGCATAAATTTAAATGTTGACATATCAGAATCAGGTTGAAGCATCTTCCCTGAGTTAGAAAAATCACCCACAGAAAGAAGCTCTCCTGCCTCAGCTTCTGCATATTGTGAGGGGATATCAGACATAGCTACTAAAGCGTCAGAGTGCTCTGTATTTTTTCTAGCCCCAGAGCTGTCTCGCTTTCCGCTGTAAGGGTATGATCCATAACTGCCGCCATGTCTTGTAAAGTAAACGCCATGGGCGCGCTAGATGTACTTGGCGCCTCTTGAGCGGGAGTCCCTTGAGAGGGAGTCAAAGGTTCTGACACGTGGGGCGAGTTAGTCGGCATAACTTCCCCCTTGTCAGTTTCCTCTGGTGACAAATCTTTTAAAGACAGAATATGATCTTTATAACTTAAAGTGAAATCAGTACATTTGGTACACATTCTAAGAGGGGGTTCCACAATGGCTTCTAAACATAATGAACAAGGAGTTCCCTCTATGTCAGACATGTTTAAACAGACTAGCAATGAGACCAGCAAGCTTGGAAAACACTTTGATAAATGTAAACAAGCAAAAAATAAAAACGGTACTGTGCCTTTAAGAGAAACAAATTTTGTCAGAAATTGAAAAACAGTGATAAAAAGCAGTAAATCTTACAAAATTTTTACAGTGTGTATAATAGACTAACAGAGCATTCCACCCACTTGCAAATGATTAACCACTTAGTTTCAAAACTGGATCCAAAAAACGATATAAACGTTTTTCAACAGTCACAAAAAACTGCCACAGCTCTGCTGTGGCCCTACCTGCCCATATAACGACTTTGAAAGGCACAAAAACCCTTTAGAGAGGTCCTAAGTGTTCAGGGGACTCCTTCAGGGAAACTGGATGTCTCAAGCTGCAAAATCTAATGCGCATTTAGGCACGAAAATAGGCCCCTCCCAACCTGTATTCACAGTGAGAGGGCCTAACAAAACTATCCCTAGGCAAAATCTAGCCAGCCATGTGGAAAAAACTGGGCCCCAATAAAGTTTTATCACCAATATGTATAAAAAAAAAAACGTTTAAACACTTCCAGCAAACGTTTTATTTAAACGTTTTATTAAGTAATAAGAATATTACCCTTTACAGCAAGCATGATACTAGTTGTTATTAAATCACTGTAATCAGGCTTACCTTAAATAAATCCAGTATTAACAGCATTTTCTAGCATATTCATTTCTCTAGAAAAAAATAAACTGCACATACCTCATAGCAGGAGACCCTGCACGCCATTCCCCCAGCTGAAGTTACCTCTCTCTTCAGTTATGTGAGAGAACAGCAATGGATCTTAGTTACAACCTGCTAAGATCATCAAAGACCACAGGCAGACTCTTCTTCTACTTTCTGCCTGAGGCTAAAATAGTACAACTCCGGTACCATTTGAAAATAACAAACTTTTGATTGAAGATAAACTAAATAAAAAAACCACATCTCTCTAGCTACTTCCTTTCTTGTCGAGAGCTGCAAGAGAATGACTGGTAGTGGCAGTTAGAGGAGGAGCTATATAGACAGCTCTGCTGTGGTTGATCCTCTTGCAGCTTCCTGTTGGTAAGGAGAATATCCCACAAGTAATGGATTATCCGTGGACTGGATACAATTTACAAGAGAAATGGGGATTACACAGATTTGTCCCCTCTGCTAAATCTGGATCAAGAGACCTGGGATTCTCTTCTCTGGTGGCTATCTCGGGTCCATCTGTCCAAGGGAATGAGTTTCCTCAGGCCAGAATGGACTATAGTAACGACAGATGCCAGCCTTCTGGGCTGGGGTGCAGTCTGAAACTCCCTGAAGGCTCAGGGTTAGTGGACTCAGGAGGAGGCCCTCCTTCCGATAAACATTCTGGAACTAAGAGCGATATTCAATGCTCTTCAGGCTTGGCCTCAGCAAGCTGCGGTCAGGTTCATCAGATTTCAGTCGGACAACATCACGACTGTAGCCTATATCAACCATCAGGGGGGAACAAGGAGCCCCCTGGCAATGTTGGAGGTTTCAAAGATAATTCTATGGGCAGAGGTTCACTCTTGCCATCTCTCAGCTATCCATATCCCAGGAGTAGAGAACTGGGAGGCGGATTTTCTAAGTCGGGAGACTTTTCATCCGGGGGAGTGGGAGCTCCATCCAAAGGTATTTGCCCAGTTGATCCAACTTTGGGGCAAACCAGAACTGGATCTCATGGCGTCTCGTTAGAATGCCAAGCTTCCTTGTTACGTGTCCAGGTCCAGGGATCCCAAGGCAGCACTGATAGATGCTCTAGCAGCGCCCTGGTCCTTCAGCCTGGCTTATGTGTTTCCACTGTTTCCTCTGCTCCCTCGTCTGATTGCCAAGATCAAGCAGGAAAGAGCTTTGTTGATCTTGATAGCCCCTGCGTGGCCACGCAGGACTTGGTATGCAGATCTGGTGGACATGTCATCCTTTCCACCATGGACTCTGCCGCTAAGGCCGGACCTTCTACTTCAAGGTTCCTTCAAACATCCAAATCTAATTTCTCTACGTCTGACTGCTTGGAGATTGAACGCTTGATTCTATCAAAGCGTGGTTTTTCCGAATCAGTCATTGATACCTTATTTCAGGCTTGAAAGTCTGTCACCAGGAAAATCTATAATAAGATATGGTGTAAATATCTTCATTGGTGTGAATCCAAGGGTTACTCATGGAGTAAGGTCAGGATTCCTAGGATATTATCTTTTCTCCAAGAAGGATTGGAGAAGGGATTGTCAGCTAGTTCCTTAAAGGGACAGATTTCTGCTCTGTCTATTCTTTTGCACAAACGTCTGGCTGAGGTTCCAGACGTTCAGGCGTTTTGTCAGGCTTTAGTTAGAATCAAGCCTGTGTTTAAACCTGTTGCTCCGCCATGGAGCTTAAATTTAGTTCTTAAAGTTCTTCAAGGGGTTCCGTTTGAACCTTTGCATTCCATAGATATTAAGCTTTTATCTTGGAAAGTTCTATTTTTAGTAGCTATCTCCTCGGCTCGAAGAGTTTCGGAGTTATCTGCTTTACAGTGTTATTCCCCTTATCTGATTTTCCATGCAGATAAGGTAGTGTTACGTACCAAACCTGGGTTTCTGCCTAAGGTGGTATCTAATAAGAATTTTAATCCGGAGATTGTTGTTCCTTCCCTATGTCTTAATCCTTTTTCAAAGAAGGAACGTCTATTACACAATCTTGATGTTGTTCATGCTTTAAAGTTTTATTTACAAGCTACGAAAGATTTTCTTCAAACATCTGCTTTGTTTGTTGTCTACTCTGGACAGAGGAGAGGCCAAAAGGCTTCGGCAACTTCTCTTTCCTTTTGGCTAAGAAGCATAATTCGCTTAGCTTATGAGACTGCTGGCCAGCAGCCTCCTGAAAGAATTACAGCTCATTCTACTAGAGCAGTGTCTTCCACATGGGCTTTTAAACATGAGGCCTCTGTTGAACAGATTTGTAAGGTGGCGACTTGGTCTTCGCTTCATACCTTTTCTAAATTCTATAAATTTGATACTTTTGCTTCTTCGGAGGCTATTTTTGGGAGAAAGGTCTTACAGGCAGTGGTGCCTTCAGTTTAAGTTTCCTGCCTTGTCCCTCCCTTCATCCGTGTCCTAAAGCTTTGGTATTGGTATCCCACAAGTAATGGATGAACCCGTGGACTGGATACACCTTTACAAGAGAAAACAAAATTTATGCTTACCTGATAAATGTATTTCTCTTGTGGTGTATCCAGTCCACGGCCCGCCCTGTCATTTTAAGGCAGGTGTTTTTTATTTTTAAACTACAGTCACCACTGCACCCTATAGTTTCTCCTTTTTTTTGTTGCTTGCCTTCGGTCGAATGACTGGGGGTGGCAGTTAGGGGAGGAGCTATATAGACAGCTCTGCTGTGGGTGTCCTCTTGCAGCTTCCTGTTGGGAAGGAGAATATCCCACAAGTAATGGATGAACCCGTGGACTGGATACACCACAAGAGAAATAAATTTTTCAGGTAAGCATAAATTTTGTTTTTTATAGTAACTTTCAGTGTTAGTTTACATTTTTTTTTTTATTTTGTGGTGTTTTTTTTTTTTTTTTTTAAACTGGGTCTTAATTTTAGTATAGGCATAACTGTTTTTTTTTTCTTTAATATTAGGTTTTGCTATTTTTTTGTAAATTTAGTATATGTTTTTTTTTTGTAACTATGGGATTTTTAGCTTAGATGTGTGTGTGTGGGGGGTAGGTGTTAGGTAAGTAAGTAGTATAAGGATAGTGTGTGCTGGACGTATAGGGTTGTGGCGGTATAGGGGTTAATAGATTAGGGTGTATTGGCAGTATAGGGGGTAAGTAGTTCAGAGGTTATTGGAGGTATAGATGTGAAGTAGTGTAGGGGTTATTGCAGTTGACTACTGGAGGTATAGGGGTTAAGTAATGAAGGGGTTATTGCAGTGCACTATTGGTGGGTGGTAAAAGGGTTCAGTAGTGTAGAGGTTATTGCGGTGGGCTATTGGCAGTATAGGGGGTTAAGTAGTGTAGGGTTATTGTGGTGGGCTTTTGGAGGAATAGGGGTTAAGTAATTTAGGGGTTATTGCAGTGGACTAATGAGGTATAAGGGTTAAGAAGTCTAGGAGTTATTGCATTGGGCTATTGGCGGTATATGGGCTAAATAGTGTAGGGATTATTGCAGTGGACTATTGGTGGTATATGGGTTAAGTAGTGTAGTTTTTTTTTGCGGTGGGCTATTGACGGTATAAGGGTTAAGTAGTGTAGGGTTATTGGGGTGGGCTATTGGCAGAATAGGGGTTAAGTAGTGTAGGGGGTGTTTATGGTAGACTATTGGCGGTTTAGGTTAGGAAGTTTATTGTGGTGTGCTATTGGCCATTTAGTGGTTAAATAGTGTAGGCTTAGTTTGCGTTGGTGGGTTATAATGGTTTAGGGGTACATAGGTATTATAAGGGGTCCTTTACGTTACATGGCCAATGCCGGTGCCGATGCTGCTTGGAATATTTCGCCAGCATTGCCACCCATTGCAATGTGTAGTAAAACGCCCCTTTGTGATGATGCCTTTAAACAGTAAGGTCGGCACTTATGTTTTGCAGGAATTCTCAAAATTGCATTGGATCCTTTTTGAATATAATGCCGCCTTTCTTACACTTTCAGTCATCGGGGGCTAAAAGAGACCATGGGGCCAATTTAACATTTAGATGGTAAGCAGATGTATAGGTATAATACATTACTAGATGTCAAACTGGTAAATAATGTGTCAATGTCATATGCATTCATTTCTAGAACACTCTGTAAGCCTGGAGTGGAGTGTCATAGCACTGTAATGGCTTACAGAGACCAAAAGTTACTATTGCTAGAGGTGAGTTGAGATCTGAAAAACTAGAAACATTTGCAGTAAATATTTTGTGACAGCTGGGGAAGCCCTTTTAATGTTGTTATGTGCTAGTTACACAGTTATTAAAGGGACATTAAATACTAAGGGCCAGATTACGAATGCAGCGATATTTAGCTATTTTTGCGTGTGTCGGGTTGCGCTGGTATTACAAGTTAAAAGTTATCACTCTCGAGCTAACCCAACACACGCAAAGACCAAAGTAAGTTACAATATCGTGTGCGATAACCTTTTCCCCCATAGAAGTAAATTGAGCAAAAAAAAGTGGAAAAAACCTAACACCCTGCTTGCATACAAACTTGATTGCATATTCTTAAGTTTGCTAACCCGACATAAAAATATGAGTATTTCACATTCCAATGTTCTGCATATAGCAGAATATGTTCTATTTATTCATAAATATATATTTCTATATATATGATGTTGTTTTGGTACAATGTATATCTATGCCTATATATACTGTATATATATAGATAATTATAGATAGGTATAGATATATACAGCTATATATAGAAATATCTATTTACAAATACTTAGAACATATTCTGCTATGTGCAGAACATTGAATATAAAATATTTACAGTAAGCACACGCAATAATACGATATGAATATTGCATAAATATGATTTAATCTACTTAAAGGGACATAAAACCCAAAATTTTTCATTCATGATTCAGATAGAGCATACAATTGTAAACAACTTTTCAATTTACTTCTATCATTTAATTTGCTTCCTTCTCTTGCTATC
Source organism: Bombina bombina (assembly GCF_027579735.1). NCBI lineage: Eukaryota > Metazoa > Chordata > Amphibia > Anura > Bombinatoridae > Bombina > Bombina bombina. Next base: position 1,517,146,733 of record NC_069499.1, on the reverse strand, counting down.
CTTTGCTGAAAGGTTTATCTAGGCAAGCTCAGTAGCAGCAGAGAACCTAGGTTCTTGCTGTTGATTGGTGGCCGCAGATATATATCGCTTGTGATTGGCTCACCAATGTGTTCAGTTAGACACCATAAGTGCATTGCTGCAACTTCAACAAATGATACCAAGAGAATGAAACAAATTAGATTATAAAAGTAAATTAGAAAGTTGTTTAAAATGTTAATCTCTATCTGAATCATGAAAGAAAAAATTTGGGTTTCATGTCCCTTTAACTGCAAAGAGCTCCATTGCACTTATATATACAGTATCTCACAAAAGTGAGTACACCCTTCACATTTTTTAAAATATTTTATTATATCTTTTCATGTAAAAACACTGAAGAAATTACAATTTGCTACAATGTAAAGTAGTGAGTGTACAGCCTGTATAACAGTGTAAATTTGCTGTCCCCTCAAAATAACTCAACACACAGCCATTAATGTCTAAACCATTGGCAACAAAAATGAGTACACCCCTAAGTGGAAATGTCCATATTGGGCCCAAAGTGTCAATATTTTGCGTGGCCACCATTATTCTCCAGCACTGCCTTAACCCTCTTGGGCATGGCGTTTACCAGAGATTCACAGGTTGCCTCTGGAGTCCTCTTCCACTCCTCCTTGACAACATCACAGAGCTGGTGGATGTTAGAGACCTTGTGCTCCCCCACCTTCCGTTTGAGGATGCCCCACAGATGCTCAATAGGGTTTAGGTCTGGAGACATGCTTCGTCAGTCCATCACCTTTACCCTCAGCTTCTTTAGCAAGGCAGTGGACATCCTGCAGGTGTGTTTGGGGTTGTTATTATGTTGGAATACTGCCCTGCGGCCCAGTCTCCGAATGGAGAAGATCATGCTACTTCCGTATGTCACAGTACATGTTGGCATTCATGGTTCCCTCAATGACCAGTAGCTTCCCAGTGCTGGCAGCACTCATGCAGGCCAGACCAAGACACTCCCACCACCATGCTTGACTGTAGGCAAGACACACTTGTCTTTGTACTCCTCACCTGGTTGCCGCCACAAACACTTGACACCATCTGAACCAAATAAGTTAATCTTGGTCTCATCAGACCACAGGACATGGTTCCAGTAATCCATGTCCTTAGTCTACTTGTCTTCAGCAAACTGTTGGCTGGCTTTCTTGTGCATCATCTTTAGAAGAGGCTTCCTTCTGGGACGACAGCCATGGAGACCAATTTGATGCAGTGTGTGGCGTATGGTCTAAGCACTGACAGGCTGACCCCCACCCCTTCAACATCTGCAGCAATGCTGGCAGCACTCATACGACTATTTCCCAAATACAACAACCTCTGGATATGACGCTGAGCATGTGCACTCAACTTCTTTGGTCGACCATGGTGAGGCATGTTCTGAGTGGAACCTGTCCAGTGAAACTGCTGTATGGTCTTGTCCACTGTGCTGCAGCTCAGTTTCAGGGTCTTGGCAATGTTCTTATAGTCTAGGTTATCTTTATGTAGAGCAACAATTATTTTTTTCAGATCCTCAGAGAGTTCTTTGCCATGTTGAACTTCCAGTAACCAGAATGTGAGAGTGATAACACCAAATTTACCACATTTTCTCCCCATTCACACCTGAGACCTTGTAAAACTAACGAGTCACATGATACTGGGGAGGGAAAATGGCTAATTGGGCCCAATTTAGACATTTCCACTTAGGGGTGTACTCACTTTTGTTGCCAACGATTCAGACATTAAAGGGACAGTCAACACCAGAATTGTTGTTGTTTTAAAAGATAGATAATCCCTTAATTACCTATTACCCTGTTTTGCATAACCAACACAGTTATAATTATACACGTTTTACCTCTATAATTACCTAGTATCTAAGCCTCAGCAAACTGCCCCCTTATTTCAGTTATTTTGACAGACTTGCACTTTAGTCAATCAGAGCTGACTCCGTGGTAAATTCATGTGCATGAGCTCAATGTTATCTATATGAAACACATGAACTAATGCCCTCTAGTGGTGAAAAACATTTAGATTAGAGGCCGCCTTCAAGGTCTAAGAAATTAGCATATGAACCTCCTAGGTTTAGCTTTCAACTAAGAATACCAAGAAAACAAAGAAAATTGGTGATAAAAGTAAATTGGAAAGTTGTTTAAAATCACATGCCCTATTTGAATAATGAAAGTTTTTTTTGGACTTGACTGTCCCTTTAATAGCTGTGTGTTGAGTTATTTTGAGGGGACAGCAGATTTACATTGTTTTACAGGCTGTACACTCACTACTTTACATTGTAGCAAAGTGTCATTTCTTCAGTGTTGTCACATGAAAAGATATATTAAAATATTTACAAAAATGTGAGGGGTGTACTCACTTTTGTGAGATACTGTATATATAGATGTCTATATGTATACATATTTATTTATAGGTGTATATACACCTATAAATAAATGTATACGCATATAAATACACATATATACAGTTTTTATGTGATAGTTATACAGTCATTATGTGAAAGTTATACAGTTATTGTGTGATAGTTATGCAGTTAATATATGATAGTTATACAGTTATTGTGTGATAGTTATACAGTTATTATATGATAGTTATACAGTTATTATATGATAGCTTTACAGTTATTATATGATTGTTATACAGTTAATATATGATAGTTATACAGTTATTGTGTGATAGTTATACAGTTATAGTATGATAGTTATACAGTTAATATATGATAGTTATACAGTTATTGTGTGATAGTTATACAGTTATAGTATGATAGTTATACAGTTAATATATGATAGTTATATAGTTATTATGTGTTAGTTATACAGTTATAGTATGATAGTTATACAGTTAATATATGATAGTTATACAGTTATTGTGTGATAGTTATACAGTTATAGTATGATAGTTATACAGTTAATATATGATAGTTATACAGTTATTGTGTGATAGTTATACAGTTATAGTATGATAGTTATACAGTTAATATATGATAGTTATATAGTTATTATGTGTTAGTTATACAGTTATAGTATGATAGTTATACAGTTAATATATGATAGTTATATAGTTATTATGTGTTAGTTATACAGTTATTATGTGATAGTTATACAGTTATTATGTGATGGTTATACAGTTATTATGTGATAGTTATATAGTTATTATGTGATAGTTATACAGTTATTATTTGATAGTTATATAGTTATTATGTGATAGTTGAGCGGTAATATCAGCACAAATAAAACTGCTCACGAAAACATAATATCGCTTGCGAAAAACCATTTGCACCTCAGTTGTAATGTAGCACTAAGTTGGGGAAGGAAAATCGGGTGATATCGCTTGTTGAAACTAAAGTGTATCCCTCCAGCATTGACTGGATTTGAATATAAGGATCCAACCTTTGGAGGATGGAATTATAATAGTTCTATTATTATTATTATCTGTTATTTGTAGAGCGCTGACAGATTCCACAGCGCTACATTATTATTTCATGTGAGTGAGCAGTTTCTTACTGCACTAGGAGTTGGTGTTGTCTTGTGCATTCCCCTCCCCGCATATTCTTTCGTTTTCTTTTTCTCTCTTTCTGTTTTTCTCTCTCCCTTTCTTTCTTTCTCTCTTTCTTTTTTCTCTCTCTCTTTCTTTCTTTCTTTCTTTCTTTCTTTCTTTCTCTCTCTCATCGCATATGATTTATTTACTTCTATTATCAAATTTGTTTCATTCCCATGATATTTTTTATAAGATACCTACATAGCAAGAAACAGTGCTGCCATTAGTGCTCTTGCAATTCAATAATATATTTGCAAAACTGCTGCAGTCTAGTGCTCCAGAAATGGGCTGGCTCCAAGAGAAGAAAGAAAAATCTATAAAATAATAAATTCGAAAGTTGTTTAAAATTGCATGCTCTATCTGAATCATGAAAGAAACATTTTGGGTTTCATATCCCTTTAATTATTTCACCATTCCCTATTCTGTACCTATTTGCATAACTGTTTGCCCTATATTCTGTTTGATATTTATATAATACAATAAGAATTGCTGTCTATGTTTTCTAATGCACGTGCCGGGCACAGCATATGCTTTATAAATTGTGAATATTAACACTATCATTTGCTGTGCAAAGGTCAAATTAAAATGATTTTGTAGCATGGTGTTCGGTAAACTTTTGCATAAAATATAATTGTCCAGCTGTTCTAGCCTCACATGAAATTTCCTTTCTGCTATAGCTGCCCTAGTAAAATATCCTGTTTTAGAAAAAAAATCTAGTATATCATCCAGATGACAGTTTAATTGGCTGCTCTGTTAGCTTTTAGTCTTGTAGCTGAAATGACTAAGCAATATCGTTATAGTCCTAGATACATTTTCAAGTTGGTAGGATTATTACATTAGACTTTAAAAAAAAAATTAAATGTAGTAACATCCTATAAGCATAAAAAAATATATATTTTTAAAGAGTCACAGATATAATGCTATTTATCAATTGTGTCAGCCAGTAGCTACTATAAAGTTTTCAGCTGGTGGGATACATAACTATGATTATCTCCCAAGCTTCTATGATTGATCTGCAAATCGGGTTCCTAGAAGTCCAATACTGAACTGGACTTTCTATTATTGCAACCAGCTGGTCAGTTAAATCCCATAAAAAATGGATACGTAAATAAATATTAATTGTTTAAGTCCCCAAAGCCCCCGATGCTTGTCATATCAAATGCAAAATAAAAAGACAGCACAATAGCACTTACCTTGAATATTAAATAAGCAATAGATTTTTTTTTTTTTTTTTTTTTTACAAATTTCAACATTTAAATAAATTTGCTGGCTTCTTGTATCATGTGGCAATGAGAGTGCATGAAATCCATTCTTACATATGGGACTAAATCACCTGGCCACCAGGAGGACGCGAAGACACCCCAAGTACTTAACTATCCCTCCTACTTTCTCTTCCCTTCTGTAGTTCTTTGCCTCATCTAGAAGGTAGGCAGTGATAGAGATGCTCAACCTTCAATGGATAGTTCCTAGAAGAGAGGGTAGAGGGGTCATGGCTATACTGATTAATCTCATATTTTGAGTGCAGGACTAGCAGACCTGAGGTCCCAGGGAAGTTCATTAACCTCCTTCTGGTAAGATGTGATGTACTCCCATATGTATCCTATGTCTGTCAGTTTCAGTGGAAGGACATGTGTGGTAGCATCTCTGACATACACACATATGATAAGAAGTTCCCACTGAGCAGGACAGTTTCTTACTAGTGAGATACTTGGGCTATATATGTATATACATTTGCACTAAGAAGAACTACAGCTAAGAGAGCTAGTGCCTGTACTAAGGAGGGGGACAAAGTATGTTTCATTACAGTGTATGCTGTCTTAGGGTTTACAAATCCTTGTGTTTGTTTGGATTAGCCCTGTTACCATTTGGGTATGTTCTTGTCTGTGATTACCGGGGCCACTAGCACTTGAGCCACGGAGTTGAGTACTCTACCCATTGTCCTTTGGTGGCTCAGTGTATGGAGATAGTGGGGCTCATGGTGGCGGCATCAGATGCAATGCCATTTGCTTGCTTCCCCTTGCATGCCAAGATGCTACAATTTAGCATGCTTCGACAATGGAGTAGAGATCATTCAGACCTGACTCAAGTCATACGTTTAGACCATGTCACCAAGGACTCCCTATCCTGGTGGCCGTCACCCAAACCTATAGTTTGGCGGATGAGATTGCTTCACCCGTCCTGGGAAATAATAACCACAGATGTGAGTCTGTCTGGTTGGGGAGTTGTCTGGGGCTCTCAGAGAGCTCAAGGGGTATGGTCCCCTCAGGAAGTGTCCCTTCCCATAAACATTCTGGAACTCAGAGCCATCTTCAATGCTCTACTAGCTTGGCTTCAATTGAGTTCCATCTGCTCTATTCAATTTCAGTCCAACAATGTCAGAGAGAGAAGTGCCTCACATTCTTTCTTGGGTGGAGAGTAACCAGTGTCTAATTTCAATGATTTACATTCCAGGAGTGGAGAACTGGGAAGCAGACTATCTAAGTTGGCAGACCCTTCACTCTGGAGAATGGTCTCTCACTCAGTAAGTATTCAACCAGATTGTTATGCAGTGGTGTTTTCCAGAGATAGATCTCATGGCATCATGTTTCAACTTCACGCTTCCAAGGTATGGATCTCGTGCAAGGGATCCTCAAGTAGAGGTTGTGAATGCCTTGGTGGCTCCATGGGTCTATCGTCTGGTCTACTTGTTTCCCCTGAATCAAGCCAGAAAGAGTGTCTGTGATTCTAGCTCCTACTTGCCCACGCATGACTTGGTACGCAGATCTTGTCAGGATGTCTTCAACTCCTCCGTCTTCCTAAGAGAGAGGATCTTCTGAGAGGATTCTTCTATCAAAATCTAGATTTCCTGTTGCTTACAGCGTGGAAATGGAACACCTTTTTAGCTCAAAGAGGTGATTGATACTCTCATTTAGGTGTGCAAACCTGTCACCAGATGTATTTATCATAAGGTGTGAAAGGTCTATGTATCTTGGTGTGCTGAACATGATTTTTCTTGGCATAAAGTAAGAATTCCACGTATCCTGCATTTTCTCCAGGAAGGGCTCAAAAAGGTCCTTTCCTCTAGTTCAATTAAGGGTTAAATTTAGTCTCTTTTAGTTTTGTTTCATAGAAAGCTGGCACAGTTGCTGGGTTTTCAATCTTTCGTTCAGGCTTTGGTCAAAATCAGATAAGTTTTTAAGCCAATTTCTCCCCCCTTGGAATCTTGTTTTTAAAGTTCTGCAGCATGCCCCATTTGAACCTATGCATGCTCTTGATATCAAGTTACTTTCTTGGAAGGTTTATTTTTCTTGACAATTTCTTCTGCTCAAAGAGTTTCAGAATTGTTGGTGCTTCAGTGCAATCCTCCTTACTTGGTTTTCAATCAGGATGAGGCTGTGTTGATAACTAAATTAAGTTTCCTGCCTAAGGTAGTATCGACAGTCAATAAAATTTGGAGATTATTGCGCCGTCCTTGTGTCCTAATTCTAAATCCTCTAAGGAAAAATTGTTGCACAACTTGGATGTGGTTAGGGCTTTCAAGTTTTACCTCCATGCTACCAAGGATTTTCGCCAGTCATTAAGTTTGTTTGAGCTGTTCTCTTTCAAGCGCAAGGGCCAGAAGGTTACTGGCTTTTTCTTATGCCTTATTTAGAAGCAGGTCAGCCTCCATCATGTGTTACTGCTCATTCCACTTATTCAATATCCACGTCTTGGGACATCAAGAATGAGGTTTCAGTAGAAAAGATCTGCAAAGCTGCTACCTTCACAAAATGTTATCAGTTTGATGTTTTTGCCTCAGTGGAGGCTATTTGTGGCAGAAAGGTTGTGCCTAACAACTAGGTAACCGCCTTGCTTGTTCATCCTGCCTCTCTTCAATGTAGACTCCACAGCTTGGGTATAGATTGCCATTTGTAAGAATGGATTCATGGACTCTCACTACCATTAAGAAGAAAACTAAATGTATTCTTATGTGATAAATTATTTTCTTTCTTGGTACTGAGAGTCCACAAACCCACCCTTTTTTCAGTGTGGTTCTAGTTGCACCTATTCACCCCTGTTGTCTTTCTTGCTTTCCCTATCCTTGGATATGAACTACTGGAAGGGAAGGGGAAGTAGGAGGGATAGTTAAGTACTTTGGTTAGGGTGTCTTATCCTCCTTCTGGTGGCCAGATGATGTATTCCTATATGTAAGAATGGATTATGTGGACTCTCACTACCAAGAAAGAAAATAATTTATCAGGGAAGAAAACATTTTGTTATATGTAGTTTATGTCTATCTATCTATCTATCTATCTATCTATCTATCTATCTATCTGTATATCTATATATTTATATCTGTATGTCTGTTTGGCTATCTATCTATATGTGTGTGTGTTTTATTTTAACATTCTCTTGTACTATAAAAAATACATTTAGATTTGGTCTCCATCTAGGTTTAAATCCTTATTTTACATTAATCACAATTATTTTACATCACAGCACTTATATTCTGAAAGAAATTATGACTTCCTTTTAATAGCACCAAAATTTGTATAAAATGAAATTTTAGTCAATTTTTATCGCAAACAATGGGCAAGGTCACAGGTTTTTATGCTATACCGGCTGCGTAAATAACGCAAAAAAATTAACGTTATCACACTTTTCATTACAAGTTACTGAAAAACCTTCTTTTGTTTTGCGGTATGGTGCGTTAAGCTCCATACCACACAAAACTAGGGATGGGCGAATGTTTCGCAACATTCGGAAAACGGCACGAATTTTAACACATTTGTTCGTTCGAATCGAATTTTGAATGTTTACATAACATTCTAGCATTCGATTTTCAAATGTTCGGGTTCTAATTTTACGATTACATTTGAAAATATTCTTTTCGAAAAATTCGAATTTAGATTGTAATAGTATTTCTAATGCTTTTTCTTCAAATGTAATATTCGAATTATGCAATATTCGAATTCGAAAAATTCGAATTTAGATTGTAATAGTATTTCTAATGCTTTTTCTTTAAATGTAATATTCGAATTATGCAATACGTGTATTCAAATTCGAAAAATTCAAATTTAGATTGTAATAGTATTTCTAATGCTTTTTCTTTAAATGTAATATTCGAATTATGCAATATTCAAATTCGAAAAATTCGAATTTAGATTGTAATAGTATTTCTAATGCTTTTTCTTTAAATGTAATATTCGAATTATGCAATACGTGTATTCGAATTCGAAAAATTCAAATTTAGATTGTAATAGTATTTCTAATGCTTTTTCTTTAAATGTAATATTCGAATTATGCAATATTCAAATTCGAAAAATTCGAATTTAGATTGTAATAGTATTTCTAATGCTTTTTCTTTAAATGTAATATTCGAATTATGCAATACTCTATATGGAAACATTCAAAATGATATATTTGTATCTATTTATTTTTCAATTTACTAGATTCCCACCCTACCACATGAACTATTGAACTTCTGAATAGTATTTGTTAAATAGAATGTTAAATTCGAAATTTCAAATGTGGACATTCGATATAATTATAAACATTCGAATTTGAAAGTGACATTCGAAAACTGTAAATAGCATTCGATTTTCGATTTTTTAAGAATATGCATTCTTATCGACTTTCGGATTTAGAATTCGAATTTCGGTAATAACATTCGTTCTACATTCGAAATTCACACATTCGTCCATCCCTACACAAAACCCAAGACCTGACTTTATGTGCTTGTGCATGCTTTTCCCCATAGACATCAATGGCAGAAAGTGTCAGAAAAAAACAACTGCGATTGCGGAATGGCAATTGCCGTAATGCAACCCTATTGATTTCTATGGGGAAAAGAAAGTTATGTTAAAACCTAACACCCTAACATAAATCCCTAGTCTAAATACTCCTAATCCACTGCTCCCCGACATCGCCGACACTAAATAAAATGATTAACCCCTAATCTGTCACCCCCCAACATCGCCGACACTAAATAAACCTATTAACCCCTATATGGCCAGCCCCCCACATTGCTACTAATAAAATAAAGACAAAAATACAAAAGGGTTAACTGCGCAAAAAAGGGAAACTATTAAACCTGTGGTGATAAAGAGGAAACTCCCAACCTCAATTGATATAGTGATTTAAAAAGAATGATTATGGACTCTAGAAAGAGACCATAAAATTCAAAACACAGGCGCTAAAGCAGCTTAAAATAGAAAATATATAAAAAATGGTTTGTGAGCATATAATGCAATCTATATATGCGAATAATGACACCCAGTGCGGATTGAATCAACAAAAGAAGTGTGAACAATAGAAATATATAAAATATATATATATTTAATTACATAAGTGACAAAATAGAATAAAATGATTTGCACACATAAAAGCGCTGATCAGGCGCAATATTGAAGTGTAGTATACATATTAGCAACAATATAATACAAAAAATGAAATGAAACAATGTGAAAAGTTTAATCAATTTCCAGTTGAGATTCGATGTGATGATTTTTTTCAGTCAGCCCAGATTTTGAAGGAGGATTTAGATCTTCAATAAGAGCTGGAACGAGATGAGGAAGACCAATAAAACGACAGAAAAGGCAACAAAATATGGTTTTCACTTCTACTTACACCGGAGATCGGTGGTTGAATCCTATATGTTCCTTTCAGTAGCGTGAGGCTCCAAACCGCAGTGGGCAGCGACAATCAATCCAGCGGAAAATATGCAAACACCTTTGCACAGGTAACTGGAAAACTGCACCTACGGAGGCCGGAGAGAGACAAGAACAGAACAGAACAGAACAGAGCAACGCGTTTCAACACGTAAGCAGGGTCTTTTTCAAGCTCCCAACAGATAGATAAGAGTGTTTTATATAGCCGATACAATTAGGCTATTGGTTAATTTACGTCAGTGGGCGTATGTCAAGATATTTTGCCAGCCGTAGTGTTTGTGTATCACAGTTTACTCGATGCTCTAACATATACTATATCGTGCCAAAAAACAACTCCATGTGTACATATATGCCTCTATTTAAGATGCACAACTCTGGTTGTATCCAATCCGCACGGAGGTCTCTCTGACCATATATAAAAAACATTATGCTCGATGCAAAAAAAACTACTTATAAAAATCAGCTCCAAATATAAAATGTAATTTATGCAAAAAATTGTAATTAAAAATGTATGTGGAGATATACATATATAAGATATACAAATCTGTAAAAATAAGAAATATATTTGGCTGATTTTAAAATGTCAGATAATAGGAATGCAAGGTACCCCAATGGGTACCTTGCATTCAAGCTTCAGTGTACGTCGGTGATCGTATGAAGAGGATCCTCCACGCTTGTATTACTGCACAACCGACGACGATGCTCCGCGTCTCCACAGCTCCGAGCCACCGGGATGAAGATAGGAGATGCCCCCGCGATGGATATAGATCTCGCCGCCTGGATGAAGATGGACGTCAGGAACTGTGAGTAGATTTTCTGGGATTAGTGTTAGTTGTTTGTTTTTTTGGGGTGTTTTTTTTTTTTTTTTAAGATTAGGGATGGGCAGTAAAAGAGCTGATTTTAAAAGAGCTGAATGCCCTTTTAAGGGCAATGCCTATACAAATTCCCCTTTAGGGGCAATGGGTAGCTTAGGTTTTTTTTTAGACTTAGGTTTTTTTTATTTTGGGGGGTTGGTTGGGTGTGTGGGGGGTTTACTGTTAGGGGGACTTTGTAATTTTTAGGTAAAAGAGCTGTTTAACTTAGGGCAATGCCCTATAAAAGGCCATTTTATGGACTATTGGTAGTTTATTGTTAGGTTAGGGGGTGTTTTTATTTTGGAGGGCTTTTTTGTTTTTATAGAGGTATAAGATTAGGCATCATTTTTATTATTTTGGGTAATTTTGGATAATTTTAGGTTTAGGGGTTAATGGTTTAATTTAGTGTGTTGCGATGTGGGGGCCAGCGGTTTAGGGGTTAATAGGTTTAGTTTAGTAGTTGTGATGTGGGAGGCCGGCAGTTTAGGGGTTAATAGCTTTATATAGTGTTGGCTATGTGGATGGGCGGCAGATTAGGGGTTAATACGTTTAATATAGTATTTGCTATGTGGGAGGGTGATGGTTTAGGGGTTAATATGTAGTTTATGGGTGTTAGTGCACTTTGTAACATTTTAGTTATGAATTTTGTGAAACATTTTCGTTTCGCAAAATCTATCACTACTGGTCTCAGATCGCGGTATGGATCATGGCGGTATAGCCTACAATGCAAGCATTTTAGCCGGACCGCACAACCTGTATTACGGCGCTATGGAAATCCCACACTCAAACATAATTTTTTGAGTGCGGAATGGATCTTTGCATTACAGGCTAAAACGCTTGCGGTATAGCAATACCGCCGTGACTTTTAATATGGGAGACCTGCCATACCACGCGCAATGGCCAATTTTTCAGCGGTATAGCCATACTGCACCATACCGCAAAACTTGTAATCTTGCTGAATGTGTTCTTATTTTTCTTTAGAATTTCCTGTTTGGTCTTTTAGATGAGGTAATTGATTACTGTACTGTACTGTAATTATACACTAGCATAATAGATTCATACTATTTTATAGGTTTATAATGATTAATTATTAGTCTTAGTATATTGATCTATCATCTATCTAAAAGTATATTGTTTTATTTTAATATGTTAACTAATTGAAAAATAAGTAATACATATAAACATAATTAAATAGTTAAAACAGTATCAGCAAGAGATTAGTTCATTTCTAAATATTTTTAGACGGAGAAAACATTATGCAACATTGCCCTGGCACATCTTCTGAGCATTATCCAGTGTATAGCAGACACAGGAAGATGATATTCAGAAGCAAAGACAACCAAAAAAGTAACAGCTGCAAAAAACACAAATGAAAGGTCTGAGATTGGAGGAAACTCTACAGGAAAAGCAAGTGTCATAACCTAAACATATCAGACCAGGAAAAAGGATCAAAGCTGTAGGAAGGTTATGCCCAAGCTAGTTTCAATGCTTTTCAGGCAATATGATCAGATATTTTTTTGGAAAGCACATGGCTTGTTACTGAAGTAGCTTTATCTCAGATATTATATAACTTTCCATTTCCTGTTTCCTGATTATTTTATGAGCCATTAAAAAACAAGGAGAAAAAAAAAGAATCAGCTGGAATTACTGGCAGTTTTGATACTGAAGATACTGTAACTCCTTAAGTTGATGTATATCTCAATGTAAAGAAAGGCTATCATTTTGTTGTATTTCTGTAGACAGCAAAGATTATAATGAACCAGAATTACAAGTAGCTAAACTTTTGTGGGGTTCTGACATTTGTTCTAATCCATTTGACAACCTGTCGTGAGCAGAGCGAAGGGGATGGGAGGGAGAGTATCTGGAGACAAAGTCTGAGATATAGGGTGGAGCAGTTCATAGTAGGAACTTGTATGTCAGATTGAGAATTTTGTGTTTAATTCTGGAGGCTATAGGAAGCCAGTGAAGGGATTGGCAGAGAGGTGCAGCAGATGAAGAGCGACCTGTAAGAAAGAGGCAGATTCATTCATTATGGATTGTAAAGGAACTAGATGGCAGCTAGGGAGACCAAAGGGGACGGATTTGCAGTAGCCAAGGAGGGAAAGGATAAGGGAGTGGATAGAAGTCTTAGTTGTGTCTTGTGTTAGGAGATGTTTAATTTGAGAGATACTGAAAGAAAGATCTGAGTTAGGTGTGACCCCAAGACATTGACAGATTTTGGAAGAAGAGGGGAAAATAAGGAGCTAGGTCTGGTGCAGAGAGGAAGATTTGGGTGTCATCAGCATACAAATGATATTAAAACCCATGGAACTTTATAACGCCAGTTTGTAGTTATTCTGGAAGAACTTGGGTGGTTATGTCAAACAGTACTGTACTGATGCTTCTGCGGCTTTCTATAGCTCTAGGCATGCATGATTTGGAGCATATTTGCTCTGGAACTGTGAAAGTTGCTCTGATTCAAGTGTCAACTTTGGCAGTGGCCATGGATTTTGTTGGAAGTCTCCTAAATAAATTATGCAGCCTGCTATTCTGCAGCCTGCTATTACGGAAGACCATGTATTCTGCACCCTTTTCCCCAATACGTTTTGTTCCTACACCATGTTCTACAATCTTTATTCTCTTATTGCTTATCTAGTCCTGACCTTGGCCTGGATACTGACCACTCACTTCTCTCTGTTGCTTTTGTTTTTGTTGTTGATCCAGTACCTGGCATTAGAGTGATTACTGACTGTTCTCTTGTCTAATCCTTTGTCAGCTGAAGCCTTTGCAGTACCTAGCCCTAGCCTGATTTCCAAATATGCTCCTGTCTGCCCCTGAAAATCTTCCTATCTGCGTCCCTAACTACTGTTGTTGCTTCTTGATTTAGACTTGGCAGTTATAACTCTACTTCCCCCATGCCTATATGTAGTTTAGTTCTTCTGGGTAAATTTTAGCGCAGTGACTGTATATTTGGCTGAGGGAGTGCTATTCCAGCACCAAGGGACCAGTAATTTTGCAATATTCAAAGCAGAGACAGAACGCAGCGTAGGAGACAAAGTGGCACCAGAGTGGTTAGGGCTAAATAGATTCCCACCTTAAGAGGCTTTACGCAAGCTCCTTTTCCCCTCCCTCCTTCCCTCTGGTGGCAGTCATCTTTCTGCAGTTTAATGCGGGGGGTTTGGCAGCCAGTCCAGCATGAGGAGGGAAGTGTAAACAGCTCTACTTATTTCTCTTGGAGCAGAGAAGGTTAATACCTTTCGCACCACTATGCATTTAGCATGCACTCTTCACCATTCCCCCCACCGCATCCGAAATTTCAGTCACATTAGGAGGCCTTTGTGCCATTATCGCTGCTGTTGTTTCGAAAGGGGGTGAGACTCTATACCTAGTGTGGGGGAGGGGGGAGCCCTTATATAGATAGAGGGATCCAATCATCTAACTAGAATTTTTGGAAGCTGTACTTTTCAGTATATAAGGTGAATCATATTCACTTGTCAATAACATTATGGCTGTATAAACTCCTGTATTGGGGGGGAAAGTTTGTTTTATTCTCAACAGAGTTATATTATATACTCCTGTTTCCAACCCTTATTGATACAATCACTTAGGATTAAGTTTATTTCCTACTGTGTTTCAGTTGTTTTCTGCCCAGCCTCTGCTTTACACTTTTAATTGTTGCTAGTATTCTGCAAACATTATTATTATGCTTATAATTAATGGCAAGTTGCTTGCTGACAGAAATTGTGGAATCATTATTCAACATGTATATTTATAAAGATATATTTACCAACCGTGGGTTAATGTTTTTTTCTCAGACCATTCTCTGCCTTTTGAACTGTAACCCTTTGTGTTAGGCAACAAATGCTCCCCAGCGTCAGCTACGGTGAACATTAGTGGTGTTCGCTGTTCTCCAGCAGTCATACAACTGTTTTTATTTTTCTTTCTCTGTACTCACTCTATGGGGTAAATGTATTAAAGTGCAGACAGACATGATACAATGTAGTGTATCATGTCCGCTGCACATAGATAAATGCTGACAGCATACGCTTGTCAACTGCTGGTGCAATGCGACCCCCTGCAGATTTGCGGCCAATCAGCCGCTATCAGGGGTCTCAATCAACCCGATCGTATTCGTTCAGGTTGATTTCTGTCCGCCGCCTCAGAGCAGGCGGACAGGTTATAGAGCAGCGGTCTTTAAACCGTTGCTTCATAACTTCTGTTTCCGGCGAGCCTGAAGGCTCGCCAGAAACACGGGGCATCAAGCTCCATACGGATAAATTGACCCCTATATGTTGCTGTGCAATGGTTTACTTTTCCTTGGTGAGGATACTACAGTATTCCATATCAAGTTATTCTGTTGTGCAATTATATATTTTCCTTTGTGTACTACAGGATATCTATTCCTGGTACGGTTCTCTATTCCTGTGCAATGTTTTTCCTTTCTTTGTGAGAGGATGCTATACTATATTTGATATCAAGTACTAACCACACTAATACAACACAGTATGAAGCAGTCTAGATAGTCCAGAATTGCTTCTACTGAATAGACCCATTAGCAGTAGATCCGTGGGTTTGTTCCTTCTACAAATTATACATGCTTGGCAAAATGGATGCTGTTTGTCATTTTGCTTAACCATGCAGTTCTGGTCTCAACTTTCTATTTCTACCTGCCTCACCAGTGTTATATTTCCAGTGACATTAATGATTTTCCTTAGATTTTAAAACAAATCTGTAAAGCCTACTTTGCAGCTTTTATCAATGTGTAGTTGCCACTGCGGTTATAACTGGTTCAGATATCTGGTTCTGGCTATTCTTCCTTTCTGATGGTGATTTATCCCCCTTGATTTTGGGTTCAGGTCCTGTGTACTGTTGAAAATGAGGTTTCAAGACATTTTGGTGTTCTCTAGAAATTTATGGGGTAGATTTACTAAAGTGCGAGTGAACATAAAACGATGTCGGCATTTATCATTGCACAGGCAGTCACTAGCAGGGGATGTCAATCAGCCTGATCATATAGGATCGGGTGGATTGAAGACCGCAGCCTCAGAGGCAGCGGACAAGTTATGGAGCAGTGGTCTTTAAACTGCTGCTTCATAACTACTGTTTCTGGCAAGCCTAAAGGCTCGTGCAGAAACAGGGGCATCTTCGGCCCTTATATCATTCCCGAAGAATGGGATAAGGATAAATTGGGTGATATTGTTGCGCTCCTGTTTCCAATCGATGATTCAGAATTTTTTTTTTCCTTTCAAAGTCAGATGATCTTACTGGTACCTTTTCCAGCATAGAACCAGTCCAGGCAAGATAAAGGGTCTGCCTATATACTAAATCTGATCGTGGTCAGGTTAGGTATTTTCAGAAGACCTATTATTTTTCAAGGGGTCTTTTTTAGGGGGTAGTCCTGTCAGATCACCGTATGCTCATTACAATCAAGTTTCCAGAGTCAGCAATCTCAGTGAATAGCATTAGCTGTTATTTAATTTGCAGGGTTTTGTTTGCATCCATTGCAACTATGCATGCAATGACTGTGGTATGGAGATCCCACCAACCTATACCAGCACATTTTTCTATTCCGTTAATTTGACAGTCTTTCCCTTAAGGGATATTTCATATTCCTGTGTTTTCATGAAGTTTGTATCTGATTCTAGGTTTCAGTATCTTTCCTTTGCAGTCTTGGAAGGTTTTTTGTTTTTTTATTGAGGTAAATGAACGTACAACTACAAGTGCAACACAGTTGTGTGGTTACAGAGAGTCACACAGAGAGACATATGTGGGTAGACATTCAAAGGATATCTTCTACTGAAATAGAGAAATACAACTATCACAACAGGTACCACAAAATATTTGACTCATAAGGCAACTTGTAGAAAAACATAGCAAGCAAATTAAACCTTATAAGGATCTTCAATAAAAGAAAAAAATATTACTTCATATTTTCTTTTGGAAATAGGTATCCCCTGAAGCTATCATACTAATGGTAAATTCCCTTGATGGTAAACAGCGGTCACTTTTGAACCACCCAAAAAGTGTCTGGGATTAGGAAGGGGAATTAGGGGAAAGAAAACAAAGTAGAAAGGAGCCACTCATGGGCCCACAATAAGTTGGTATATAAATAATCTATGGAGGACTACGTTTATATTTTCGTAAATGCAAGTTAGAAAACAAAAACGAGGATCAAAGCTAAGAATTGCAGCATGTACTTTGAGAACTGCGAGTATCAATAATGTCTTTAAAGTAAAAAGTCTTAATATACGCTAGTGCTTTTTTATAGACCAAAGCTTTAACATATCAAACATAAGCAGTGGAGGCTCCTCTATAGGATCACAGTTGCACATGAGCCCCCTGAGAGAACCCCCCTTTTTGGCTGAATAAATAGAATTTCTTCTATAAGGTACGACGAGTCCACAGATTCATCCTTTACTTGTGGGATATTATCCTCCTGCTAACAGGAAGTGGCAAAGAGCACCACAGCAGAGCTGTCTATATAGCTCCTCCCTTAGCTCCACCCCCCAGTCATTCTCTTTGCCTACTCTAAGTACTAGGAAGGGTAAAGTGAAAGAGATGATAAAATATTAGTTTTTAATTTCTTCAAGCAAGAGTTTTTTGTTTTAAATGGTACTGGTGTGTACTATTTACTCTCAGGCAGCAGATGGATGAAGACTTCTGCCTGGAGGATGATGATCTTAGCATTTGTCACTAAGATCCAGTACAGTTCCCCCAGAGGCTGAGGGGTGCAGGAAACTTCAGTGTGAGGAACGTTTTCATGCTATATAGCAGTGAGGTATGTTCAGTCATTTTTTTCTGGAGAGACTGTGTATTTCAGAAAGGCTGACAGTATCCCCATGAGGGTAAGGGTAAGCAGTAATCCTAAGAGCTATAGAAGGGCATTACTAAGCTTGCAATAAGGGGCTAATTAAAAAATGGTTGACACTGAGTTTTTTAATGTTTGTGGTCAAACGTTTTGTAACTGGGAGTGCTTTTAACGTTTTGTGGGCAATAACGTTTTTTGGGCAACTTTATTGAGGGTACACTTGGATTATTTTTTGGGTCTCAGAACCCACTTGGCTAGTTTAAAACCGCTCTGGTGCGGTTCTTTGAGGCTGTAGAGATATCAAGTGAGATGGGCGGGGCCTATTTTCGCACCTCAGATGCGCAGTTGTTTTCACTCAGCTAGCAGAAAGCTCCAACTTCCTTGTTATGGGTCCAGGTCAAGGGATCCTCAGGCAGTACTGATAGATGCTCTAGCAGTACCCTGGTCGTTCAACCTGGCTTATGTGTTTCCACCATTTCCTCTCCTTCCTCGTTTGATTGGCAGAATCAAACAGGAAAGAGCTTTGGTGATTATGATAGCACCTGCGTGGCCACGCAGGACTTGGTATGCAGACCTGGTGGACATGTCATCCCTTCCACCATGGACTCTGCCACTGAGACAGGACCTTCTAATTCAAGGTCCGTTCCACCAACCAAATCTAGTTTCTCTGTGGCTGACTGCTTGGAGATTGAACGCTTGATTTTATCCAAGCGGGGTTTCTCTGAGTCGGTCATAGATACCTTGATTCAGGCTCGAAAGCCTGTTACTAGGAAAATTTATCATAAGATATGGCGTAAATATCTTTATTGGTGCGAATGCAAAGGCTACTCATGGAGTAAGATCAGGATTCCTAGGATTTTATCCTTTCTCCAAGAATGATTGGAGAAGGGGCTATCAGCTAGTTCCTTAAAGGGACAGATATCAGCTTTATCAATTCTACTGCACAAGCGTCTGGCAGATGTTCCAGATGTTCAGTCGTTCTGTCAGGCTTTAGTTAGAATCAAGCCTGTGTTTAAACCTATTGCTCCGCCATGGAGTTTGAATTTAGTTCTTAAAGTTCTTCAATGGGTTCCGTTTGAACCTATGCATTCCAGAGATATTAAGCTTCTATCTTGGAAAGTTCTGTTTTTAGTTGCTATCTCTTCAGCTCGAAGAGTTTCTGAACTATCTACATTACAATGCGACTCGCCTTATCTTGTTTTCCATGCCGATAAGGTGGTTTTGCGTACCAAACCTGGATTCCTTCCTAAGGTTGTTACTAATAGGAATATCAATCAGGAAATTGTTGTTCCTTCTCTGTGTCCTAAT